>NC_139241.1:73219930-73597879 GCF_977018435.1 Lepisma saccharinum
GCGGCAGTAGATCAATAAGCCGGGTTGACCAACCGAAAATGGCGCTCGGTGGCGCTCGCAGTGTTACCAACTCCTCACTTGAAAAAATCACCAAGGTTTTTGTTTTTGGGTCTAACCTAACCTCAAGCAAGGAGCTGGCAACACTGCTTGAGGCTTTTCTCGCAGTGTGGCCAACTCCTCACTTAAAAAAATCACCAAGGTTTGTTTTTGGGTCTAACCTAACCTCAAGCAAGGAGCTGGCAATACTGCTTGAGGCTTTTCTCGCAGTGTAGCCAACATCTTACTTGAAAAGTCACTATGGTTTTTTTATTTGGTCTAACCTAACCTAAAGCAAGGAGCTGGCAATACTGCTTGAGGCTTGTCTTGGAGTATTGCCAACATCTTACTTGAAAAGTCACCAAGGTTTTTTGTTTTTGGGTCTAACCTAACCTAAAGCAAGGAGCTGGCAATACTGCTTGTGGCTTTACAGTGCATAAAGCAATTTGCCAACCTACTGGTACTTTTGCCATAGCTTTTTTTACAAAAAAAAAAGAGAGAAGAGAGAGAGGGAAGAGTTAAACAACCGATAGTGTTGCTAATATTTACCTACAGCTTTTTTTTACTTGGCAAGGGCTTAGCCAAATTTATATACTGGCGTAACATACACTGGGCAAGAGAGCCGGCAACAAATATATACTGCCGTAAAAGAGAGAGAGGGATGGATGGATGGTAGCACAGTATGTGTGTGCGTGTGTGTGTGTATAATATGTAGCATTATTAACTAGAGTGTGTTGGCAACTCGCTTATAACTAAAAAAATAGAGATGCCAATGTTGCTGTAAGATAAAGAGAGAGACTAAGCTGGCAACAGTGGTGAGCGAATACGTATTATTTCCAAGTCCCGAGCGCCAATGTATATCGTGATTTTTGCAAACCTCTCTCGCGGCAACGATGTGCTGCACATGCACACTCACGTACGTACTTCTCTTTATTTTCGTATTGTGATGCAAACAAACAAATAATAATTGTTTTTTTTTAGGATTTCTGGCCCCCTATAACCTCGCCAGGGTGCGTGGGTGCTCAACACTAGTTCTAACGGTCATGGCTATCAAAAGCCCAATGCCTCTGTAGAGTTTTGTGAGTTATTATTTTTTTAATTTGCGCACCGAACTAACTTATATTGGATTTTGATTGTAGTGTGCAGCGTTAATTTGATCAGAGGTGTCTTATTGGCTGGATTGTTGTTATTCTGCAGCACCGTCGAGGTGAAATCCAAATTGTACATGTGCTTGTCGAAATGCTTTTGTATGCGTGGAAGGGTGTGCTTGGACCAGTGGGGAAATTTATTTTTTGCACCGAGGTTTGTTGCGGAAGTCTTCGTGCTTGAATTGTGCGAGGGGGTTGTCGTCGAAGATTTGTCCAATAGGAGTTGGCAACACTGACTAGTTGCTTCACAAATTTTTTGTTTTTTAAATATATGATATTTCACAAGCGAGGTTAACCTACAAGTTACAAGTTGACGGCGTAATCTTCTATAAGATGATAAGTATGCAATAAGATGAAGAAGATGCTAACTGGCAATAGCGGTGTTAATGTTTCCAGCTTTCTACCCCCTCTCACCGGGCTTCCTCCCTCTTATGGCGCAGTGGTATTTAAGGATTCGATACTCGCACAAGTGGTTTTTGAAACTGTAGGTCCACCCCTGATTAGTCTTACTTACAGGGGACTCTTGTAAACACTACGGGGACGAAAAAAAAGCATACTTCTGTTTTTCCACATGTATGTATGTATGTAATGTGATTTGTGTGGGGGTCAAAATTTTGAATTTATGGCTTAATTAATCTGCATGAATGCTTAATGTTTGATTTTTTTATTTCTAGTTTGATATGAGATACACACAATTTTATTTTTTGAAGTACAGTTAATATTACCTAGTTTGGGTTAAGCTGTAACATACAACTAGCGATCGACACGACCACCTGACACACAGACAGAGAGAGTGTGAGCAAATTCAAAGTGTGATCTATTGTGAACTAAACTAACCTCACTCACCCACCCACATATAGTCTTACAGGTAACTCAAAAAGCAGAAAGTAGTATATAGCATGACAGGTCGATCTATTGTAAACTAAACTAACCTCACTTGCCCACCCACATATAGCCTTACAGGTGACTCAAAGGCAGAAAGGCAGCTATATCACTTGTAAGGGCCAACACACAAGATCTATTGCAAACTAAATTAACCTACGACATAAGCCATGGACACATCTTCCAGATAGGGTATAAGCAACTCACCTCTTGCAATTGTATAACGGGGGAAAATTAACCTACAGCTGGCAACACTGTTTGAGTTGCTTTCGATGAGCCAAACTTAGGCTGTGTCCGGATTGGCAAGCTCTCTGTACTGTTCTCTCCTGTTGCTCTCGCGTGCCGTCGAAGTCATGTCCAAGTTGTCCGAATCTGCATGTCCTCTTGTAGTATGGTTGTTATTTTTCCCGCCAGGTGTCAGCCCGAACTTCACCCACCGCGCTCTGGGGCGCAGGCGCACCGCACGGAAGCAGAAGGCAGACGCCAAACAAACATTACAATGATTTCCACCTATTTACTACTCATATTAAAAATGTAACATGCTATTTTATTATTTATAATTTTTCTATATTCAGTATTATCGATAAAATGTTAAAGTATCACTGAGTTTTACATCGTCTAATCAGTAAATGTTGTCTGTACAAAGTGCAAGTTAGAATATGGATGCCAAGCGCAGCGTCACAGCGAGTTCAAGCGTGCATCTGTTGCGCCTTTCTGCTCCCCCTCCGACTCCACGTCTGCCGCGAATTCGGACAACGGAGGTTGGCTGAGTCCCCGGATGGAACGGTGCTCTAGGTGACATCTGCTGCACACTTTGCAAATAGGCTCTACAGCTAGAAGCTTGAAACATATATCTTCGCAGAGTATGCCAACTTATCTTATGTAAAAATGTTACCTAGTACAGTTAAGCTGTGACATACAACTAACGATCGACACGACTACCTGACACACATATGGAGAGAGTGAGACAGCTTATATGCAATATATTCCTACACATGTACTAGGTTTAAAAAGTAACTTGCAACAACTATTTCACTCACTCCCTATCAAAATCTTCTAACCACATGTTTTTGATACTTGCTGCCAGAACATGGTGGTTTTAGACTGTAAATTCAACCTGATTATTCTATTTGTGCATGATGCCTGTATTTGGAATATTTAATTTTTGGCATACGGTATTTTGCGTGCTCCAGTAACCTTGCGCTCGATTCACGGAAGCTATGACGTGTATTTCCTGTTTCGCGAACATGCGAGAATTTTTCACAATAGATAATATATTGCAAGAGCGAGTTGTTTGTGTATATAAATCTAGCTTTGGAAATGGACATGAATATAATGTCAAAAATTATTGCATAACTTAAAAATATTGATATTTATTGCACTAGCAAAGGTAAATGTGGAATGCCCCGGCCCCTCAGCTGTTAGGTTAAACAGCATAAATATTTTATTACTGATAGCAAGCATTGTCATATGGACAAAACAGATCTAGTAATGAGCTGTCTTTCAAGTTTCTCGAGTGAAGGAATATGATGCCACTATAAACTGTAAACAAGATATACAACCTCTGGCATGAGATGCACGAGACTTATGAACCTCGACCTATAGAGTTGTACAATGGATGTTTTTTTTTGTTAAGCATAGCGGTGTGTTTTTTGTTTATTTCAATGTCATCGAGCGTGCATGTAAAGAAGGGGAGAGAAAAAAAAGAGGAGGGGGGTTATAACGGATAATTCATGTTTTGATTTCAATACTTTAGCTAGTCACGATTCACCTGCTATCTAGAAGGACACTGGACGATGGCTAAAAGCGAGGGATGGAGAGAAATGTTATTTTTTATTTTTTTTTGATGGTGTGTGATGAAATAGTTTTAGATAATAATAGTAGGCTAATAGAATTGTAGAAAACAGCTGTATTGTGATGCGAGGCTGAAAGCAATTTCGAAAGCAGTCTCGGGCATCTTCGCGTTCAGCCAACAAGAAAAATGCACATGGAGGGTGCAACGGTATTGTCCATGGATGGTTTTTCTGAATAAACATACATATCAGTTTTTGCAGTCTCCAGATGGGACCGGAGCTTTTTGTTTAGGTTGGACAAGAGGGTTCAGATAAATACATGGACATCAAAATAAAAGAAAAAAAAAATTACTCTACTGCTCACATGTATTGAGTCTTCCAATAACACACCTCGCGGGGCGTACCTACATGTATGCAAAATATAGTTAATGTTTTATTTCTCGAACCTGTGGTCTGTAGATTTGCTTTTGTTGGCAACAGAAACAGAAAAATGGCACCATGTTATTGTATACTGATATGGGTGTACTGTAATCATAACAATTTTCTAGTTAAAAATCTATGTTGAAAAGCAATGTTGGGTGACTTGTCTGTGTTGGGTATTATTAACAACTTCACAGCTGTACCTGCACAACTCATCGACTACAAGCCAACAATGTTAGGAAATGTGTGCATGGCTCCGAGAATACAATTTAAAATCACTAATGTGGCATGAACCCCCTCTTCACTTGTGTGTATTTGAATATGCGAAAATTAGACATTTTGAATAACCGAGGAGAACAATCACAAAAACAGCTTGCACCGGTATGACGTGTTCAAACTTCAGACGATTTTTGTTAATCTACAAAAGCCAATTGCGAACGGAGATCACTACGAAAATTGTGGAAAAAAAAGAAGCGAGGCTATTTTGGCTAATGGTAATGATGAGGATGAATAATGGTTGTTTTGATAAAATTGATGAAGTGGGGCATGTTGAATATACCTAGCCTAAAATAAAATTTAACAATTAATGATAAACATTTGCCACTCTGAAATGGCGACGGCTATCATCATAACATCACTTGTTTCTAACCTGTCCATATTGGCTTTTTCTCTACCTCTCCATAAATTCGATTCGAAAGGTACAATTATTCCAGTTTTTGAATAAGACTCGTATATGCTCTCAGAAAAAAAAAAAGAAATAAATAAATCAAGTTATGTATATTCTAAATCCCTGAATTTTCTTTCACAACACCACACGAAGCCTCGAGTTTCGGATATGTTGTTGTGCGACAGGATATGATAGATGAACCGTATGTTTACCGAGGACCAGATGTAATCAAATATTTTTTTGAAAAGATGGTTGAAGAGGTTGAGACTATTGGCAGCCTCTTACGCGAATCGAAACCAAATGCTTCTATTATCCAGCGATGAACTTCAATCTCACAATAACATTGAAACGTGTCCGGTGTGCGATCAAAGGTTTCCACTGACGAGAACCGGAAAGTTATTTCATCATAATCACTTCACCGGAAACTACATTGGTGGAATCTGTAACATAATGTATTCATGTATGTGTTTGACAATCATATATCACTCATTAGAACAATTTTCATATTGTTTTCACTACGTGAGATGATATTTTATTTATATTTACGATAAAATAGAGGTTTGGGTGTAATAACAGTTTTTATTAATTAATTTAGAGATGTATTTTTTTTTATTTGTTGAGTTAATGATTAGGTTAATTTGTTATTTCTCGCGAAAAAGAGGGAACCACAGCTGAAAGAAAATACACAACTTGTATTATTGAGGTCAAGAGTTTGTTTTAACATTACTTTTTGCACACATAGGCTAATCACGACTCGGGATATGTTTAAAATGGAATCTGAAACATTATGCGACCTGACTGGAACTCGGAATAGGACACACTGATTACAAGACGTCGATATATTACCACTTGGTCGGTTCGTATCTTATTTTAAACTGTAGGTCCACGCTCTATTAGCCTATCTGTGTATAACGTGGATTTAGAATTTAGTAGAAAATAACGTCGATCTAGCATTTTTTTGGATTTTAGATGTGTTGAGACCACTAAAATTACCAATTCTTATAATAAAAAAACTTTTCCTCATATTACCATTTTGAAAAAGAGAATTAATTGTATAATATTTTGTTGTTAATTTCAAAGAAGACTAATTCAAATAGTAACAACGGGAACGAATAAAGCTTACGAAAAGTTTTTGCCACCGTGAGAATTTGAACCTACGACTATTAGAGTGACAACCCAGTGCGATAACCACTAGCCCACGAGTTTGTTTCTTCTTACGGCATGATTATGAGTTAAGACCAATTTGTTCAATATGCATTAGAAATATAATCCCCCACTCGCTTTTTTTTTTATAAACAACGCACCCAAACGCTTTTTTGTAGCAAATGAAATAAAGGTGGTATGAATGTCACAAGATATTTAAGCAAAATCTACTATATTTACGTCGCAATTGTTTTTTACATGGAGAGGCTACATCTTCGAGAATTGAGGTTGTGGTTTGACTGTAATTGTAGGATACCCCATAGGTATTGATAAGCCAAGGCTCTAGTGTACACTAGATTTGTTTATTTGTAGTGACGTGCTCAGGAATTTTTGTAAAGAGGTATGTGAATATAAAAATTGTGTTAATGCTTATTTTTTTAAACAGTGAACTCATATTTTAATATCTCTCTGTCTATTTTATTATTCTACTTAGGAACTAATTAGTATTACAGAAGTTATATTGAAAAGAAATCTCACGTGACAATGACGAGAAATTAGATTTGTGGAATGAATAGTTTTCATATTTTAAAACCTCGAAGGGTTATGGGCTATCTCCCGATTTTTTTTTCCACAATCCTACCTAGAGTTATCTTTAACTAGCAACGAGGTGACGTTTGGTCAGCACGACGAACCCTCAGCTGTTATAGAAGATATCTGAAACCAGCTTACACCAGTCAAGCCCCCCCCAAATTTTCTTTTTGATGGTGGGTTGCTACCGGCCTTATACGTAGCCCGAATAAATTCCGACCAGAGCCGGATTCGAACCTATGCCGTCTCGCAGCGAACATTCTCAAGACGAGTGAACGCCGTAACTTGCTCAGCTACGGAGGAGGACTCTCTTTTTTTTTCTCTCTCTCTCTATTTTTTCTCTAATTTTCATCATCATAGTTAAAATTAATCCAAGAGAAAATATATATTTTGTGTTGACATAGGAAATATGCAATAAAAAAATGCATGATCAATAGTTAAGGTCAAAATCTGAATAAACAGTGAGGGTGATACACGCAAGCTTCCAGGCATGTGATTTGCACAGAATTAAATATAAAAAATGAGAGATGGAAGGTTTTTGTTACTATTAGAATTTAAGGACGGAAAATATGTACAGTGAATGAATACTACGTTTGACTAATCGTGAAGATGAGTATCACAGTACGTTTTTATCGTTCTTATATAAACGTTGAAACGTTTAAGAACGTATAAGAATGTTTACCGAAACGTTTCAACGCTGCGTGAAAACAACGTTGAAACGTTTCGGTAAACATTCTTATACGTTCTTAAACGTTTCAACGTTTATATAAGAACGATAAAAACGTACTGTGATACTCATCTTCACGATTAGTCAAACGTAGTATTCATTCACTGTACATATTTTCCGTCCTTAAATTCTAATAGTAACAAAAACCTTCCATCTCTCATTTTTTATATTTAATTCTGTGCAAATCACATGCCTGGAAGCTTGCGTGTATCACCCTCACTGTTTATTCAGATTTTGACCTTAACTATTGATCATGCATTTTTTTATTGCATATTTCCTATGTCAACACAAAATATATATTTTCTCTTGGATTAATTTTAACTATGATGATGAAAATTAGAGAAAAAATAGAGAGAGAGAGAAAAAAAAAGAGAGTCCTCCTCCGTAGCTGAGCAAGTTACGGCGTTCACTCGTCTTGAGAATGTTCGCTGCGAGACGGCATAGGTTCGAATCCGGCTCTGGTCGGAATTTATTCGGGCTACGTATAAGGCCGGTAGCAACCCACCATCAAAAAGAAAATTTGGGGGGGGGCTACAAGTGACTGGTGTAAGCTGGTTTCAGATATCTTCTATAACAGCTGAGGGTTCGTCGTGCTGACCAAACATCACCTCGTTGCTAGTTAAAAATAACTCTAGGTAGGATTGTGGAAAGAGGGAATCGGGAGATAGCCCATAACCCTTCGAGGTTTTAAAATATGAAAACTATTCATTCCACAAATCTAATTTCTCGTCATTGTCACGTGAGATTTCTTTTCAATATAACTTCTGTAATACTAATTAGTTCCTAAGTAGAATAATAAAATAGACAGAGAGATATTAAAATATGAGTTCACTGTTTAAAAAAATAAGCATTAACACAATTTTTATATTCACATACCTCTTTACAAAAATTCCTGAGCACGTCACTACAAATAAACAAATCTAGTGCACACTAGAGCCTTGGCTTATCAATACCTATGGGGTATCCTACAATTACAGTCAAACCACAACCTCAATTCTCGAAGATGTAGCCTCTCCATGTAAAACAATTGCGACGTAAATATAGTAGATTTTGCTTAAATATCTTGTGACATTCATACCACCTTTATTTCATTTGCTACAAAAAAAGCGTTTGGGTGCGTTGTTTATAAAAAGCGAGTGGGGGATTATATTTCTAATGCATATTGAACAAATTGGTCTTAACTCATAATCATGCCGTAAGAAAAAACAAACTCGTGGGTTAGTGGTTATCGCACTGGGTTGTCACTCTAATAGTCGTAGGTTCAAATTCTCACGGTGGCAAAAACTTTTCGTAAGCTTTATTCGTTCCCGTTGTTACTATTTGAATTAGTCTTCTTTGAAATTAACAACAAAATATTATACAATTAATTCTTTCTTTCAAAATGGTAATATGAGGAAAAGTTTTTTATTATAAGAATTGGTAATTTTAGTGGTCTCAACGCATCTAAAATCCAAAAAAAATGCTAGATCGACGTTATTTTCTACTGAATTCTAAATCCACGTTATACACAGATAGGCTAATAGAGCGTGGACCTACAGTTTAAAATAAGATACGAACCGACCAAGTGGTAATGTATCGACGTCTTGTAATCAGTGTGTCCTATTCCGAGTTCCAGTCAGGTCGCATAATATTTCAGATTCCATTTTAAACATATCCCGAGTCGTGATTAGCCTATGTGTGCAAAAAGTAATGTTAAAACAAACTCTTGACCTCAATAATACAAGTTGTGTATTTTCTTTCAGCTGTGGTTCCCTCTTTTTCGCGAGAAATAACAAATTAACCTAATCATTAACTCAACAAATAAAAAAATGCATCTCTAAATTAATTAATAAAAACTGTTATTACACCCAAACCTCTATTTTATCGTAAATATAAATAAAATATCATCTCACGTAGTGAAAACAATATGAAAATTGTTCTAATAAGTGATATATGATTGTCAAACACATACATGAATACATTATGTTACAGATTCCACCGATGTAGTTTCCGGTGAAGTGATTATGATGAAATAACTTTCCGGTTCTCGTCAGTGGAAACCTTTGATCGCACACCGGACACGTTTCAATATTATTGTGAGATTGAAGTTCATCGCTGGATAATAGAAGCATTTGGTTTCGATTCGCGTAAGAGGCTGCCAATAGTCTCAACCTCTTCAACCATCTTTTCAAAAAAATATTTGATTACGTCTGGTCCTCGGTAAACATACGGTTCATCTATCATATCCTGTCGCACAACAACATATCCGAAACTCGAGGCTTCGTGTGGTGTTGTGAAAAAAAATTCGGGGATTTAGAATATACATAACTTGATTTATTATTTTTTTTTTTTTCTGAGGGCATATACAAGTCTTATTCAAAAACTGGAATAATTGTACCTTTCGAATCGAATTTATAGAGGGGTAGAGAGAGGGCCAATATAGACAGGTTAGAAACAAGTGATGTTATGATGATAGCCGTCGCCATTTCAGAGTGGCAAATGTTTAACATTAATTATTGAATTTTATTTTAAGCTAGGTATATTCAACATGCCCCACTTCGTCAATTTTATCAAAACAACCATTATTCATCCTCATCGTTACCATTAGCCAAAATAGCCTCGCTTCTTTTTTTTCCACAATTTTCGTAGTGATCTCCGTTCGCAATTGGCTTTTGTAGATTAACAAAAATCGTCTGAAGTTTGAACACGTCATACCGGTGCAAGCTGTTTTTGTGATTGTTCTCCTCGATTATTCAAAATATCTAATTTTTGCATATTCAAATACACACAAGTGAAGGGGGGTTCATGCCACATTAGTGATTTTAAATTGTATTCTCGGAGCCATGCACACATTTCCTAACATTGTTGGCTTATAGTCGATGAGTTGTGCAGGTACAGCTGTGAAGTTGTTAATAATACCCAACACAGACAAGTCACCCAACATTGCTTTTCAACATAGATTTTTAACTAGAAAATTGTTATGATTACAGTACACCCTTATCAGTATACAATAACATGGTGCTATTTTTCTGTTTCTGTTGCCAACAAAAGCAAATCTACAAACCACAGGTTCGAGAAATAAGACATTAACTATATTTTGCATACATGTAGGTACGCCCCGCGAGGTGTGTTATTGGAAGACTCAATACATGTGAGCAGTAGAGTAAATTTTTTTTCTTTTATTTTGATGTCCATGTATTTATCTGAACCCTCTTGTCCAACCAAAACAAAAAGCTCCGGTCCTATCTGGAGACTGCAAAAACTGATATGTATGTTTATTCAGAAAAACTATCTATGGACAATACCGTTGCGCCCTCCATGTGCATTTTTCTTGTTGGCTGAACGCGAAGATGCTCGAGACTGCTTTCGAAATTGCTTTCAGCCTCGCATCACGATACAGCCGTTTTCTACAATTCTATTAGCCTACTATTATTATCTAAAACTATTTCATCACACACCATCAAAAAAATAAAAAATAACATTTCTCTCCTTCCCTCGCTTTTAGCCATCGTCCAGTGTCCTTCTAGATAACAGGTGAATCGTGACTAGCTAAAGTATTAAAATCAAAACATGAATTATCCGTTATAACCCCCCTCCTCTTTTTTTTCTCTCCCCTTCTTTACATGCACGCTCGATGACATTAAAATAAACAAAAACACACCGCTATGCTTAACAACAAAAAAAAAAACATCCATTGTACAACTCTATAGGTCGAGGTTCATAAGTCTCGTGCATCTCATGCCAGAGGTTGTATATCTTGTTTACAGTTTATAGTGGCATCATATTCCTTCACTCGAGAGACTTGCAAGACAGCTCATTACTAGATCTGTTTTGTCCATATGACAATACTTACTATCAGTAATAAAATATTTATGCTGTTTAACCTAACAGCTAAGGGGCCGGGGCATTCCACATTTACCTTTGCTAGTGCAATAAATATCAATATTTTTAAGTTATGCAATAATTTTTGACATTATATGCATGTCCATTTCCAAAGCTAGATTTATATACACAAACAACTCGCTCTTGCAATATATTATCTATTGTGAAAAATTCTCGCATGTTCGCGAAACAGGAAATACACGTCATAGCTTCCGTGAATCGAGCGCAAGGTTACTGGAGCACGCAAAATACCGTATGCCAAAAATTAAATATTCCAAATGCAGGCATCATGCACAAATAGAATAATCGGGTTGAATTTACAGTCTAAAACCACCATGTTCTGGCAGCAAGTATCAAAAACATGTGGTTAGAAGATTTTGATAGGGAGTGAGTGAAATAGTTGTTGCAAGTTACCTTTTAAACCCAGTACATGTGTAGAAATATATTGCGTATAAGCTGTCTCACTCTCTCCGTATGTGTGTCAGGTAGTCATGTCGATCGTTAGTTGTATGTCACAGCTTAACTGTACTAGGTAATATTTTTACATAAGGTAAATTGGCATACTCTGCGAAGATATATGTTTCAAGCTTCTAGCTGTAGAGCCTATTTGCAAAGTGTAAGTTTGGCTCGTCGAAAACAACTCAAACAGTGTTGCCAGCTGTAGGTTAATTTTCCCCGTTATACAATTGCAAGAGGTGAGTTGCTTATACCCTATCTGGAAGATGTGTCCATGGCTTATGTCGTAGGTTAATTTAGTTTGCAATAGATCTTGTGTGTTGGCCCTTACAAGTGATATAGCTGCCTTTCTACCTTTAAGTCACCTGTAAGGCTATATGTGGGTGGGCGAGTGAGGTTAGTTTAGTTTACAATAGATCGACCTGTCATGCTATATACTACTTTCTGCTTTTTGAGTTACCTGTAAGACTATATGTGGGTGGGTGAGTGAGGTTAGTTTAGTTCACGATAGATCACACTTTGAATTTGCTCACACTCTCTCTGTCTGTGTGTCAGGTGGTCGTGTCGATCGCTAGTTGTATGTTACAGCTTAACCCGAACTAGGTAATATTAACTGTACTTCAAAAAATAAAATTGTGTGTATCTCATGTCGAACTAGAAATAAAAAAAATCAAACATTAAGCATTCATGCAGATTAATTAAGCCGTAAATTCAAAATTTTGCCCCCCTACACAAATCGCATTACATACATACATACATGCGGAAAAACAGAAGTATGTTTTTTTTTTCGCCCCCGTGGTGTTTACAAAAATCCCCTGTAAGTAAGACTAATCGGGGGTGGACCTACAGTTTCAAAAACCACTTGTGCGAGTATCGAATCCTTGAATACCACTGCGCCATAGGGGAGAAGGCCCGGTGAGAGAGGGTAGAAAGCTGGAAACATTAACACCGCTATTGCCAGTTAGCATCTTCTTCATCTTATTGCATACTTATCATCTTATAGAAGATTACGCCGTCAACTTGTAACTTGTAGGTTAGCCTCGCCTGTGAAATATCATATATTTAAAAACAAAAAATTTGTGAAGCAACTAGTCAGTGTTGCCAACTCCTATTGGACGAATCTTCGACGACAACCCCCTCGCACAATTCGAGCACAAAAACTTCCGCGACAGACCTCGGTGCAAAAAATAAATTTCCCCACTGGTCCAAGCACACCCTTCCACGCATACGAAAGCATTTCGACAAGCACATGTACGATTTGGATTTCACCTCAACAGTGCTGCAGAATAACAACAATCCAGCCGATAAGGCACCTCTGATCAAATTAACACTGCACACAACGATACAAATTCCAATATAAGTTAGTTCGATGCGCAAATTAAAAAAATAATAACTCACAAAACTCTACAGAGGCATTGGGTTTTTAATAGCTATGACCGTTAGAACTGGTGTTGAGCACCCACGCACCCTGGCGAGGTTGTAGGGGCCTGGCATCCTAAAAAACAACAATTATTATTTGTTTGTTTGCATCACAATACAAAAATAATAAAAAACACGCGCGCGCGTGTGTGTGGCACATCGTTCCCCCGAGAGAGGTTTACAAAAATCACAATATACATTGGCACCCGGGACTTGGAAAAAATTTACGATAAGGCATATTCGCTCACCACTGTTGCCAGCTCTAGGTCTCTCTCTCTCTTCATCTTACAGCAATATTGGTATCTCTATCTTTTTTTTAGTTGCAGGTGGGTTGCCAACACACTCTAGTTAATAATGCTACATATTATACACACACACGCACACACTGTGTTGCCATTTATCCATCTCTCTCTTTTACGGCAGTGTGTGTTTGTTGCCGGCTCTTTTTGCCCAGTGTATGTATGTTACGCCAGTATATAAATTGGCTAAGCCCTTGCCAAGTAAAAAAAAGCTGTAGGTAAATATTAGCAACATTGTCGGTTGTTTAACTTTTCCCTCTCTCTCTCTCTCCTCTCTCTTTTTTTTGTAAAAAGCTATGGCAAAAATACCAGTAGGTTGGCAACACTGCTTTATGCACTGTAAGGCAAGCACATCATCCCCGCAAGAGAGGTTTACAAAGGTCGCGATATACATTGGCGCCCGGGACTTGGAAATAATACATATTCGCTCACCACTATTACCAGCTTAGTCTCTCTCTTCATCTTACAGCAATATTGGCATCTCTATCTTTTTTTTAGTTGCAGGTGGGTTGCCAACACACTCTAGTTAATAATGCTACATATTATACACGCACACACGCACACACATACTGTGTTGCCATCTCTCTTTTACGGCAGTATATATTTGTTGCCGGCTCTATTGCACAGTGTGTGTATGTTACGCCAGTGTATAAATTGGCTAAACCCTTATCAAGTAAGAAAAACTATAGGTAGGTGTTGGCAGCATTGTCGGTTGTTTAACTCTTCCCCCTCTCTCTTTTTTTTTTGTAAAAAAACCATGGTAGAAATACCAGTAGGTTGGCAACCTTGATTTATGCAATTAATTAAAGCAAGCCTCAAGCCTCAAGCAAGATTGCCAGCTCCTTGCCTTAGGTTAGGTTAGACCAAAATAAAAACCTTGGTAACTTTTCGAGTAAAATATTGGCAACACTGCAAGACAAGCCTCAAGCAGTATTGCCAGCTCCTTGCTTGAGGTTAGGTTAGACCAAGATAAAAACCTTGGTCATTTTTTCGAGTAAGAGGTTGGCAACACTGCGAGCCCCACCGAGCCCCAGCTGGCAACACTGCGAGAAAAGCCTCAAGCAAGATTGCCAGCTCCTCGCGTTAGGTTAGATTAGCCCAAGAAATAAAAACCTTGGTAACTTTTCGAGTAAGAGGTTGGCACTGAGCCCCACCGAGCCCCAGCTGGCAACACTGCGAGAAAAGCCTCAAGCAAGGTTGCCAGCTCCTTGTTTGAGGTTAGGTTAGACCGAAAAAGAAAAACCTTGGTTATTTTTTCGAGTAAGAGGTTGGCAACACTGTGTACCTCACTATACCTCATTTTCGGGCGTGGAACCGGGGACACTACTCTACTAAGAGGGAGCAAAACACACACTCTATTGGTTCCTATCATTACGTGGGAAGATTGAGTCGGGAATTTTAAGCCAGGTACGTAAAGCCCAAAGGCTATCTGCAAATGTTAGTAGGACCTACGAATTCCGACCTACAATCTTGTTTGATAAATTATCGAAAGAGAATTTTGGAGTAAGGCCAAAAAAGAGCCGCATCGGAAATAACTGTCAAAGTCGTTTGCGTGAAAGGAGGAGAAGTCTTTGCTTGGGATGTCGGTCCGTTGGAGACAACTCGTCTGCTTCTCCGGGCATTGTTACTTTTGCTTCGGATCGGGATTTAAGACAGCATTGGCTTTTCATTGCCTTAGGGGCGAGTGACTTCTCGTCGGGGCCAATCTGGAAAGGCCTAGGCCGTCGAAAATCTGTCCCCTTGCGGGGTATCGGAGTTAACCACACCAAGAGCTTCGTCATTGACTTGTGGCTGCACTACTGCTGCGGGGGACCACCGTTGGTGTCACCGGCCAACCACCTCCGATGACACGGTAGACATGGCTCCCCTAAGTATGAAGGCGCAAAGCAGTGCGGTGCTACCGGGGGTCACTACTCCCCGGCAGACTTTTGGGTGAAAAGGCCCCCTAGAGGGCCACCAACCCGGTCGATTTTGATCAGCCTTTGCTATCCGCTGTCCCTTTCCTCTGCATCCGCTCCTTTGCCCAGGTCCACGCACTCCTTTCTCCTCCGGTTGAGCTTTTGGTTGTCGGTTTTCGAGAGACGCCCCCTCCTAAGAAGGAGGTGGTGAAAGTCTATCCTCGGCTGCACTTGGACCCAAAATCGGAGTCTCGAGTAGTGTAAAATACAATAATATAAACTCGATAAATGATGAGCCCCCCTCAGGCAGATTTGGCTACACTTAAAACTAGCTCAAGATGTGCATATGAGCTTATTGCTCAAGTGTGGTACTCTGTCTAATCCAAGATTTTTGTAAAAATGCCCTCGAGAATTTCCCGTGAAATGATGAGCCCCCTCAGATTGATTTGGCTACACTTACAAAAGCTACATCTGTGAGATTGTTGTCCATAAGCTTGTTAAAAATATGCCCCTCTTGATATTGTTTTGGCCACACTTAAAACTAGGGCAAAAATGCTCATAAGAGCCACCCATACCCACCCACACCCACCCACACCCACACATATTTACTTCCGGTCCACTTCCGGTCCACTTCCGGTCCACTTCCGGTCCACTTCAGGTCATTTCCGGTCCACTTCCGGCCCATTTTCGGCCCATTTCCGGTCACTTCCGGTCTACTTCCGGTCATTTCCGGTCCACTTCCGGTTTACTTCCGGTCCACTTGTGGCCCATTTCCGGTCCACTTGTGGCCTATTTCTGGTTTATTTCTATTGCATCATGTTTTGCAACAAATTATTATCCAATATTATGCAATAAATTATTAGGCATGTGTTGTTTTCTGATTGGTTGGTTATGACATAATGTGATGATGTGGCATATTCTGATTGGCTTATTGTTTCAGATGTTTTCAATGCGGTCCGTGCTTAGGCTATATAAAGAGATTTTGCATTGCATATCAGCCAGTATTGTGAGAGTGGCTGAAGAGTACAGATGTGTTGTTGCAGTGCTCCTCATATTTTTTAAACACAAAAATATAGCAGATTTGTATAAATTGAATTATAGATTTGTTTGATTTAATATACAGAATTTTTTATTATTCATATAAAACATATTTGTAATATATTGAACAAAGGGTTTATATCTGCCCTAGTTTGTTATACAAGACATGGTATTAGGTTATTGTTTTTCTAGAACATGCCTGTGTAGACATGCATTTGTGCTAGGGCAGTGCTTCTGTACTTATTCTACTTTTGTGCATGTAGGCTATCAGCTTTATTCAACCTGTCATAGGTTTATTAAGTATAGAGTTTTGATTTGAACCCCAAGAAATTTTATATCAATACCAAAGCCAAAAATATTAACACACATACGCACACACACACACACTAAATATACAAAGCACACTGCTGAACCCAACTGATATTTTTTATTAAGCATAGAATTTTGATTTGAATCCCAAGAAATTTTATATAATAAACCAACAACAAAAATGCCAAATCAAAAATATTGTAATCAATGCAATAAGAATATATCCAGCCCCAATTGGGCTAGGCACCAAAAGAATTGTGATCCAGAAAAATTCAGAACACCCACAAAAATATGCCCAAAATGCCATAGAAAATATAGCATGGAATATTTCACATATAAACATATAGATACTTGTTCTGCACAGTCATCAACATTGCCCCCACAACCATCTTCATCTGGTCTGAAAAGGAAGCATGAAACACCTGTTAATGCTAGAGCAGCAAAGCAGCCACGCTATGCACCACCTATCCATAGCAGTTTTGCTGGCCAACTTAGGGATTACAGTTTTGTATCAGAGCCAAGATGTGACATTAAGGATTTTTTGAACAGTATAAATCCTGATGTGCAGGCAATTCTAAATGCACAAAATGGCTCTTATAAGCTGTCCCTCAAATTGTTTACACAATATAAGAAATCAAATGGCACAAAATTTACACAGCCCCACATAACAGAAACTGTAGCTGTATATTCAAATGCAAATTTAGACAAAATAATAAGCAGTTTGATAGAGCAATTGAATATTAAACACTCTGAATTTGCAGCAAAAGAATCAGGATGGAGCCTATGCGGATCTCCACACAAGTTATATATTAATATTTCTGAATTCAGCCCATTACAAGGATCTACATATCTGCTATTACCTGCCAATATTAAAAACAAAAGAGCCGTGGTTAACAAAGAAAATAATGATGAGAAATGCTTTCTGTGGTGTATTTTAGCTGCTTTGTATCCAGTTTTAAGGAATCCTCAGAGAATAACTTATTATAAACAACATGAACATGATTTTGATGATGTAATGGAGGGCTTAGAATATCCAATGTCTGTTCAGAATATTGATAAATTTGAAAAAAAGGCCAGGGATATCAATGGTAAACAATTATCTATTAATGTATTTATTTGTTCTACTGGCCGTGGCAATTGCTTGATAGCACCTCTCAGAATCAGTACACTTGATGATGATTCTGCTGTCCCGATTGATCTGCTCTTAACCTTCCAGCGGGCGTGTTCATAATCGTGTCACCAGCGGGCGCGTGACTCATTTTTTACGTCACTTAGTACCATTCATTATGAGCAAGGATTTTTATAATATAAACGTAAATGTTTTTGGGTCTACATTCATTGATATCATATCTGAGGTTAATATAAATGAAACATATTGAAATACAAGTTAGAATGCTGAAAAAAAGAAGAAAAAACAGTACGTAACTTATTACATATTTATAGCGCACCACGCTTTTCATCAGCAGGCGCGTGTCGTACTTTTTACGACAGATATTCCTGCTGAAAACCTAAATGTTTCAAGTCTATGTACAAACACTTTACATTCCAAGTTCAAGAGGGACCGAGTCGAGTAAAAATTATCTAAGTCATATGAAAAATTATGGGCAGTCTATGGCAATATCCTGTGTACACACTCCCGCCTCGCCCTTCCCTCACCTCACACACACACACACACACACACACACACACACACTATATCTCGTATAAACTAAGTAAAATAAACCAAATAATAAGAACTTACTTTCACATTTTCGGATATGTCCGTCCCCTCAAAACATCCTGGGAACGAGCCTAGCTACCAAAGTAAGTCAAGTCGCGATTAGCCTTTCTGTGCATAAAGCGGACTCAAAAACGAAATCGAAATCAAAATCAATCAATCTATTCTATTCTAGAAACTTGAAGGATACGCTGAATTTCGCTAACGTCTACGTTTTGTCGACTCATTTTCAAAAATGACCTGACTAAATAATTACAGAACAGGAGCAGGCGCGCAGCGCAAACTTTACGACACGGTGTTCTGATCTGAAATAAACAACAATTGACAGAGTATAACATATGGATTAGTAACAATGACTGCTAATATGCAACACAAAATACCTCTTTGTGGAATACATAAAAAAGCATAGGTCGACGAATTCAAAGGAAACACAAGAAGATTAAAGAAAATTACTTTTGGCGTAAATTTTGCGCAGGCGCGCCCGCTCGAAGGTTAATTGAAGAGGATGGCACACACCATTACACTCTGATACATAATCTTGAAGCTTTAGTTAGAACACAACTAGACAAATCTAAGACAATATTCAAGTTGTGTAGAAGATGTTTAACTGTATTTGATGGTCAAAAAATAATAAATGGGGTTCGTGAAGTGAATACAGAAATTGCTAAAAACAAGTTAATTGAGCATCTGAAATACTGTGGCAACCATAAACCTGTTCATATGCTTATGCCTAATCCAAGTGAAAATGCCAAATTCAAAAAATTTGAAGCCTTGTTGGAACACCCAGCATATATAGTCTGTGATTTTGAATCAAACCTCAAACCCCTTGCATTCTGCAGCCCAGATCCTGATGAATCTTCAATTACATCATACCAGTTACATGAACCTTCTAGTTTTTATTATGTTGTTGTACAGGATGGTGTGGTTAGTAAAGAATATTTATACATGGGAGCAGATGCCATCAAAAAATTTGCACATAGAATAGAAAATGAGTGCCATAACATAGCATCTAAAGTCTTATTAAAATCAAAACCTATGTTGCCTTTAACAGAGAAACAGATTGAAGATTTCAACAATGCAGAAAAATGCCCGGTATGTGATTCTGAATTTTCAGATACAAATATCAAGGTGAAACACCATTCTCATACAGATGGTAAATTCAAAATGGCCCTGTGTAATAGCTGTAATATTAAGATCCAGAGACAAAAATTTGTCCCTATATTTTGCCATGGTGCATCCAATTATGATTTTCATCATCTGATCAGGTACGAGGGGTTTGACAAGCAGAATTTAAATATTTTAGCAGAAAATAATGAGAAATATATTGCCATTAGCAAGATAATTAAAGTTAATGGTGTTCCCATTCACTTAAGATTTCTTGATTCCTACAGAATTCTGTCCGCTAGCCTGGCTACACTGGCCAGTCAATTATCTGATGATCAATTCAAAATCACATGTGCTATGTTTCCAAATCAGGACCTGAAATTAATTAGGCGGAAGGGTGTATATCCATATGATTATGTTACAGGTTTTTCTAAATTTGATGAGTGTTCTCTGCCACCACAACAAGAGTTCTACAGCAAACTCAGAGCATCTGGAATCACTGATGAAGATTATCACCATGCCCAGTTGATGTGAAATAATTTAAAATGCCAGACATTTGGTGATTATCACAAGGCATATTTAAAACTTGATGTCACTCTCTTAGCTGATATACTTCAGGCATTTAGAAAATCTTCCATGGAAAATTATAAGCTGGATCCAATGTATTTTTACAGTGCACCAGGCCTAGCATGGTCTGCAATGTTTTTAAACACTAAAATGCAATTGGATCTGATCCAGGATCAGGACATGTATCTGTTTATGGAGCAATGTATAAGAGGAGGCATGGAGCAATGTTCTCAGAGATATGCCAGAGCAAATAACAAGTATATTCTCAATTATGATCCAGCACTGCCATCAAATTATATACTGTATGTAGATGCCAACAGCCTGTATGGTTATGCTATGATGGATAAACTGCCATATGCAGGGCTTGAGTGGGTTGAAGATTTCAATATTGGAGATCTTCAGGATTTTGATGACAGTCACTATGGTCTATTCTTAGAGGTTGATCTGACAATTCCTGATGATTTACACAAGAAATTTTCTGATCTGCCCCCAATTCCTGTGGTTGAGTGCTCACCTGGCTATAAACAAAAGAAATTGATGATGACTCTGGAGCCAAAACAGGATTATGTCATATATTACAAAAACCTCCAGTTCCTAATGGATCATGGTGTTCAAGTGACCAAAGTTGGCAAAGTTTTGAGGTTCAGGCACTCAAGATGGTTGAAGCCATATATTGATACAAACACAGAGCTTCGAACATCTGCAATGAGCCAATTTGATAAGACTTTGTTTAAATTGATGGTAAATTCAGTGTATGGCAAAACCATAGAAAATGTCAGAAAACATACTGATGTTAAATTAATTACTGACCCCAGCCTGAGCAAAAAATTGATTGCAAAGCCTAATTTCAATTATAGAAGAATTTATGATGAGGATATGGCACTTTTTATCATGAAAAAAACAAAGATTAAGTTTGATAAGCCTATTTATGTAGGGGCTGTGATATTGGAATTGGCCAAATTACACATGCTGGAGCTCTATTATGATGTGTTGAAGCCTTTTTATAAGGATCGTGTTAAACTGATGTACATGGACACAGATAGCTTTATTCTTGATATTCAGACAGAAGATGTTTATCAAGATATGACAAAGCCTGCATTGCTTGAATATTTTGATACCAGTGAACATACAAAGATTCAACCCCACAACAAAAAGGTGCCTGGCAAGTTAAAAGATGAGACACTTGGTGATGTTATTGTGGCATTTGCTGGGTTAAGGTCCAAGATGTACAGCTTTGAAACATGTAGTGGTGCTGTTGCAAAAAAAGCCAAGGGCATTGGCAGAGTAACTGTAGACAATTTGACTTACTTACTTGACTTAATTCCTTTCGTTCCTATTGGAACATAGGGCATCCACGAAGTGTCTCCATCTCACTCTATTGCATGCGATCTTCTTCATTTCTTTCCAACTTTTTCCCTGTTGTTTTCCTTCTTCTTCAACAGTACGTCTCCATGAGCTTTTGGGTCTTCCCCTTTTTCTAGCACCTTGAGGGTTCCAGTAAAGTGCTTGCTTTTCAATTGTGTTGTCTGCTTTCCTTAGTGTGTGTCCTATCCAGTTCCATTTTCTTCTTTTAATTTGGTTTTTAATCTGGTCTTCTGATGCTCGTATCCAAAGTTCTTGATTTGTGATTACTTCTGGCCAATGTACATTTAATATTCTCCTGAGACATCTGTTAATGAAAACTTGTAGTCTATTTGTGATTTCAGTTGTGACTTTCCAGGATTCTGCTCCATACAGCAATACTGATTTAACATTGCTTCTAAAAATCTTTAACTTTGTTTCTGTAGTTATAATCCTACTTTTCCATATTGGGTAGAGTTGTACAAAGGCCCCATTTGCTTTCTTGATGCGTTGTTTTACATCATGTTCTGCTCCTCCATTTGTTGCAACTACACTTCCTAAGTAAGTAAAATTGTCTACATCTTCTAATATTTCATTTTCTAATTGAATGTAATCTTGGATTCTTGCATTTATTCGCATTGTTTTAGTCTTTGATTTATTTAATGTCAGTCCGAATTTTTTAGCTTCTACAACCAGATCTTCCAATTTAGTTTTTGCATCTCTATAAGATTCTGACAACAGACACACATCATCGGCAAAATCTAAATCTTCTAATCTATCCATAAGGCCCCATTGCATTCCTCTTCTTTTTCCCTTTACGGTTTCCCTCATTACTGTATCTATTACGAGAAGAAAAATAAGAGGCGACAGAATACATCCCTGCCTCACTCCATATTCTGTTTCGAAGGGTTCTGTAACATCTCCTTCATGAATAACTTGACTCTTGTATTGTCGATATGACTCCTGAATTATCCTTATTATCTTAGTGGTGCTGTTGCAAAAAAAGCCAAGGGCATTGGCAGAGTAACTGTAGACAATTTAAAGATTACAAAAATTGTCTCAAATCACAGAGTTCAATCAGAACATCAGAATGCAGAATTCAGAGTGAGGATCACTTGTTGACTACAAATGTTGTAAGAAAAGTGGCTCTGGACCCACATGATGATAAGAGATGCATTTTGTCATGTGGCATACATACTCTACCATGGGGTCATTGTGATTTGAAAAATGGTAATCAATGCCCAATTACAGAGCATGATTTGAAATAAATAAACATGCCTATGAACTTATTTGGGTTCAAAAAACAGGCTATTATGGACCTGCCAACACCAGCACCCTCTCCTGATAAAATATCTAAACTAAGTGCTTTGTTAATTATTCATCTGAACAGCATACTTACAGATGTTGATGATAAAACAGGTGAAACATTGTACATATTTAACAATAATTTAAATCATTACCAATTACCTGTAGGTGGTCAATTACAATTTATTACAACCCCCGAGGGTAATGTCCAGATTTCAATAGGCAAAAATATTTACAGGATAAAGCACTCAAACATGATTTCTGGCACTGTATATACTGTTTCTGCTGGTGACTGCTTATATATTGAGGTCCCGGGATCCTATGACAAGCTTATACCTTTTTTTATAGAATTAAGAATTAGATATTCAATAATAAATAACCACTAAATCAAAATGCCTAATGATATATTTGGCCATACAAGACATGAAGATCACAGTGATGAGATTCTGATGCTTGATGTCAGAGTCAAAAAATTAAGAAGTGATTTACAAGCTTTACAAACTACACTCAATGCCAGTCTTCAACTAGAAATTACAAATTTACAATCACAATGCATGGACCCTCTTCTTAAAATTGATTCTGAACTCAAATTGCTGCTTCAAAAATATACTGATTTGGCCACATTGGATAATTTTCAAAGTTTGGAAGAGGCTGTAGCAGCTCTTCAAGCCAAATTTAAGACCCAGGCCACCAACTCTGATCAATTGAAACAACAATTGGAAGAGCAGATAAATAATGTCCAGACACAGCTCCAAACAATTGTCAAAAGCATAAAATCACAAGAAGATTTTGATCTAGTGATTTCCACTCTAAAAGAACAGATTCAATCACTGGAAATACCTAATCTGGACCCTCTAAACAATGCCATAGCCGAGGTTAAGGAAAAAATTGAGACACTTGAAAATTTTATGAACAACTTGCCATCTTCTGATGCTTTTAGTGCAATAACTCGGAGTGTTGCCAACATTAAGTTGCAACTTGAAACATATGAAGATTTTGGAAAAATTCAAAGTACCATAACCCATCTTGAAGGTACAATAGCAGCAGTGCAAAGTGATTTGACAAATGTACAAGAATCTCTAGAATCCCGCTTGCCTGGTATTGTAGACACCCTTGTCAGTGTCCAGCAACAGATCACAAAACTTGAAAACCTCAACACTGAATCTGAGCTATCTCATTTTCATCACTTGATCGATGATATCCAAACAAAGCTCGAAATTTTACAACAATCAACACCCACTCAGGCAGACATAACCCTGCTCCAAGATGCTATGCGTGGTGTGGTTGATGCTTCTGAATTAAATGATGTGATATTGGCACTTGAATCTTTGCAGAATACTGTATCAAATATGCCTACATCACAGGAACTTAAAAATATAAAGAGAGCAGTGAATCGCATATTGAAATCAGAAGATATCAAGAATATCCAGACAGAGATCAAACAACTTACTCAGACAGTGGCCACTCTACCAACTAATCAACATATTAATGAATTGCATGCCCTGTTTGAGGATATCAGAAGACAAGTCCACGATCTTACTGCTCAAAATTCAAAATTGGCAGTTGTTGAAAATTTACAGCAAATTGTAGCTAATATCAAGCAACAGCTAGGGACCATGGAATCCAATCAAGCAAATGCTTTGTCTGTTTTTGCCACCCAGCTACAAGAGATTGTGCAACAATACAAGAAACTTGTTGTGGACATAAAGATCAAGCCAGGCCATGATGATGTTGTTAGGACTATCAATGAGCACCTTGAATCTGTAACAAGTAGATAGCTTACAGCAGAAAAAGAAATAACTGGCATAATCGAGAATCCTAAACATACAGTAATTCTTGAATTGTACAGTATCCCCAACAAAGAATATGATTCACCATTTACACCAGGTGGCAAAATATATATGCTGTCCCCTGCACAATTTTATTACCAATTTTTTGTTGGGGGCACACTTAGATCAATCAAGATCAAATATTGGCTTCAACCACAGGCACACCACTACCCTACCTTATCAATAACAAATGCTGATAACAAAGCAAAAATCACCAGTGTAGAGTTAGAGGATTTTACAGACCCCAATACATTAGAAACATCTTATGCTGAATATGATGGCTCTCTGGAATTTAATATACAAATAGGAGACAAACTGTATTTAGAAAATCCTGTAGTATCAGCTGCTGAACACCCCATAGTTGCAATATTCTTGTTTACATACTATGTCTAGACAAATTATTGTTGATGAATTACACAGACAAGCCAGACATAATTATAAGAGACTGCCAGTGGTTACAAAAGGCATAGATGATTTATGGCAGTGTGACTTGGTTGAGATGGCAAGTGGACAGCTGAAAAACTTAGACAAGATCAACAACAGCTACAAGTATCTACTCACTCTCATAGATACATTTTCAAAATTTGCCTGGGCTGTGCCACTCAAATCCAAGACTGGAAAATGTGTTACAGAAGCTTTCAGGACAATCATCAATCAGAGTGGAAGATCACCGCGCTATTTGCAAACAGATAATGGCAAAGAATTCTATAATTTTGTGTTCCAACAATTTATTAAAAGCCAGTCAATACAACATTACTCGAGTTACAGTGATCTCAAGGCCTCTATTGTAGAGAGATTCAACAAAACCCTAAAAAATCATATGTATAAACAATTTACACTTCAAGGTAATTATAAATGGCTTACAATTCTACCTGAACTTCTACATAAATATAACAACTCGGTCCATTCCACAATCAACATGAAGCCCTCTGAGGTAACTTCATCTGATGAGCAAAAATTGATCAGTACTGTTTATTATCCTAGATACCAGCCAACAACAAGAAAAGCCAAATACAAGGTAGGTGATCAAGTAAGAATCAGCAAATATAAGCACTTATTCAAAAGAGGCTTTACAAGAAACTGGAGCACTGAATTATTTACAGTGGTTCAAGTTAAACCTGGGACCCGATACACATATATAATAAAAGACCACCGAGGAGAAATTCTCAAAGGCAGGTTCTATGAAGAAGAACTCAGCAAAACTAAGCAGCCTGACACATATCTCATAGAAAAAATCATCCGTAGAAAAGGCAACAAGATACTTGTCAAATGGCTAGGACTCCCAGAACACAGCTGGATCGAGGCAGACAAAGTAATACTATGAACACCTGGGATGTTATAAAAAGACTGCCAGAGCCTGAACAGCAGATTAAGAGAAATGGCAAGCTGCTGCCTGATAATATTAGATGTCTTATAGTTGGGCCATCAGCTTGTGGTAAAACTACACTAATGATTGATAATTTTTTATTGGCACCCAACTGGTTAGACTGGAAAAACAGGCACTTGTATGTCTTCTCTAAGAGCTTGGAACAATTAAAATATCAGCAGCTGATGAGGCTATATGATGGACTGGATATAGCCACTTTTGAACCAGATGTTAAGCCACTCCATGAATGTCTTGATAACTCTGTTGTTGTGTTTGATGACATTATACTGGATAATCAAAACAAGGTTAGAAATTTTTTTTACACAGGGGCGGCACAAAAACATTGATTGCTTCTACCTGGCACAGACTTTTTCTAAAATACCGAAGCAGCTGATCCGAGACAACAGCAATTTTATATGTGTGTTTCATCAAGATCATACCAACCTCAAACACATACATGATGAATATGTAGGTGGGGACTTGAGCTACAATGATTTTTCCAAGTTTTGCAGTAGGTGCTGGAATCAGGACAGCTATGGGTTTGTCACAATTGAAATGACAAGGAAACCCAATAGTGGCAAATACAGAAATAAAATCAACAATTTTCTAGACATTGAAACATATATAAATAACCATGAAAAGGCCAATTATTGATGATCTTAAATTAAGAGATTATCTTGTAAAAAGATTTAAGGGATGGAAATCAGAGAACCGAGGAATCTATGAAAAACACAAGCAAACAGAACAGCCTATTATTGATGCTATTAGTGAATTAGGTAAAAAATATCAAAACTGTTACAGAGCAAAATCAAAATTTGATCACAGAGCTTGTACCTGTAGCTGCTAGGAACATATTAGATTATCCAATCACCCCACTTTCTAGTATTCATACACCTAGTCCTGTTGCTCCTCGAAGAATTGAAGCTACTCAGGATCATATTGAATTGGGTCTTCTTGCTCAAAAATATTTAAGCACACCTAAAGACAACAAAGATGAGGTTTTTGGCTTATATGCTGACACAGAGCGTGATGGTAGCATCATACATAGAATTGGCAATTTTAGAGTTACATTTATGGGAGATGATCTAATTGTATATTCAGAATCTCATCTTGGAGAAAGAGGTGGTTTTGTTAAGTATCCTGGCACACCTGGATTGTGGGAACTGATGACTAGGAAAAGGCCTGGCAGATATACAGATCAAGATTATGAGCATTACAAAGAAATATTAATGAAATCAGATGCTCTATATCAGAACAATGATCCCACACAAAAAAGAGTCAAGTCGAGCAGTGGAGCAAAATACAACTTAATCAAGCCCATATGGTCACAGATCAAGACAGGTAGTGGAATCAAACATTACAACACCCTGCCTAAAGAATTTGTGTGGGTTGATGATGTCAGGAAACTTGTAGATAGGTTGCTGGTGATAGCTGGGGAGGAAAATGCTGGCAACCACAATTTTTACAATGAAAAGGTTGGAATTATGGACATGATAAGCACCAAATTGTCTAATTTTATAGTGAATGACACTAAGGGGATTGGATATCTTATAAAAATTATTAATACTCTACCACCCAAATTTTGGAATATCTCTGAGGGTCGGGGGCTGGTTAATGACATCATAAACAAGCTGCCATTTGAACTACACATTCCAGGCTATCAGTATTGTGGTCCCGGTACAAAACTAGATCATAGATTAAACAGAGGGGATCCTGGTGTTAATCCTCTAGATGCTGCTTGTAGAGACCATGACATAGCATACAACACACATTCTGATCTTGACAAGAGACATGTTGCAGACAAGAAATTAGAAGAGGCTGCATTTGGTAGATTTGTAAGCAAAGATGCTTCTTTAAGTGAGAGAATAGCAGCATTGGGAACCACCATAGCTATGAACACCAAACAAAAACTGGGGTGGGGGCTGTGATAAATTAAATAAATTTAAGCCACTTAATTAAGCTATGTAATCCCAGAATATGTATATAATAAACCTAGGATGAAGGCCAAGGGTGTTATGTATCAGATACCTTATGCAGGTCTTAAATCTCTTAAAACTATTGATAGTCTTTTAACCAAAAAGCAGAGCAGCGCAAGAAAAAAAGCTCTTGTCTTGCCAAGGGCCATGGTATGAAATTATTACTTAGTACCCCTCAATTAAAAAAATTACTGCAATCTAGAAAAAAATCACATGTGGGTGGCTTCATATTTACTATCCCGGCCATCTTAGCAGCTTTGGGGGCTGTTGGGAGCTTGGCTGGGGGATCAGCTACTATAGCAAAAACAGTAATAGATGCCAAGAAGAATAAGGCAGAATTAGATGAAATGAAGCGCCATAATCTAGCTATGGAAAAACAAGGCAAAGGTGTTAAGAGAGCCATGAATAAGTTTAAAAAAACAAGAGCCGCTTACAAACCAAGATATTGAAACTTTAATCAAGCCACTGGGCATCAAAAATTTTAGAGGTGTGTACATGTCTGATTCTTTACCAGAACAACCACTCAACAAAGAGTGTGGCATAGTTAATTTGGATAAGTACAAAAATCAGGGCACTCACTGGATCTGTTATCTTAAATATTTAAAAGATGAGGCATTTGTGTTTGATTCATTTGGAGGTGTTCCACCTGAAAATTTAGTAAAATATCTAAAATCAACTAATCTTTATTACAATAATGCCCGTGTTCAAAATTTCAAAGATGTTAATTGTGGACATCTGTGTTTATCTGTTCTTATATATCTGTCTCAAATAAATAAACCATCAATTGAAGATTTTCAAAAGGCCCTGTGGTATTTAAAACATCATGGGGGTATTCCATCTCACCAGCCAAAATTCAATATTGAAACTTAGATTACATGATGATATAGTGTATCCCAAAACAATAGCTCTCAGAGCATTTTATGGCATGTACTTGATCCCCAATATTACACACCACAACAACACAATTGCAGTTGGTGATCAAAAAATTGTTATCACTCCAGGGCAATATAATCTATCTACTCTAAATGCTCAGATACCCAGAGGTATAGTGTTAACTCAAAATTCTGTCACTCACAGAGTAGAGGTTGTATCTGCTACAGAAACAGTGGATCTGGGTACTATAGGAGAGCTGTTAGGCTTTGAGAACAACACAAAACTTGAACCAGCCATTAAACACACTGCTATTAATATACCTAAATTCTTAGCCATAGAAACTCTGAATATTCACTGTAATGTGGCTGAGGGTATGATCACCAAATCAAATGTCATAGGCACTCACAAACAAACTGGCATCATTGCAACATTCAGACCTAACTCTGAATTTATGGAGCCCATCATCTACACTCCATCCCCAACATTATATTTTCCTGTGTGCCATAATAGAATAGATTATATTGAGTTGATGGTCACTAATGAAAAAGAAGAATTGGTTGATTTTGCTGGAGCCACAACAACTGCAATCATAGAGATTAATATTTAAATAAAAATACATACAAAAAAATGGAAAATATTGAGAGTTATGAGCTACAATCATTCCCCCCAAACAGGAGGACCTTTGCAAATTTAAATCAACCCAACACAGAGATTGAGGTTGATCTTGATGTAGGGGATGGCTTTATACACCCCCACAGAGCAGATCTATACATCAAGTTTGATGTTGTAAAGCTCGATGGTACAGATTATCCGGCAAATTCAAATATAAGATTGGTAGACAATTTTGTGCCACATCTGTTCTCTGAAAATGAGATCAGAAAACATGGTGTTGTTATAAACAGAGTAGATTACCCTGGCATTACCTCTACAGCTTTGGCCACACTAAAATTATCCAAAACCGAGGCTTCTTACTACAAAATAGGTGGATTTGAGGCTGGTGATAAAATTATATCTAAAAGCCACACAGTGCTGTTCCCCATGCGCCTGTTTCCAGGATTCTTCTCAGATTACAAAAATATTATGTGGAAGGGTGGTTTAAGAATTACATTTAGAAGAGCTGCCAATGATAATAATGCTTTGATGAGGTACAGTACATTAAACTCTACAGGGGAAGCTCTGCCTAATACCCTACCTGATGAGGGCAAATGCCTGAGTCAGACTATGGAGCTAAGAATTCCAGTAGTTGAATATGAGGCCAGTTATGCGCTTAAATACAAAGCAGATATCCTAAAAAATCCACAGGTGCCTTTACAATTTTATACATATCAATGTGTGCAGAAGCCTGCCACTGGTAGCTATTATGAATTTGATGCTACAAACTCATTCTCCAGTATACAATATGACATGCCAGATTTTGTGGTGGTACTGTTTCAGACTGGAAGACACAATAATCAGGAAAAAAATTCAAGTAAATTTGATAACTGCAACATCAAGAACATATATCTTAAAAATGGCAGAAATGAGGTGTTTCCTAGAGAAAATTATAATTTAAACATGTCCAATGATGATTTTCTTAAATTATATGAAGCATTTACATCATACAAAAGGGTCACTACTGGCAATACTGACATGTATTACACACCAGATGAATTTAAAACACAGAGACCCATGTTTGTCATCAACACCTCAAAAAGGAAACAAGTTGTGGTTAATGACAGGACAAACATTAAAATTATCTGTGAATTCCACGATACACTCCCTGATGACACTATATGTAGTGTTATTCTTTTAGGTGAAAAATCATATATTTATGATGTAAGAAATGAGAGAGTCACAGAGCAATTCTAGAGGCCTCTGCATATTAATTCTCTGAACTTAAACCTTAAGTAAACCGGAAGTGGACCAGAAGTGGACCGGAAGTGGACCGGAAGTGACCGGAAGTGGACCGGAAGTGGACGGGAAGTAAATATGTGTGGGTGTGGGTGGGTGTGGGTGTATGTGGGTAGCTCTTATGAGCATTTTTGGCTTAGTTTTAGGTGTAGCCAAAACAATATCAAGAGGGGCTTATTTTTAACAAGCTTATGGACAACAATCTCACAGATGTAGCTTTTGTAAGTGTAGCCAAATCAATCTGAGGGGGCTCATCATTTCACGGGAAATTCCCGAGGGCATTTTTACAAAAATCTTGGATTAGACAGAGTACCACACTTGAGCAATAAGCTCATATGCACATCTTGAGCTAGTTTTAAGTGTAGCCAAATCTGCCTGAGGAGGGCTCATCATTTATCGAGTTTATATTATTGTATTTTACACTACTGTCTCGGCTTTTTTGTGTCCCTTAAAAGGACCGCATTAGCCGTTGAGCGAAGTGCTTTCTGCCCTAAGAAGGACATCCGAAACTTAAGACAATTTAGTTGGACAAATCGTTCTTTCGTCGGAGTTTCTCACTGACTTTGGCCATCCTCAGAAGGAAGAGACCGCAGTACTGGAGTTTTTTTGGGTACCGAGCTTGTTGCAACCGGGGAGCCGACGACTGGAGCTTTCCCCGTGGGAGATTGGAGCTTCAGAGTTATCTCGTCCGGCAGGCGAACGAGAACGTACAGCCGGGGTACGTAATTTTGAATTGGGCTGTTCGCTTTGCAAGCCATTTAGTGTCATCCGTGTGAACTATTAGACGATGGAGCAAAAACGCCTCGATGCAGCACTCTAGTACCTAATAACTTTTTCAATCTGGAGGAGAATTGTTACAGACCTAGTGTTCACTAGATCTGCCATCTAGTGGCATTACCTGAAACTACGTCATACCAGGAACGAATAACACGTCAAAAGTCACACCGTTTTATTGTTTGTGAACAAATGGGGATACTATGTACAGTCGCGTACACTTCTGGGTTATAACAATTCCATTAACTTTCAATGAAATCGTTACAACCCAGAAGTGTCCATGACTGTACGTACAAGCATGGTAGTAGTCAAAATAAAAATCGTCACTACGAAGTTTTAACATAACTAATAAATATCGAATAACAAGGTTAATAATAAAATATTAATCGTGTTCTCTATGGCGTATTTTTATCTTGATTCCATATAAATTTGTAGGGCGCGACAGCCCTAGAAGGGCCTTGACCTATATCCCGACTGCCAGTCTCCCTCCCACAATCCTACCTACAGGTGTGGAGATCTTCAACCGGTAATGGGGTGTCGTGTGGTCAGCACGTCGAACCCCCAACCGTTATAGGAGATTTTCGAGACCGGATTACGAGCTACTCACTCGTAGCTCTCCAATTTCCTCACGACGGTGGGTTGCCACCGGTCCTATACACAGACCGAGAACCCAGACACTGAATCCAGGCGGACTCGAACCCGAACTGCAAGCACAGTGCCGTAGGCCGTACGGCCTTTTTTTTTTTTTTTTTTTTTATGTGACCGTTTTAAGCGGTCAGGACATCAGCTTATTTGGGGCCTGCATCTTGGTATTACCTCATTTTCAGGCATCGAAACTTTACTTTATTTACAAAAATTTTGGGGTTACATCAACAATTGTAATTTCTCTCTGCATCTGTCGCAAGAGAGTGCATTTCTTATGTTCCCAAAACCCAGAAGTACAATAACACATAAAGGGACGAAAAGGACAACACATTGCGCCTTACGGCACCATTTCGTCGGCGAGTTGGGTAATAACTCGTCGGCGAGTCGAAGTGTCCGGAGCAGCCCGGATTTGTTGCAATCCCTGGAGTAATTTTAACAGTCCTGGAATCACGTCTGGTTTCGCCAGCTGTTGGAGGAGTTCCAACAGTGACTCGTGATGTGAAGTCGAAAATGCAGCTGGGCGTGGTGCCGGTCGAGGTGCTTGATGACGTCGGTCTCTCTGGCTGGCTGCGGGCTTCTGATTGGTCGAACTTGAAGGAATTCTCGGACGATGCTCCCGGGCGGGTGTCTTCACGGGAACATCTCGTCGAATGGGCCGTGGATCGACTCGGCGTGGCTGGTTAGATCGGGTCTTACGATCTTCTTTCACTTTTTTGAATAGGGCACATCCCCTATAACTGGCATAATGTTGTAGACCGCAATTGGCGCATCTAGGTTTGGTGTCCAGATCCTTATCTGGACAATCGGCGAACTTGTGCGGCCCCGCACACTTGACGCAACGGGGAATGGCATAGCAGTGCCGCTGGCCGTGCCCGACCCGCTGGCACGCGTGGCACTGTAGTATCATCTGAGAGCGGTATTTTTCTACTCTGGTCAAATATGGGCCGATTGTTGAGACTTGAAAAATCTGTCGAGACTTCGTATCGTTAGGTAGGACTACCATTATAAGAGGTAATGGTCGTCTGGTCGTCTTGGGATTCTGCTTCTCGGTTGTAGGGTTCTTCCGAGTGCGGTCTGGAACGTTCAATCGGCTGATACTATGGACAGTGAATCCAAGAGTACCCGTCAAAAAGTTTTGAGTTTTCGTGAGATCTAAATCGATAGGGAGGTCTCTAAAGATAACTTTAAGTTTCGCCGTTGCGGATGAACCGTAGGCGAATCCAATGTTGTTGGCTCGAAGGGAATCACAGATTTCTGTGAAATCCTTCCGATCGCACGGAGTTAATCGACAACACCCTCTAGTGTATCGATATTGAGTTCTGTTCTCGGTGAGCTGGCGGATCGTGTCGGATATCGCTGCAGTATTCGTATTGAAAATGGATATGCAGGATGGCCTGCGTGTCGTAGTTGGTGCTGAGGAAACTGGCGGGTTTCCTCGTGTCGAACTGCTAGGCTGCGACTCGGGATGCCGGTCGCTGTCGAATTCGCTACTGGTAGAGTCCTCATCATCTTCTGCTGCTACTTCTGGTCCTTTCTTACGGGGTCTCTTCTTTTGGTTCCCCCTATCCATGCTCCGGGGAAAACCAGGAACGAACGTGTCTCCTCGCTACCTCTGCTGGGCTGTGCGGACGAGGTACTACGGCCTCGTGCCTGTCATTTCTGCAGTGCACGTACGTGGATTCGAAAGATGAGAATGAAGTGTGCCCCTGTGCCACCGCGGCCACTGCCGCACGGCCACGGAGGAGGACTCTTAAAGCTTAAAGCGATACATAATTTTTCATACTAGCACGTATGAAAACGAGGATGGAAGAAGAGGAAGAAGACAGATGGTAGCAGTAGCGTACGCAGGATTTCATCAAGGGGGGGGGTTATGTCGAAAACTTTCTACAAATTCACATTACCATTGTTTTATTATACTTTAATTAATTAATAATAATAATTAATTAATAATTATTACAATTAATTAATTCGTTTAATTGCTACTAATTATAGTGGCCGCGGTGGCTCAGTCGGTAACGCGTCTGACTACCGTGCTAAAGGTCCCGGGTTCGATCCCCGGCCGGTTCAAATCCGGGAACTTTTCTAACGTTTGAAGCGGCCCCGGCGACCACCCAGCTACGAATGACATGGGTACCTGGGGGAAACCCTGGGGGGTAAAGGCGGTCAGGGGCGTGATGCTGATCACATCACCCCCACTCACGACCGGGTCAAGAAAGTGTAAATTTACACCTGTGCTAAGCACAGGGGGACACTTTACCTTTTACCTATACTACTAATGCAGCTGCTGTTACTACTTATATCACTACCATTATTAAGTGGTAGAGGAGATCTTCATAAATATATTTATCAAAGCAATAGAACAACGGTTATTTGTATATAATAGGTGAGACATTTTAAGTGTGAAGAAAATCCATAAAAACAAGCAAATATATTAAATTAATTAAAATAATCAAAATATGAAACTCATCCAAGGAGCCGCGGTGGTCTAGTCTGACAACTTCGTGGGAGATCCAGGTTCGATTCCCGGAATTGGTTGGAATTTATCCAGCCTTGTCTCCGCATCCAGCCTGGGCTGCCGGAGCATGGTGCTGATCACATCCCCTGCAAAATGGCCTAGATCGAGAATGTGTGGGCCCCAGCACACCACTACATGTGCCTTGATGGCACGATGCTATATGCACGGGGAAATTTACATTACCTTTACCTATGGAACTCACCCAGGATGATGATGAGGCGCGAGAATACATGTTGCCAAATTCCACCGAGTCTATGTTTTCGTTCAAAAGTAAGTTTATAGACATTCCAACACATTTATCACTTCTAGGTGATTCACAAAGCACTTCTTCAACATTATTTAATGATGTGGATGTAGACTCAGCATCACTTGAGAGTTCACAAGGGGATGCAAAATCAGTACCGGGAAGAACGTTTGCAATAACGTCGGCACACTGCGACGAAGGAAGGAATTTTCGCAATTCTCGCGAGAGACTGCGCGACTTTTTGCAAAAGAATTGCAAAAATGAACTTTGTGGCCGCTTAGATTGTGTTTGGAATGTTGTTTTTCTCCGTGCTGCATTGGAATAATAATTCAAATTATTATTATTAATGTCGCATTTTTAAATTTTTTCTACAACATTTTCCATAATATTTCAAAAGCTCAAGGGGGGAGGTTTAAACCCGGTAACCCCCCCCCCTTGCGTACGCCACTGGACGGTAGAAAGCATTTCCAGAGTGGTTCTCTATTGTACCCATACCCAGAATGCGAAATCCTGCGGAGGACGGGGGATTTTCCCCCACCAAAAATTTCGGGGGGCAGAGTTTTTGTTACAACAAAGAAAGGATAAGCAATTACTTTTAATTTCAAATATACTTTACTAAGAAATATCGAAAACACAAACAAATAAGTATAGTTGTCAATGTTCAATGCTATTTCTCTCTCAAGAGATCAACAAATCTACATCAATACGCACAATAAAAGTAAAACAAGAATAACAAGAATGCAAGACAACAATAACTATGAAATGTAATTGATTTATATTAACACAAATCAAAAAAATAAATAAAAATTTAACATAATAAAACCACTTCAACTAATTTAATAACATCTTTAACCAGTTACTAAAGGAATTAGTTTGCTACTTTATAATATCATATATTTATCTAAAAGTAACAAATTAATTTATTTTAGTAATTATTAATAATAATCATAAAATACTTTTTAAATTTAGTAATTAATTTTTACTTTTAATAGCATTATAAATATATACATAGTCTAATTTATATGTATGTTTGTGGGGGGAGAGGCGTTTGTAGATTAAGATCTTTCTCCACCGCCCCCCCCCCCCAAGTCCTAAATGATTTCGCACCCTGCTCGTAACTACTCCTATGTAGGTACCGTAATCCAATCGGTAGGGCGTCGGTCTGCCACTCAGGAGACCCGGATTCGATTTCCGTGGCAGGTATTCTCAAGTGGGAATTTCCCATACATAGTCTCTGTACTCTGGTCATACAAAGCCAATAATAACACGAGTATCTGGGAGGGGTTGAAAGTGTCCGGTGTGTGATGACCGACATCGTGAATGAGCGGAACCCATACCTTCACACTCAATACTCATATCAACGCGCAGAGAAATTATTTTCCTCTATTTCCATTGTTAGAATTTTTTCCTGAATACTTATTTTCATCCTGTCAACACATTCTTAGGTTTTCAGTTCAAAAGTTCAATAAGGTGTACTTTATAATCATTACACAAATTCAAAGAGGCCTAAAATTTGTAAAATTTTCATAATTATTAGTGCCTATAAAAACATGAATTACTTGAAAGAGGAACAGAATAATGCTCTAGGTGTGTCTTGGTGTCATAGTGATATTTAGATACGGGAGATTAAGTAGGAAAATCCAATGGATAAATAAGTGGTAGGCGAATTGTTCATCATTATTTTCATTCAGTCTCTTCTTTCCACAATGTCATGACAATAAGTTAAAATATAATGTTCAATAACTAAAGGACAACATCTGTTTCGAATACACAGAATTGCATCCCCGATGGCGGAGTGGTAGCGTCGTCGCCTCGTAATCAAGGCACATGGTGGTTTGGATCCCACTTTAGACTGTAGGTTCAGTCCCGATTAGCCTTACTGTGCATAAAGTTGACTTAAGACAACAAATCAATCAATACTTAGAATTATGTTCCTTAAAACAACGCAGAATGCAGAATGAAAATAGCGAGAAGCAATTACCCTACAATTATATTTGCAGTTGAGTACAAGGGGGATCTTAATGGTGGATGAAATTCAATCGCAAACCATGCGGGTACATTAAAAATGCCCCCTGGGAAAATACAATTTAGTTAAAGTAATAATTTTAAGATACATGCATTGTAACCTGAAATGTTGTTCACTCATAGTTTGCAATAATCAAGTTACAGGTCTAGAAAGATACCAGAAAGATCGTGCATCTGTGAAGTTACGGAAACTTCACTTTCGACGGTACGTTTGAACATTCCCGAAGACTTCCTGTTCGTTTTATTTGAAAGAATTTGAACTGCTAAATACTAGTAAGAGGAAATAGAATTCGAAATTTTCTGAGAAATTGATAATATTTTCTGAAAATGTGATTTTTTTTTCCTTTTTTCTAAAACCTCCCTATAATAACAAACAAGCATATTATCATACTATTGATAAGGTAATCATAGTTGCCGTTTTGCTTCAAGAAAATAAGTTCAAAAAGGGGAAAGATGGTCTGGACCCCAAAATAAGTGTACTATCTGAAAAGTGTGTGAAATAATAAGTAGTCTCCAATGTCCTCTTCGATCTGCCGTCTACTTGTATACAAAGGATTCCTGGTTCGATAGCAGTTGAGGCATACCTATGGTGATTCGGATGCCAATTAAAAATGTAGGCCCAGTCCCGATCAACCTTAAACATCAACTCTTCGAGTATTTGATTATGATTCCACTTCATGCACGCATAGGTTACAGTTTGAAGCGGGATCCGTACCACTCCGTGCCTATGTGTATCAAACGGGGAAACTCTTTATTACAAAGTGAATGATTGTGTATTGATATTCCACACATTTTGAGCTTAGTTAAGTCATGGAATAAGTGGTAAGTGCGAAACTCTGACCCTAAGCAGCAGTCGAAACAGACACAAATAATAATAGTAATATTAATAATAATACCTCTGTTCATTTTATCACTTTGAGGATTTGGCATCCCCTTTCATCGGACTCAACTTCTTATAAAATATGATATAGATCTTGTGCAATAAATTTCTTGCTATTTCTGAAATTTTAACGCTGGCTATGGTCATTGAGCAGGTACAGGAAGGAGCTACTGGTGTGCTCTGTAACCCGCAAATGTGTGGGCTTGTAATGATTGGGAGGAAGAACAGAAACCTCCAATTATATGATCCAATTGAACTGTATCTAAAATGGTTAGAGCAAAGGTTCAACAGGATCTAGAAGTGTTAGAGCAACTGTTCAACTGGATCTAGAATGGTTAGAGCAACAGTTCAACTGGATCTAGAAGGGTTAGAGCAACTGTTCAACTGAATCTAGAATGGTTAGAGCAACTGTTCAACTGGATCTAGAATGGTTAGAGCAACGGTTCAACTGGATCTAGAATGGTTAGAGCAACTGTTCAACTGTATCTAGAATGGTTAGAGCAACGGTTCAACTGGATCTAGAATGGTTAGAGCAACTGTTCAACTGGATCTAGAATGGTTAGAGCAACAGTTCAACTGGATCTAGAAGGGTTAGAGCAACAGTTCAACTGGATCAAGAATGGTTAGAACAACGGTTGAACTGGATCTAGAATGGTTAGAACAACGGTTCAACGGGATCTAGAACGGTTCAAGCGGATCTAGAATGGTTAGAATGATGGTTCAACTTAATTTAGAATGGATAGAGCAACGGTTCAACTGGATCGAGAATGGTTAGAGGAACCATTCAACTGGATCTAGAATGGTTAGAGCAATGGTTCAACTGTATCTAGAATGGTTAGAATAACGGTTGAACTGGATCTAGAATGGTTAGAACTATAATTACTTTTAATGCGAAAAAAGCAAAATGGAAGCTTGAAGAATCTTTCGCAATGCAGAATACGTAAGTATGAATGTTAAAAATGACGAAATAAACGAGTGAGAGGTGTTGTGCCCATACGAAATTGTTACAGTTGTCAGGAATCAAGTATAATCCAACTCGACTTTCAAGACCAAGTGGGTTAATTGCGAGGGAACGTGGCAGCAATGACATTTGCCATCTATCTAATCAGGAATTCAATAACGGAAGCCGCCAGGAATCAAGTAGACTCGACTGACAACTTCTTCCAAAAAGAATAAGGTATAAAAATATAAAATAATGATATTGAAAAGCGTAATGAAAGTTCACCCCCCTTCCCTACATGAAAACTTTCAGTTAATTACCTGTGGGAATTTTCACTAATATATCCTGCATACAAATGATCTTGACGCTGATTACCATACATTCAGGTGTATGAGGCGAACTATTTTTCCAGTATTAAGATATAGCAACAGATGTTCTTTACGGAACAGCTTTTACAATATGCAGAAGAATTACTACAGAATTGTGTTTCACTGGGTCTGCCATCTATCAGCAACATGTGCAACTACAACATGCGTTATGCTACTGACGGATCGACTAACACATTTAAGCAGATTCCTATATTACTTCTTTGCTAATTAGAACGCCACGATTAAATCGTGGACAATACGGTGAGTAATATTAATAAACTATTATTCACGTTCTCTATGCTGTATTTCCTTTATCTTCTTTCTGTGCACTGCTTTCTTATCAGTGCAAGTTGATGGGAAAGATAGGATGAACGATAAACTTGACAATGGAACAACCATGAATGCAGTGTATAAAAGGGTTATAAATATACTCTCCATATTTACAGCACTTGACATGTCTACCTTAAAAATCAGGAAAAAGTTAAATTTTGGAGACACGTATAGAATTCCAGACTGTACTCATTGCCTACTCCCATGTAGTAGCAGTCCTCCCATCGGAAGGGCGTCTGTCTACCACGCAGGAGACCCGGCTTCGATTCCCGTGGTATTTCCATATCTGGTCTCTATGTCAGGAGCCTCTGGAGATACAATGCCTATACTGAAATGGGTATCTGGGAAGGGGCCGAAAGTGTCTGGAGTGTGGTACTGGTCACTTCACTTCCACAATGACCGACAAAGTGATTGTGTGGAACTTCAACCCAGTTCTGTAGTTCCAAAATTTCACAGGGAATATTCTTTGTTTCGTAAAACGTTAAAAGGAGACAGGCACGTATCCAAGGGGGGTTAGGGGGCTCGACCCCCCCCTGAAAGTTACACTAGATAGAATGAGTTTCTTTTGTTTCTTTTGGCGTGAAATAAAATAATGTGACGATAATTTACGGTGTTAAATAATTATCGAGGCAAGACGGAGAATGTTCTATACCCCTGTTATTGTTAATAGCAAGTAGGGATGTGACGAAGCTGAAAATTTACCGATGCCGATGTACTCACCGATAATTTTTGGAACCGATACCGATGCCGATATTTAACCGATTCCGATACATAAGATTATTAAACAGAAATGGGATGTTATTTTCAGCATGACAAAAATAAATTTTCTATGTACATTTCTATTGCATATCATATGTATATACATATATATTCTCAAGAGATGCGAATGTACATTTGCATCTACAAAAGGTTATGTAAACCAAGAGATTTAACATTAGTACACAAGCAGTTCTTTGAAATGCAAAATGAATTCCTGTTCTGCCAGATTCAACTTCAGAAACACGAGATTTGGAAGCACTTCAGGAAGTAACCTACTTCTTCTCTTATCTCAAATCTGTTCAGCAACACTGAACACTCAATCACTGAATACTGATGCAGCAGGTATGCCCAAGTATTTTCTGAGGATTTGCTTCAGGTTTGAATATTCATTTTTGAATTTCCAATACAACAGCAGATCCTGGTTCAGCAATGTACTGTTTTATTTCCGATTTATAGTTAGGTTGATCCTCTGAATGAGTTTGCAATAATTTTATTACAAAAACTCTACAATAATGACCAATAATAACCAAATTTTCAATAAATCTTACAAAACTAGAATATTAGAAGGTAAAAACTAGTATAATCTGTACCGGTTTAAATATCGGATTTTTGCCGATTCCGATACCGATGCCGATATGTCAATTTCGGCCGATTTTCATACATCTGTAATCGGCTTCGGCACATCCCTAATAGCAAGTATCCAAGGTGGGGATCAGGCGGCTGGAGCCCTTTCAGGAAATTTTTCAGTTTACACTACATAAAATTAGGGGTTTGTCTTGTTGAATAGTGTGACAATAATGTAAGGAGAAAACGACTTATCAAGGCAAGACGGAGAATATTCTATAACCCTTCTATTGATAATATTGCACGTAAACTTTTCTTGCGCTTTCGGTGTTGTCTCAGCGAACTTCAGTACTATGAGACTTCTCAGCATTTGGAAACTGCACAACCAAAGTAGCACAATCTCTCCTTGTTCATATATTCTCAGCTACTGAGCTGTACAACAAGAGTTGAAACCATGCCGTATCGAAGAACCAAGCAATTTCCACAACAATTTAATCACGGAAGCCGCCAGGAATTGAGTAAATCATCACTCAACCGACTAACTTCTTCCAAAAATAAATACGTTTTTCATGGTAATAATCAGATATTTTTTTCCTTTCCTTGTTTTCTATTTAGAAGGGTATACCTCTCTGGTATGTAGGAAGGTTGCATGCGAGAAATGCGGTGTCGTCGGCGAATTGTATGTATAGTAATGGTGATAAAGCAGAACCCTCTGGAACACCAGAGTAAGGGAAAATGGGGTATGACATCGCTCCGTTTACTGCGACATAAACGATCCTGTTAGGAAGCTGTGGACTAGTCTGATATAGCAAAGCGGTAGATGGAATTTATGGAGCTTGTAAATGAGTCCAGTATGCCATACTTTGTCAAATGCTTTCTCCAAATCGAATAGCACTAGACAGGATGGGTTGCAAGTTTTGAAATGATTCGTGATGCGAGTTGTGAGTTTTAACAAATTATCTAGGACACTGTGTTGAGGTTTAAAGCCTGCTTGGTGCAACGGAAGTAAATTATGAGCTTATAAGTGCATGTGTATGCGTCGAACAATGATGCGTTCAAATATTTTGCTAATGGTTGATGTGAGCTGAATAGGTCGATAGTTTGTGGGGTCGGTTCTATCTTTGCTTGCGTTTGGGAACATTAGAACCTTCGAAATCTTCCAGTCTCTCTGGTAGTGTCCTGTGCAGAGGATAAAATTGTAGATACGGACAAGTGGGGTCTGTTTCATCAGTACGTACGTAATATTGTCCAAGCGGGAAGCAGTATTTCTCTTCCTACGAACAGTATTGATAATATCGTCTGTTGTAATAGGAACAGTTAGAACATTATTAGGATCAATAGCGTGCGTATTACTGGGTTGCAGTTGCCTGTTATTGGGATTGGTGATTCTGTCAATTTCGGCCTGAAGCCGGAGATTTGGAGCTAGTTGTGGGGTTGGAGTGAAATTGTCTTGCAAGACATTTGCGAAGGCATAAGCTTGTTCAGTGTCGGTGTTTAGAGCTGTGTCCTTAAATGTTATCGGATAAGGAGTATTACTGGATTGTCCATTGAGCACCTTGAAACGTTTCCAATACTTGGTTGGATGGCTTTCATCAGTGAATTGGTTGCACGTTTCAATCCATCGACGTTGTTTATAAGCTTTTATATAGTTTTGAACTGTACGCAGCCATTGACGGTGTAAGTTAAAGTATTCAGGATTTCTGTTCTGAAGGTAGCAGGCGCGGTTGGCTCTATATCGCACAGGAGCCATTAACCTCCAGTAGTGTACGGCATTCACTTCAAAAATGGACAATGAACAATATCTTTATCTTTTCGAAATTTTTCGCAAAAATTCCTACACAATAAGTAAGGTCTTCGAGGCCGCAACACGACGAATTATTTTTCTGCGAAGGAGAAACCTCGAGCCAGCCACGCTGGTGCATTTCCTCAGTTGAACCCCCGCAGGACAACTCCTGCCATGGTGAAAGCACCAGGCGGCAGGCAGATGTTCGGGATGGGAATAGGGCCAAAATAAAGCAAAAAAAAAAAAAAAAAAAAAAAAAAAACCCGCCCCCAAAGACTCGCGAGGATGAGTGGCGCCCGACCAAAGTCAACCGGCAACCACACCGAAAGGCGCAGACCTCGCCTGAGACACTAATTCACTCTCCAAGCACATTATAGCCCCATGTCTGGTCTTTTGCCTAGGTGCAATCTTCCCCTCAGAATAGATCCAGTCAAGCCGGATTTCTCCTTTGGGGAAGCCTCCATTCCATGCAGGCTTTGCATGCTTTAGTATGCAACTCTACCTATGTAGGACATTGGGTATCTAAACTAAAATCTGGTTTCAATCTTATGGAAAGAAGATTTTTACCAGACGGCGAAAATTAGATAGACAGAAAAAACTACAAGAAACAAAACAGAAAATGAAGGGAAGCTGCCGAGGACAAAATTCTGCAAGCAGACAAAACCTCGGATGTCTTTGAATACTTTAGCTTCATCTAGATTCTGGTGTGCGAAAAAAACCTACGATGAAGGTGGAGCAAAACACACACCCTATTGGTTCCTATCCTTACGTGGGAGGATTGAGTCGGGAATTTGAAGGCAGGTAGGTAAAGCCCGAAGGCTATCTGCAAATGTTAGTAGGACCTACGCATTCCGACTTACAATTTTGTTTGATAAATTATCGAAAGAGAATTTTGGAGTAAGGCCGAAAAAGAGCCGCATCGGAATTAACTGTCAAAGACGTCTGCGTGAAAGGAGGAGAAGTCTTTGCTTGGGATGTCGGTCCGTTGGAGACAATTCGTCTGCTTCTCCGGGCATTATTACTTTTGCTTCGGATCGGGATTTAAGACAGCATTGGCTTTTCATTGCCTTAGGGGCAAGTGACTTCACGTCGGGGCCAGTCCGGAAGGGCCTAGGCCGTCGAAAATCTGTCCCCTTGCGGGGTATCGGAGTTAACCACACCAAGAGCTTCGTCATTGCCGTGTGGCTGCACTACTGCTGCGGGTTCCACCGTCGGTGTCACCGGCCAACCACCTCCGATGACACCGCAGACATGGCTCCCCTACGCCCGAAGGCGCACAGCAGTGCGGTGCTACCGGGGTCACTACTCCCCGCCAGACTTTTGGGTGGAAAGGCCCTTTAGAGGGCCACCAACCCGGTCGATTTTGATCAGCCTTTGCTATCCGCAGTCCCTTTCCTCTGCATTCGCTCCTTTACACAGGTCCACGCACTCCTTTCTCCTTTTCTTATAAGGGCCGCATTAGCCGTTAAGCGACGTGCTTTCTGCCCTAAGAAGGACATCCGCCACTTAAGACAATTTAGTTGGACAAATCGTTCTCTCGTCAGAGTTTCTCACTGACTTTGGCCATCCTCAGAAGGAAAAGACCGCAGTACAGGGAGCTTATTATTGAAACTCGTTACGGTAGCTAGCTGACGAGTTGGTGGCTGAAGTCGGTTGCAAGACAAACGACATGGAATATACCGTATTATTGAAACTCACTCGTTCGCTGGCTCTCGAGTCGTTCCGTTCGCTAGCACTCGGTAGCTCATACCCAACCGAGATCAGTCGTTCGGTCGAGTCGTTTGCCATAATTGTCGAAGATGGATGTATATATATGTTTGCTTTTGGTACTTCAGACAAGGATAATGTGAGATGCAAGAGAATACTTACATTCCGGGCCATCTTAGGGTGAGTATGTTACGATTTGTTTTATTATTATTATAAACTTGCACATTAAAATAACAGTAATCAGCGATGTAAATATGCCGTTGTTAGTCAATGCATTTTTTTCGATTTCTTAAGGAAATATTGGTTTCCGCGTACGCATGCTTGACTTTGTTGAAGACATATTTGTCAATGTATATTGTATTGCAGTAGTACAAAGTGTAAATAAAAATATATTTAAAAAAAATACAATAGGTTTTTCCAATGTTCTTCTAAGTTGCCTTCATGACACGGTGCTATATCCACGGAAAACATTGCCTTTGCCCTTTTCTTGTGTAAAAAATAATATAAAAGCACTTTAATGCTCATGGGGTAAGGCGTTAATATATGATTGTCTCATCATATATATGTCATAAGTTCGCAGTTATTGTCGCGATTGATCCATATGATAGAAAAGCGGCGCAACAAAAATTAAATTGAAAATACAGAAGCACTTTAAAGGTCATAATTGAGAAATAGAACACTAGCAGCTAACCTGAATTATGTTTAACTAGAAGAACACGTTTTGTGTTGATCAGAGTTACAAAATGTATAGAGAAATTTTGAAATAATGGAATGGATATAAAATGCAAATGTATACACACTTACTACTGAGTACTGATAATGTAGAACTAAATTCAAACATTTTTAGCATGTTTAGTGATGTTTATATTTGCTTTTTTGCAACAGGCAGCTACTAGTTGGCAGTGGCAAGAGATTGCAGAATTTCCATTTCCCAGGCCAGAGTCAGGAATTGCATCAAGCAAGACTTTCTCCCAAGAAGGGCAGAATACAGTGGAGAGGGTGAGTGTCTTTTTTAACACATTTATTCATGATTTCCAAAATTTAAGAAATGTTATTTTTGCAAAAGAAATGTAGAAAAAACTTATTTACCACACATGGAAGCGAATGTAGGTATTCTATTTTTCATTGATATGTGGTAAAATTTACATTTAGAGGTGCTCCACTAATTTATAACCATTGGTCCAATACTGACAATTTCAGAAGCCAACAAAATTAAAAATTAATATATACACATCAGTAATGTAAGTACTAATATAATCTGCATTTTAAAAAATATGTAGCAAACAAAACATTGGAACGTCAACTTATTCCTCTGTGTTTGACACATATACCTTGTATTAACAAAACCTTCCATGTCATCATCACTAAAACCCATAGCAGCCTCCCCGATGGCATAGCGGTAATGCAGTCACCTTGTAATGAAAGCATCCCAGGCTCGATACCTGGTTGGAGGCATATAGTGTTCCAGATTCCACTTTAAACTGTAGGTCCAGTCCCAATTAGTCTATCTGTGCATAAAAGTGGACTTAAAACAAAACTCAATCTCAAACTAAAGACCTCTAGCAGTTACAATTGAATGTATTACATAAATCATGACACCAGTATTCACTAGACTTTAAAAACTGAAACAAAATAAACAAGAGATAAGGTAACGTCAATGTCTGAACTTATTCTAAGCAGTTAAGAACATGGTTGACTGGAAGATACTGAGAATCCTCTCTTCTATGACTATGAGACTGAACTAACTAGTGTTGCCCGCGGGACAGGCTTTTAAAAATTCGAGACGAGACGAGATTGATCATGTGTCCCGAGACAAATGAATATTTTTGAGACGAGACAGGCCAAAGTCTCGTCTCGTGGGCAACACTAGAACTAACATGAAAGTTGGATGGTTAATGTAGCTACATAACAAGTTAGTGAATAACCACTGATTGAGATTTGCTGTGTTTATAACTGACAATACTCACAATACTTTGCTGCTAAAAAAAATCTGCTTCTAAATAACAAATATCTTGCTGATTTACAATATCGGAGATGAAATGCATAACATTATTTTAGAAAGTATTTAGAAAATGGCTCTGTGGAAGTAACTTCCCTTTTGAGGTCCGTAAGTTATATTCAATCTTAAGATTTTATGTTCATATGAACTAGATGCACACATAAATTCCCCTTGCCTTAACAATTTGTATTTACTGCGCATGTAACCACAGTTAATATATATTTTATAATGTCAAGTTTCATGGATTTAGAAGGCCACAATTCTTGTTCTAGTACATAATGACACACTTATGCCATAAATGATTCCAGTAAATGTTTGAAAAAAATCATTTTTTTAACACGGTTGTGGGGATTACGGTAGTGATCCACTCGTTTATTTTCACATGCTTCTGTAGTTTGGCAACACTAATCACTTTGACTCCCAGTGTACAGTGGGATCCATGAGTATTACCGTGAAAATTGTCCATGACTATTTTAATTAATTTTTCTCTTACATCCTAAGTGTTTTTAAGCGATGGATTTTCTGCTGGTGCAGAAGTTGTCAACAGCTTGTTTTGACTTTTCTTTTAATTCTTGAAGCTCTCATTGGGTCAAAGAAAGTGAACGAACATGGCGATGGACAATTTGCATGGTAATACTCATGGATCCCACTGTGCCTTCGTGGAAGAGTGCAGAAAGTCTGTTCATCCATTATGTGAAATATATCCATTGTTGACTTGTTATAAAGCTCACATTTCAGTGGAGCACAATAGGGATCCATGCAACCATTAACAGGAGTGTTTTCAGACACACAGTATTTCTACATATACTAGTAATAGTTTCTAATATCCGTTATAAATGTATGAAATCCAAACTACGAAAAGCATGTATGAATTTTGTAGGGAAAAGTAACAATAAATGTAACAAACTAAGTTGTTATTTTCATCATATTGAAATGTAATTCATTAGATTTAGAATTTCCTTACCTCTGTAATGTATTGAGTGAAATGACTTTTTTTGCTAACGAAACCAGAATACTAATCATAGGACATTATTGCTGTAAAACCATGCTAGCATTTCACATGCTGCTGTTATCAGGCTGGTTCGCGTGTTTCTTTTTTTTAATAATCCTGTGTAAACAAAAATGAAAAATCCAGAGAGAAGTGGGAAAGTTTCTTTTTCCCATGGCATGACGGGTCGTGACGAACCCCTGATCATTGTCGTGGGTTTCCATGACCAGCTTACGCTACTCTTTCTTAGCTCCCCAATTTCCTCACGATGGCTGGTGGCCATGGGTTCCATACACAGGCTGAAATCTTGGGAAAATTTGTTATGCTTCCCCCAGGAGACCCAAACCTATGCATATCCCATAGTCAGAGTCAAATGCATGACACAGTGCAGATTAAACTTTTTTCCATTTATGTGTACGATATATATTTTTATAATCACAGTTTGTTACGAATGGGACAGCCCTAACGGTTAAGCATTAGTAGCAGCCAACGTGAGCAAATCACATTGGTCCACCCCAACCATATATATTTTTTTTTTTCCATTTTTCTCTTTGTGATACATGTACTATTTATACTCTTTTATTTTTTAGGATTTGAATATACTGCATGGCAGACAGACATGACCCTGGAACATATTGACACTGTGATGTCAGATTACAGGAACTTGCGAAGTATTTCAAGTGTCAAAAAGCAAATTTTACTGAAGACTTTCAATGAGAGTGCAGTTTTATAGTGGTCCCAGCAAGTTAACCATTTTAATGGTGGTTTTCCTGTGTTGAGTGTACATGGGAGTTGTTCAGCATCCTGAATAGTAGACAAGTGGTCAAATGTCGTGTATATACGACTTTCTATCTGCAATACACTAGGAAACTGGCAAATTTCAGAAAACAAGTCGAGCAGGTGATTGGATGTTTGTTTGATTACAGAAAATATAGTATCCTGATATCAACAATACCTGCCCAATTTGTCAGTGCTAAACCAGGTGATGTAACACAAACAAAATTTTTCAAGTGTGTTGTGCTTTAATAATTTTTTGTTTGTCAATGAATAGCTACGAATGTTGTTTTGACAACAATGGAATTGCTAAACCCATGCAATGAATTCAAACTAATCTATTCTCTAAATATACTAGTGTGTATGGTGCAGTTTGGTTATTCACAGATCAACCCATATGCATAAATATTTCTAATAATTGTAATTTTTTCTCGCTCTGGAAAGTGTGTATGTCTCTCCATATGAAATATTTTTGGATACAAATAAAGTACTATTATAGAAAAGTAGGATTTATTAATTTATATAAAAATAATAATCCTGTGCGTAACAGCCCATGAAGGGCCTTGGCTTACCTACCGGCCTCCCTCCTATGCTTTCCTTCATCACCACTAAGTGTGGAGATCTTCAACCAGGATTGGAATAGTCGGGGGGTCAGCATGACGTATCCCCAACCGTTGTAGTAGGTCTTCGTGACCGGATTACGCTTACTCATTCGGAGCTCCCCAATTTCCTCATGATGGTGGATTGCCACCGGCCGAAAATTCCTGGAGACTGAACTTGGGATCGAACCCATACCGTCCCGCAGCTGCCATCCAAAGCAAGGTGCCTTAGAAGGCACGGGCACAGAGGAGGACTTAATTTATATACGTTTACAAAATTAATATAATTGCAGTAGATTACAGACTATTTAGAGAAATATTGGATTGGTAAAAATATCTAATTTTACTTGAGAGTATAACTGCTCTAATGAAAGTTGAGGTTGGCTTGTTTGTCAGTTTTGATTTGGTGAATCCTGCAATAACTGAACCGGTTACACGAATGCTCCCTTCATCAGACATTTATTTTTGAATAAATGTAAATAAAACTAAAAATAACAGTCTGATTAAGGGAGCATATGATCTGCTGAAACGTCACAATGAAAAACTGTGTTTTTATGCTTGTAATGACTGTAGACTACAAGAGAAATAATTCTACAATGCAAGCAATGCGTACATACAAGAAAATTATTTTCCAGAATATAGTAGTGGCACATTTTATGAACAGCTGGAAAAGTTTTCGGAACCATGGAACTTCCTGTTTGAGGTAAAATGTATAACATAAAACAACATGGGTGATAATTGGTTTTCTTGGGATATCAACATGGGTGATTGTTGTGCTGTTCCTGTGGCATTGGGTTTTTGCTGAATACAGCATTCATTGTGTGACCAATTCACCTCATGCAATTAAATTTCAAGTACATATACTCAAGAACCTTCATTTCCTCTCAGTAGACCAAATGAATATGTTACGTTTAGTTGTTCACAACCAAATAAGAGCCCTTCAGCTTCTATGGTGCTTTCCACAACCATTAAGACTGAAGGGTGGCTGTGTAAACAATGCTAACTGATAAAGTATCAGGGGGAGGGAAATGGTGACAGAATTAACTTTTGCTAGCCAAGTTAGGATGAAATTTCATTTCACATAGACGACGGTTCACCAAGTAAAATTTTAAGCAAAAAATACAGGCACAACCAGGTCTCTATCAGAGTTACCGAAAGAAAGGTTCACCATGTATGTCAACCTCATCTGTGATAAATGTCAGCACCTTAATTGTAAAGTACATTTCCTTCCTTTTGATGCACACAACAATCACCACCAGAGATCTTTCAGAAAAGCCATTCACGAATGTCTCGCTTCTCATGCCAGCAGCACAAAGACATCCAAGCAGATTTTCATCCGCACCCATAGGATGTCAGCCAAAGGGTTGCAGGAAGCTTTGAAATATATTTTGCTTGTGAATTATTGTATGTTTGAAAAGAAATTGAGAACACTTTCAAGCACAAATAGAAACATTTGTTATAATTGAAAGGAACAGTCCACATAATTTGTCCTTTCAAGTTCCAACAAATGAATGAAGGTAGCTTTGTTACAGAAACCACTGTCACCAGAAAATAAGAAATGTACTTTTAACCACTGTACCCCTTCGAGAGTTATCCTTTTTAATCAACCAATTTTGATGCTTTACGAAATATATAATTTTATTATTGCATGCAGAAAACACAAATAACAGATATTTGAACCCAAATTATGGCCAGCACAAGTAGAAACCTGCCATCTCCGAATACTTTTGCTGCTTTTTATTAGTAAAAAATGCTTGTATGCACACTAAAATAATGAAAAACATGGAACTTTCTATAAGCTCCAAACCTAAGGCCCCCAACATAGTTGTGGAATGTCTTGTTGGGTGCTATATTCACTGCCGGGAAGTCTTTGGGCTGTGCTCCTTCACAGTAAAGTAACACGTTAAGGTATCAAATGTACTTTACTTCACAAAAACATGTTTCAGAGAGCTAAAAACAACTGAAAATGTTCACAGCAAAACATTTCACAGGTACAGAGGGTTAAGGGTACCAAACATACTTCAAATGAAGGATGAAAATACCCAAGCAAAATTTCTAATTTAGCACACACTTTTATTGTACGTAATAAACTAAGTAGAAAATATTTTTTTTTGAAAAATTTACTGTTTTAGTTATGCACGTTTCTGCACTTTAGTTTATTTTTGTGGGTAGACAGGTATCAATTGTATTTATTTTATTTTGTTTCAATGAATGTGATGGTCACATAAAAAATCTTATGTATTAATAGCACTGTTGAAAAATTGATTGAATGGTTGCAGCAACAAACTTAATTTTAAAACCAGTTTTCATTTTTAAAACATCAGCAGCAAAAGTGAACATGTTAACAGCTCAAGAACATTCTTGTGATAAACAAAGCAACTGAATAAATTCACATCATTCCACTTGAAATCCCAGAACAAAACTGGAGCACATGCTGCATTAAGTAGATGCTCTAATTTTCCACATTACCGAAAACTATGTAAACTCACATGTATAACAGCCAGTCTTAGTGGCGGAGTGGTTAGCACAGCAAGCTACAATGTTAGGGTTGTCGGGTTTGAATCCCAGTCAAGGCATTGGTGCTCTTTTTTGAAAGTCCCTTCATCAATTTAATCTCATTACCATTCATCCTCACCTTTGCAATTAGCCAAAAGTGACAGAAAAGCGAAGTAATATAAACCAAACCAATCAATCACATATATAACGAAAACGAGCACTATACTTATTAATGGTAGTGTCACAGCACCCTTGCTGACAAGACAATATCTATGCATGTTTGATTTGGAATGCCTGGTCTTTTAGTACAGTACACATTTCAACATCCCCCAGAATCCTACATATGAACATTTTCTTCTCTGTAAATTTGTGTTTGTACCTGAAAGTAATAGGGATAGTCTAGTTTCAACTTCATGAGATCATTGTCTTTAGTTCAGCAAGATGATTTCACAGAGCAAATCTCATTCACAGTAAAGTTTCTCAAACTATGGGCACTTTATTCCGTATACTCCCTTCCCACAGCATCAGCAAATACTATTAACCATTCCATCTAGTATTGCGCCCATGCAAGGACAATTTTTGTTTAGGAATAACAGACATGTAGACATTAGTAGTAAGACCTTTGACTGTGTTCATACTCTCTCATGGGTTATACCTTAGTTACAAACTTCAGGAGAAAGGAAGAACTTGGTCTCAGTAGCTTAAAAAAATAGCGAAACAGATGGTGAAACTACCAGTTGTTTGATACAGTGTTCATCCCTGATTTGTACTGAAATCACTTTGAACTTCCTGCTTGACCACAAAATATAACTACATTTATTTTCCAACTCTGAGTACAAATACAGGTAGTTTGAGTGCAACCTGGCATATTAAAGCACTTTTGATCACTAAATTTTGGCCAGGTGCCTAAATTGAATAACATAATTTTGAAGAAATACATCTCACTAGTCTTTTGTAGGTTTCGGAATGTTTACAAGAGACTGATATTTCATCGGTGATTTCGGTATCACTTATCATGTCCAACCTTCTGTTCTTCTGCACGGAAGCAACGAAGTCCATGATACTTATTGAAATGGTTAGTAGTGTTTACATATGAGGAAGCAGCCATGCATTTTCTTTTTCAATGCATGATAAATTATCCCTTTTTTGTACACCAGGTTCAAGCATGAAGATGATTGCAGCAAGATGAGACCTCTCCAATACCAGCCATACACAAACACAAGCCATATGTTACTTCCCCATCCTCTTTCAATTGGGAGTTCTGGGAATGCTTAATCTGAAACGCTGAAAGAAAAATGAAACGAATTAGAATGAAAAATATATACATAACTATCTGAAGTAATACACTAGCCAACATAGTAATGAATCAGATTGTGTAATGAAATTTGCAAGTTGTACAGAAAGATAAGAAATACATTTAGAATACTGAAAGTAAATTTAGAGAAACTGGTAACAGTTTAGTATATCGGAGACACATTTCTTCAATTTTACAGAAGAAACTACTTACGGAAATGAGTTTTTCCAAGGTTTACAATGTTCGTCAAGGTATTTTCTTTCATCGTGGAATATATTTGAGCAAGAAATCATGTATTTTTTAAGAGAAATATATCACCGATGCACAATTGCCATTGCTTTCATTTGCTTGCCCTACGACAACCGGATGCTGCATACGTTTGATAACGTAAGCCCCTGTCAGTGTTTCCAATCCCTTTTTTTTAAATATGCTTGCCTAACCTAACCAAACCTAACCTTATAGGAAATGGTTCGTGGGGCTATCCGTCAGCTACCCGTGCATAATGTACAATTTGCACAAGTGACAAACATGACAGTAGGTATTTTTGGTGAAGAAGGTTGGAAACACTGTACACCCACTACATAGTCAACCTCAGCCCGCCATATTGTGTGTTACGAAAGCGAAGAAATTAATCAAAAGAAGTACTCTGTATGTGAAAATTTTTTTTTTTCTTTTCGTGTAAAAAGCATAATGGCACCTTGAACTATGTTCCGCAATACACAATTGGTAAGTACGAACCATTCCAAAACAAAATATTCGATTTAAATGTGTCTCCAATATACTAAACTCTTACCGACAAACTAATTTGTACATTTTAAATATGAAGAATGCATTAATTCATGAGGAATTGTTGTGAAAAGTAGCTTGTGCAGGCTACTCTGCCACAAATCACTGATGTATGAAAAATGTTCTATATTTGTGTAGCACATCAAGGAACATGTGGAAATGTTAAAGTATCCAAACCCACTTAAAATGTAAAATTAGTAATACTGTATGTGTATGCACATAGGAGTATAATTATAACGCTAAGGGCACCAACCCTAACCTACTGATGTAAGCCTACAGAAACATGTTGAAAAATCGATCTGCACATAAAAACGAGTTAAATAATAATGAAACATGTTCAACATGTGCTTATAGTGATGTACGGAATTCGATTCAAGTAGAAAATAATGTGTATCATTATAACAATGGAATTGGAAAATTGGAAAAACACAGTAACAATAATGAAAATCATTCTTAAATACAGGTGGAGATTCAAAGTACGTAATACAAGCTTTCACAGTAGAATAACAAAATTATGCTAAAAATGAAGAAAAGTGGCTTAAAATAGAAAAGAAGCAAAATGCAGACACACATAAGCACAAGTTGTATTTTTTTGTGATTACTTTCTGCTTGGAATATTTTGGTGTCGAGAAATAATAGAAATGAGGTCTGTGAGTAACACAACATCCAGACCTGATTAACTTTTGTGTACCAAACTAAACTTTTTCACCACTAGGCACAGTTTTATTAGATTGTGCGTCTTCGCACAATTTCGCATGTTCGCAACAATTTAAATTAGATTAGATCGAAGACATTCTTGCTTATGAATGGTGCATACGGTTTTAATAAACTCTTAACTGTGATTTCCATTCAACAAATACAATAATTATTTTTATATTAAAAATAGAATGGATACTTGCCTTTACGCAGCAACAGAACTTCACTTATTCTTCATATCTTTGTCAACCGTGGAAGAGTTTTACTGCTATTTCCAGATGGCACAGCACGGTCATTAATTGTATGCGATGTCACCAACATTTTACACTTAACACATCCGTGCATTAAGATCATACGTGAAAAAGAGTATCGATACATCTCATTCTGTATTTCATTGCAGACGAAACAAAATTGTCCGCGATCAGCTGTGCATGACCGAGATGGAAAAAGTCGCAACGCCATTGGCTGATGGTATAGTAGCCTCTCTTGCCAGCCAACATTTCACTCGCATGCAACTCGAGACCCCGAATCCGTTAGCTGCTCAACTCGTTCAGTTTCAATAATTCGCTTTTCGGCTGGCGACCGACTTGGCTACCGAACGAGAAAACTCACTCGTGAGCTAGATGTTGACTTTCAATAATAAGCTCCCTGGAGTTTCTTGGGTACCAAGCTTGTTGCAACCGGGGAGCCGCCGACCGGCGCTTTCCCCGTGGGAAATCGGAGCTTCGGAGTTATCTCGTCCGGCAGGCGAACGAGAACGTACGGCCGCGGTACGTAATTTTGAATTGGGCTGTTGTCAACGTTAGGATCCACGCACGCCCCCCCCCCTTTCCCGCCAAAAAGTTAAGACAAGGGGCCGCCGAAGTTCCACGATGCTCGACTGTCGCCGTTTCCACCGACTGTTGCCTCCCATCCTGGAATCTCGGTGTTCTCGCTGCCTGCAAGTCTGGTACTACAGGGAGGTTATTTCAGTCGTTCACCGTCAGCGTGTCGGCCGTTCGGCGGACTCTTCATGCAACAGGTCCCGGCAAATTGCGTTCAGGAAGTCCGTAACAGAAACCGCTTGTTTTGTAATGTTTCCACTTTTCACAATTACAGTTACAATTACAATTGAAATAAGCACGCACCTTGTCGCAAGGATGCTGGAAAAGGTGTCCTCCCAAATACAAATATTTCTGGCACCTTATTTCTGACAGAAAATCTTAGATTAGACATCGCTACTTTATCCTCAGTTGTCAGAAAGGGAAGACAGCATCCCGGCGCATAAAGCAAACCGAAAGCGTAAAATGATATTTAAAAGTAATAATAATGATGATCACTAACCTCCTGTGTTATAAGAGATGTTGAAAATGACCTCCTTCAACAGCAATACAACACGTTTCTTAGGTTCAAGAGATCCTGTCTCTCGTAATTGCCTGACCACTTTTCTGCAAGAATTCGTTTTCACGTAATTATCGTACATAAAAACTCTCTGTTCAAGACTATATTTGTTTAACGACATAAGTAATGAATGAATAACAATTAACACACAATAAAGCACTGGCCATGAGTAGCACATTACAATAACACAGTATAAGCAACACGCGTACTGTTGAACGCAAACAGAATTGAACATGAACGAACACTGACGTCTGGTAGCCGACAGTGTTGCTAACCATTTTTCAGCAATGTCCCTACAGACGTAGTCAAAATGTCCCTAACACTGACCAAATGTCCCTACGCCAAGTAAAGTGACTAAAAAAACAACACCTCATTAGCATGCAAAACAGAAGATAAAATATACACATTTACTTACCAAATCTTTCTGCTCGGTGCTTCCACAATTAATGAAGGAGCGAATTTACAATACATGACCCCTCCCCGATTTTTGTAATATTTTGCATACTCACTAATTGAGGCCTCCTAATCACGAATTTCAAGTTAAGATTTGGGGGGTCACGTGTAGAAATTGCAAAATAAGTGAAATTGAGTAGTCCGCGATCGGCACGATTGCTCATTATTTACCGGAAGATTTTGTGTTTCCAATACTTAAAAAACGAAATATACATTCCTGATATTACTACGACCCCAAATTTTAACTATGTTTGCCTAACCTAACCTAACCGTACCTGAATGGTTCGTGGGGCTATCCGTCATTGGTTTGTTGGGCTACCCGTGCATGTTTTTTTCGAGCCCAAATTTTAACTACCGGTATGTTTGCCTTGCCTAACCTAACTTAACCTAACCTTACCGAGAATGGTCAGTGGGGCTATTCCTGAATGGTTTTGCGGTAATTGTGATTACGAACCGATAAAAAATATTATTTTCGTAGCACTTTAACAGCAAACGTTCATCATCGAAGACGCCATTTTCGTATCCTGCAATTTTATGATTGATGTACTGTTGCCAAATTTACCTATAATCAAATCAGTTCTTCTACATCGTGATTGTCGCTGTCACATGTAAGCACGTTCTTTGGGCAATATACTGAAATCCATAAATTTATTAATTAGCCCACAGCCATCCGCCTGCACACTCCACCTAAAAATCTGTACAACATTAACAACTCTTTTACTGTTCTCTTCCGCCATTCTTACACGATCCATGCTCTCCAAGTATGAAATCAACAGTGTGGCAACGCTGTAGACAGCGTAACTAATTGTAATTTGTTCATATCAACAAATATGGCTACCATACTTGTATACAGAGAATCATTGCGAGAATTGAAAAGCTTATTTTACAACTTCTACACGTTAATGAACATTTTTTCCCCCTCACCACAACATGTTAACTTGAGATAAGTCATCACGAATAATTATTTCGTGAGTATAAGACGTAGCATAGAAATTACAGACTGGTCCGGTATTGTAAATTCTTGCCTTAATGAATAATAGGGGTGTGCGGGACAGAATGTTTTGGGTCGGGACGGGATCGGGACGGTAAAATTTTTTTAAATCCCGACATTCGGGACTGAAAAATTTGCAATTTCCCGACCAAGTCGGAAAATTTTCTGGACGGGAAATGTTCGAAATTTCCCGAAGCACTGGAAATCTCGAATTTTACAAGTCATTTTCACTTTAAGTGATTGTTTTTGCATTTCTAGAATAAAAACTTACAACTTTCGATAAGTTCCAGAAACTTACAAGGCAGAAAACGTCGAGAATTAACGACTTTTTAAAGTAAAGAATCCAGCACACCCCTAATGAATAACGTTGAGTCGTTTACTGTTGATTATGTTATTTGAAGTCATGCATGCTTTCTTCTGTGAAGAGATAGATGTTGGTTGGTGATGCTGTATTTCCTGCAGTCTTTAACAATTTTGGTCCCATTTTATTTCCTTTTTTTTGTTTTTGTATCACTTAACATTGAAAATATTCTTTCCGTTTCCGCGTTAGAATGCGGCAATGTTAGCACTATTTTCGCGAGAGTGGAAATGTTTTCAAAAAGGAACTTGCCTTGAAAGTTTTTGGTAACCGATAACATGTTCCAAAATTCTGATGGAGATTTGTTGGTTAGTTCTTTTTTCTCCTCCTCGCTAAAGTATCCAGATAAACTAATTCATAAAATGTAATTTACCAAGATTGAAAAAAGTACCTACGTTTTCCCTCATTTGGCAAAATCTGTCCCTACGTTCCTACGCGGGCGAAATTTAGTGAAACGTCCCTATGCGTAGGGACATGTCCCTACGGTTGGCATCACTGCCGACACGTGCAGTATGAAGCGCCCTCTCGCGGCTGACAACTCACCCAACCCCCGATAAGCTGCAGGCGCTGTCGCGACAACTGAGGATAACGCAGCGATGACTAATCTAAGATTAGATGTCAGAAATAAGGTGCCAGAAATATTTGTAATTGCGAGGGCACCTTTTTCTGCAATCCTTGCGACAAGTTAAGTGCTTATTTCAATTGTAATTGTAACTGTAATTGTGAAAAGTGGAAACATTAGAAAACAAGCGGTTTCTGTTACGGACTTCCTGTAATGCAATTTGCCGGGACCTGTTGCATGAAGAGTCCGCCGAACGGCCGACACGCTGGCGGTGAACGACTGAAATAACCTCCCTGTAGATTCAGTCATGTTCTCTATGCTTTTCTGGGTTCCAAAATACCCTTCCCCAAATTTAGGTAGAGAGTATGTCCAACGCCGACGCTCGGAACCACCACTCCCTCGACGTCGAATAGGGCAAAATACATGGAAACGGATACTGATGAACATTAGTTTCAGGAAAACGGACATGCGCAGATCGTGTTCTCGCAGAACGCACCGTCCTCTCGGCAAAAGAGCTGCTTTTCCCCTTGCAGTGTTGCTCTGTGGCCTTCAAGTTTGAAGCTGATACTTGACATGTTCAATCTTATCTATGTATCGCCTTTGTGATAAATATCTTATACCAACTGCAAGCTTGTTGCAGAGATGAATGAATAGGAATGAATGAGAGCTGGATTTACAAAGATGAATTAGAATAAAAGCAAAATAATTCATGCATATATTCAGACTTTTTCTCTTAAAGGTGGAAACTCTTCATGTACGCGAAAGTAACAGAATGGTGCAATTGGAAATCGTGACCATGTCAGTGACTTTTTTAAATTTATTTTTTTAAAGTTTTTGAAGTGCTTGGATATTCGTTAAAAAATATTAAATGATGCGTTGAGTGAAGACTGTGCTTAGGTAAAGTCATTTGATGGAGTGTATGTGTTGCTGTCTGTGCATGAAGAAATGGCCTCAGGAAATAATTATATTAACATAAACAAACATCCTCGTGCGTTGAATGGAAATTAGAGGTAAAGCATGTGCTTGTCGACACACCACAAATTTGAACAAGGCTGTCGGGTTTAAAATCAAAGTTTTTAAGTTCCATTTTTAGTTCGCACATATCATGTGTAAGACCACATCTGATGAGTCAAATTTACATCGTAATTATATCTTACAATTGATATGTTATTCATTATAATTTGGGCTGTATGAAATAATTTAGGCCAGTGACTCATAAACACATCCCAACACCTTCGTAAGAGTTTCTCATTCTTTTCCCATGCAACCCGAAATTTTCCATAAAGGCACAATTTGTTGTTGTTTCAGCGATTAATTTATTCGTATATACCTACTATAAAACATCACACTCCCACATAAGAACATTCTGGACAAGCCCCCATCCTATACTTGTTTGGCGTTAAAAGTCTTATTTGCGGAATCTGAATATGTTTCAAGTGGCGTGTCCAAGGAGGAATGGCGGGGAGTCATAACTTCCACCTTTGGCCTAGCATTTCTAAAAAAAAAATCGTCAGAGACAAGAAAATATGCTAAAATTGTGGCTGGCTATAATGAAAAATGTATGCGTATCCTCCCTTTTCGAAAATAGTGGTCACGCCACTGGTTTCGTATTACATCGGTGAATCCCCAGGAAAGCAATCCACGAACCGCGCCTGGGAGTTAGTCCCTGTATGCTCGTCGTGATGGTTAGAGCAACGGTCCAACTGGATCTAGAATGGTTAGAGTGATGGTTCAACTGGATTTATAATGGCAAGATCAACGGTTTAATTGGAACTAGAGTGGTTAGAAAAATGGTTCGATTGGATTTAAAATGGTTAGAGAAATGCTTCAAACAGAATCTAGAATTGTTAGAGCGACAGTTCAACTGGATCTAGAATGGTTAGAGCAACGGTTCAATTGGATCTAGAATTGTTAGATTAATGGTTCAACTAGACTGGAATTGTTAGAACAACGGTTGACCTAGATCTAGAACGGTTCAAGTAGATCTAGAATGGTTAGAGTGATGGTTCAGCTGGATCTAGAATGGTTAGAACAAGGGTTCAACTGGGTCTAGAATGGTTAGAGCAACGGTTCAACTGGATCTAGACTGGAAAGAGCAAAGGTTTAATTTGATCTTGGGTGGTCAGAGCATCGGTTCAACTGGATATATCACTTTCATATAGGCTACATATGTTTTACACATATGCAACATGGAGCGACATAAAATAAGAAAAAACATATGAAACATGCTGACACTAAATTGTGTACGTATTCAAAGTTTATTCAATACATACATACAACACATATTATTTAAATACATTACATTATAGAAAAGGAATGAGAGAGAACGAGTATAAATTTTTAGATAACCATTTTTATAATTGAAAACAATATTGATTTAATAGGGCGCAAATAGTTTTACTGTACCCCATGGCATTCTCTCTTTTAAAACTATTTTTCATTTTGATCATTCGGTATCCATAGCTGATTCCCGCCGACAGTGCTGAACTTCACGAGACTGAGAAAAGCAGGGAATGCGAGCGAAGCGAGCAAGGAAATTTTGCGAAATGTATTTTTATTTGCATAAAATTTGAGATCGAAGGAATAATAGCTCCTCTGTGTTCCCCCTGCAGGTGCCCTTTCTGTCAATGTTTACCTCCCTCCTGCCCTCAATAGAATTAAGCACCCTGCACCCCCTGTGGTTGCGCCACTGATCTACAATGGTTAATCACGGGTTCCCAAACTTTTTCGTTTCACGGTGCCCTTAGTGTTTCAAGATTTTTTCGCAGCGCCCAAGTCAGAATGTAGGCCTATCTAACACTTAAATCCTATAGGGCAGCAGCCCAATATCGGGCCAAGGCTTACCTACCGACTGCTGGCCTCCCTCCCACGCGAGCCACCAAGGGGGCGTGGAGATCTGCAGCCAGACTAGGGGGACGGGTGGTCAGCCCGACCGACCCCGAGCCGTTGTAGGACTTCGCGACCGGATTACGCTCACTCACTCGGAGCTCCCGAATTTCCTCACGATGGTGGGTTGCCACCGGCCCTATACGTAGGCCGAATAAATTCCGACCAGAGCCGGATTCGAACCTACGCCGTCCCGCAGCTCTATATACTCTATAAGTACTATGTAGTACTCAAGATGTTTACTTTCAAAGCCAGAAAACGGCAAATTTGGGGGGCTTCTAGACTGAACAGAAATTTTTAGTGACGATAGCCAAGTGATCCAAATAAATTTGTAGGGCGCGACAGCCCTAGAAGGGCCTTGACCTATCTGCCGACTGCCAGTCTCCCTCCCACAATCCTACCTACAGGTGTGGAGATCTTCAACCGGTAATGGGGTGACGTGTGGTCAGCACGTCGAACCCCCAACCGTTGTAGGAGGTTTTCCAGAACGGGTTACGCTACTCACTCGTAGCTCTCCAATTTCCTCACGACGGTGGGTTGCCACCGGTCCTATACACAGACCGAGAACCCAGACGCTGAATCCAGTCGGACTAGAACCCATGCCGTCCTGCAGTCGAAGCCCAGGGCACAGTGCCTTAGACCGCACGACCACGGAGGAGGACTCTTAAGGCTTAAAGCGATACATAATTTTTCATACTAGCACGTATGAAAACGAGGATGGAAGAGGAAGAAGAAAAACGGTAGAAAGAATTTCAAGAGTGATTCTTCATTGTACCCATACCCAGAGTGCGAAATCCTGCGGAGGACGGGGGATTTTCTCCTACCAAAAATTTCGGAGGGGAGAGTTTTTGTTACAACAAAGAAAGGATAAGCAATTACTTTTAATTTCAAATATACTTTACTAAGAAATATCGAAAACACACACAAATTAGTATAGTTGTCAATGTTCAATGCTTTTTCTCTCTCAAGAGATCAACAAATATACATCAATACGCACAATAAAAGTAAAACAAGAATGCAAAACAATAATAACTATGAAATCTAATTGATTTATCTTAACATAAATATAAAAATAAATATAAACTTACACATAATAAAACCACTTGAACTTATTTATTAACAGCTTTAACGAGTTAGTAAAGGAATTAGTTTGCTACTTTATAATATCATATATATATATATATAGCTAAAAGTAACAAATTAATTTATTTGTGTAATTATTAATAAACATAATAATACTTTTAAATTTAGTAATTAATTTTTACTTTTAATAGCATGATAAATATATACATCGTCTAATTTATATGTATGTTTGTGGGGGAGAGGCGTTTGTAGATTAAGATCTTTCCTTTCTCCACCCCCACCACTTTTAAATGATTTCGCACCCTGCTCGTAACTACTCCTATGTAGGTACCGTGGTCCAATCGGTAAGGCGTCGGTCTGCCACTCAGGAGACCCGGTTTCGATTTCCGTGGCAGGTATTCCCAAGTGGGAATTTCCCATATATAGTCTCTATACTCTGGTCATACAAAGCCTATAATAACACGAGTATCTGCGAGGGGTTGAAAGTGTCCGGTGTGTGATGACCGACATCGTGAATGAGTGGAACCCATACCTTCACACCCAATACACATATCAAAGCGCAGATAAATTATTTTCCACTATTTCCATTGTTAGGATTTTTTTCCTGAATACCTATTTTGATCCTGTCAACAGATTCTTAGGTTTTCAGTTCAAAAGTTCAATTAGGTGTACTCTAATCCTTACACAAATTCAAAGAGACCTAAAATTTGTAAAATTTTCATAATTATTAGTGCCTATAAAAACATGAATTACTTGAGTGTCACGTACACAAACTGCATTGCTATTCTTTGAAATAAAGGACCATAGATGGCAGCATGCAAAAGGAACAACGGTTATATGAGGTGATGCATAAAGCAGTTTAGAAAGTGGGTAAGAGATGGCACCACCCAGGAGAACTTATACGATTGTAAATAGAGACAACGGAAAGAGCAGATATGATGAAATAGTGATTGTATGTATTAATACTAATTATGAGGAAATAAATAAATAAATTTAGCATAATAACAGGATATAAGTAAGGAGAAAAGGGGAATTATCATTCAGTAATGGCATAAGTGATTAATATACAAAAGTAATGAAGTCGAGTTGTAATTTCGATTTTGGGTCTATTACGGTTCCCAAGAACTGAGAGTTTCGTGTGGCTTTTGGGTTGTTTTCCCCAGGTGTAGCGCCATTTCACGGCAGTACCCAAGCACATTTGGAAGCGCATACATTGTAGCTCCAAGTTATGGTTAGCGCCGGCTAGGCGGCGATCTTTAACTAACCCCTTTCTCTTTGTTTGTCTGGGGGATTGATTTTATTAATATTTCCGTCAATTTGGATCGACAAAGAAAAGGAAAAATAAATATTATTGATTACAAGAAGGAGAAGCCTTAGCGATTATATAAAAGAAGAAGCCTTATTAATTGCATGAAGAAGGCACCTTAATCATTATAAGAAGATGCCATATTAATTATAAGAAGAAGATGCCATATTAATTAAGAGGCTGTAAGAAGAAGATGCCACATTAATTATAAGAAGAAGATGCCATATTAATTAAGAGGGCATAAGAAGAAGAGGCCATATTGATTACAAGAAGAAGAAGCCTAAAGAAGATTAGCTACAATAGAAGAATAATATTGTATAAAAGGATTTACAAAGAAATTAATATTTGTATATAATTATTCAAGAATATAGTACGAATTGTACCCTCCGTAGTGGGTTAAATCTGTTGTTTCTTTTCATATATTCTTAGCGTTAGTAACCTTGGTCTGTGCCCAGAGGTATCTCATTGTCTCTCCCCTGTGCTAAGCAGGTAGGTGCTTACGTGAGAGGACGTGGCAAGAGAGGAACAGAATAATGCTCTAGGTGTGCCTTGGTGTCATAGTGATATTTAGGTACGGGAAATTAAGTAGAACATCCAATGGATAAATAACTGGTAGGCGAATTGTTCATCATTATTTTCATTCAGTCTTTTCTTTCCACAATGTGATGACAATAAGTTGAAATATAATGTTCAATAGCTAAAGAACAATATCTGTTTCGAATACACAGAATTGCATCCCCGATGGCGGAGTGGTAGCGTCGTCGCCTTGTAATCAAGGGGTCCCGGGTTCGATACCAAGTGGAGGCACATGGTGGTTTGGATCCCACTTTAGACTGTAGGTACAGTCCCGATTAGCCTTACTGTGCATAAAGTTGACTTAAAACAACAAATCAATCAATCAGCACTTAGAATTATGTTCCTTAAAACAACGCAGAATGCAGAATAAAAATAGCGATAAGCAATTACCCTACAATTATATTTGCAGTTGAGTATAAGGGGGATCTTAATGGTGGATGCAATTCAATCGCAAACAATGCGGGTACATTATAAATGCCCCCGGGAAAATACCATTCATTTAAAGTAATAATTTTAAGATACATGCATTGTAACCTGAAATGTTGTTCACTCATAGTTTGCAATAATCAAGTTACAGGTCTAGAAAGATACCAGAAAGATCGGCATCTGTGAAGTTACAGAAACTTCACTTTCGACGGTACGTTTGAACATCCCCGAAGACTTCCTGTTCGTTTTATTTGAAAGAATTTGAACTCCTAAATACTAGTAAGAGGAAATAGAATTTCGAAATTTTCTGACAAATTGATAATATTTTCTGAAAATGTACTTTTTTCCCCATTTTTCTAAAACTTCCCTATAATAGCAAACAAGTATAGGGTAAAGACCCTGAATATGAGACCCTTTTGGTAGAATTCGATTTACTTGTTCATTAAAGCATAAACGATTAATGTTGTTTTTTTTAATATATTTTGTATGGAGTCTATTTTATGATACAAGGTATTGGGATATATAAAAAAGTAAAAATCAAAAATTATAAAAAAAAATGAACACAAGTGCTACTGAGCTATTTTTATAGGGGGTACCGAATAAGAGACCCCGACCTTGTTTGGGTTATATAAATCATTTGAATTATTTTTGAACTAAATGATCTAAAATATTTTCTTACCCAACTATAAGTGAAACGAAATTATTTTTACTCCATGTTTAAAAAGATTGGGCTATTCTAAAAAACAAACTGACTATTTTTACCATGCTAAAATACAAAGCAAAATGTTCCTTCTATGCTATCCTACTAGCTGTCTTGGTGTCACCAAAATTGGTTCACTTCAAATGAAACTGTGGAAAGACCTACATTGTATTACACATGAAGTAGCTACCTGGTAGAAACGAAGTTCATAATGCGTTTACTTTTGATTTTTGAACATCGGACACACAAATGTGTCATCTGCACCACAATGAGCATGAGCCCACTTGTCACAACGTCAGTGGCGTGCCCAGGATTTTCAAAAGGGAGGGGTCATGTGTACATTTTTTAAGTAGTCAGCCCTCATTTTGCCATACTTTCCTGCCTTTGACGTTCTTTTTTTTAGAAATACTGGACCAAAAAGGGGGGGTTATAACCCCCACCAACCCCCCCTTGGGCACGCCACTGCACAACGTGTGCACTTTATCCACTCTTCACCACATTGATTTTTGGAATACGATGAACCACAAACTACACATTCTGTATCATATTCATCTTCATCTAATTCTAAAATGTCAGACGATTCTGCTAATGAGAAAGATTCTTCCGGCTCATCTGTGGATTCTTCACATTTCTTTGATACAACCTTCCTCTTCTTATGTGAAGTAGAACGCGAGTAATCTGATTGCTGCTTTTTCTTGTCCTCAGAAGGCTTCCTACTGTGAGTGCCTGTAACACCCCTACCAAACAGGTTCTCCTTCACTTCCTTCTTACATTTCTTCGAATTGTCTGCAAGTCCTTTTTGTATGGTGTTGTTATAACTACTGGTTGATTCACTACGCGAGATTTCTCGGAGTTGGTAAGAGATGGGCTGTCTAGTGTGGGTAGTGGCTCAATGTCTTCTGGCATTACAACGGCATCATCATTTACTGTTTGAAGACTGCGTAGCCTGAATAGGACTGTTTTCAGGCTCCTGTTCCTGTCAAGTTGGCCTAACCTGCTGCAGCTTGTTGGGGTTCCACTTCACTTTTGGGTAGTTCAACTGACTGACCTGTCACATTCCACTTCAGAAAACCTCGCAGCCATTTCTTGCCTGCAGCTTTCTTTTCGCCTGAAAATGGATGAGGGGGAGAATTTCTCAGGTCAAGCTTAAAAGCAATTCTTTTTATACAGGGTGCGGCAACGTAACTTCCTTTTTTAAATGCGCGCCATGCAGCCTGTAGAGGTCGTAGCGGGGCGGGAGTGGTCTCATTCGACAGGCGCGACGGCCTCCCCCATGGCGCAGTGGTAGCGTCATTGCCTTGTAATCGAGGGGTCCCGGGTTCGATACCCGGTGGAGGCACAAGTGGTTCGGATCCCACTTTAAACTGTAGGTCCAGTCCCGATTAGCCTTACTGTGCATAAAGTGGACTTAAAACAGCAACTCGACAGGCGCGAGTCTAAAGTTTCGTTTGCGTCCCGGCCAGTCGCCATCATGCGTTGGAACAGTGAGGAGCGTGAGTTTGCCGTCGAGGCCTACTTTACGAACGGATGTTCTGTTATTGGAGTGGCCAGCCTGCTCTCCCGATATGGCCCCTTGAGATTTTTTTTTTGTGTTTTTTTTTAAATCCCGTGTTTATGTTACCCGTCCAAGGACCCTCCAAGACCTGAAGGCCAACATCCGTCAAGAAATTGCCAACATTCCCGCTGATATCCTGGTTCGTCATAAAGCCAGAAATCGGCTTCTTCAGTGTATGGACAATGGGGGGCGTCAACTCCCTGATATGTATTTCAAAACTGTGTGAAACATAACTTTAGATTTGTACCTACTGTGTAAAAAAAACATTAAACAATTCTAATTCATCAGATGGGTTTTATTGCGTTCTGAAATAAGGAAGTTATGTTGCCGCACCCTGTATTACTTTTTCTGAGTCCATAAAACCGCGCGTCCATTTCTACACAAAATTTCACCAACAATTCTTCGAGGTCGTTTGTCAGCACTGGTTTTCTCCCTAAGCGAACACTCACTAATGCCTCTGGTGTCTTCCCTTTGTCTTTCACGTAACGTTCTAGTGTTCCTTTGGGGACGCAGAAATAAAGTGCAGCTTTCTTATTACCCATTTCGCCACTTCGAACATAATTTACAGCCCTTATCATGCTTTCTGGGCTCCACTTCTTCCTTTGGGATGAGATCGCTCCCTGAAACAAAGAAATGAACATTTTCATAATAAATCCTAGGCTATAGGGCTATAGACCTACACATTTCTAAAATAATTTTTCACATTTTATTGACTTTATGGTTTTGTCTTTTCTTACGTTAGAAAAAAAATACGTCATTGAATTTATTAAAAATCGCAATACTTTGCCTTCAAGTTTCCTTCCCAAAAATATCGTCCGATATAGTACGTTATTTTGTGTAAAAACTACAAGAATATTCTGATCATTACATATAACAAAAGGTAAGGATTAATAACCATTTCATTTGTAACATAATTGCAACGTAACTCCCAAATGAGGAAAAGCAATGATGAAAATCTACGTAAAATATTAGATATATTTTGTGACTCCTAATATGAGACCCTTCATTATTATGGTAGTCCTATTATGAGACCGGTCTCATATATTGAACCTCTTCCAGGTCTCATAATAGGACCTTCGCAGGGTAAACAAATGAACGACACTATCTCTCTTACAAGTGGACGAAAACTAGCAACTAATTACATGGTACAACACACACACTCACCACTACGAAATACAGTAAAAAGGGGATCGGTAACAACTTACCTTAACCATTTTCAGCAGCTAATTTCCAAACGGCAGCAAAATTTTCACGAGCACGCTTTCTTTTTCACATTCGCTGCGTCACCAACTCTACACACAAAGAGCTCACGTGACTTCCAGTGCTATGGCGCGATTCCTCCTTGTGTTTCAGCTTCTTTCCGCTAGGGTGCAACTCTTTGTTTACGAAATACATGGGGGTCTCATTTTAGGTGCCTATCCTCATATTCGGGGTCTTTACCCTACTATCATACTATTGATGAGGTAATCATAGTTGCCGTTTTGCTTCAAGAAAATAAGTTCAAAGAGGGGAAAGAGGGTCTCGACCCCAAAATAAGTGTACTATCTGAAAAGTGTGTGAAACAAGAAGTAGGTCTCAAATGTCCTCTTCGATCTGCAGTCTACTTGTATACAAAGGGTTCCGCGTTCGATAGCAGTGGAGGCATACCTATGGTGATTCGGATGCCACTTAAAAATGTAGGCCCTGTCCCGATCAGCCTTAAACATTAACTCTTCGAGTATTTGATTATGATTCCACTTCATGCACGCATAGGGTACTAGGGACAGGACCTACAGCTTGAAGCGGAATCTGAACCACTCCGTGCCTATGTGTATCAAACTGGGAAACTTTTTATTACAAAGTGACAACGTTATCTTACTTCGGGAATGATTGTGTATTGTCATTCCACACCTTTGAGCTTAATAATTACATACTTAAGTCATGGAATAAGTGGTAGGTTCGATACTCTGCCCCTAAGCAGCAGTCAAAACAGGCACAAATAATAATAGTAATATTAATAATAATAACTCTGTTCATTTTATCACTTTGAGGATTTGGCATCCACTTTCATCGGACTCAAATTCTTATAAAATATGATATAGATCTTGTGCAATAAATTTCTTGCTATTTCGGAAATTTTAACGCTGGCTATGGTCATTGAGCAGGTACAGGAAGGAGCTACTGGTGTGCTCTGTAGCCCGCAAATGTGTGGGCGTGCTATGATTGGGAGGAAGTACAGTAACCTCCAATTATATGATCCAATTGAACTGGATATAGAATGGTTAGAGCAAAGGTTCAACAGGATCTAGAACGGTTCAAGCGGATCTAGAATGGTTAGAATGATGGTTCAACTTATTCTAGAATGGATAGAGCAACGGTTAAACTGGATCGAGAATGATTAGAGCCATGGTTCAACTGTATCTAGAATGGTTAGATTAACAGTTGAACTGGATCTAGAATGGTTAGAACTATAATTACTTTTATTGTGAAAAATTGAATTTTTTTTCGTGAAAAAATCAAAATGGAAGCTTGAAGAATCTTCCGCAATGCAGAATACGTAAGTACGAATGTTAAAAATGACGAAATAAACGAGTGAGAGGTGTTGTGCCCATACGAAATTGTTACCGTTGTCAGGAATCAAGTATAACCCAACTCGACTCTCAAGACCAACGGGGTTAACTAACTGCAAGGGGAACGTAGCAGCAATGGAAATCTACAAAAAATTCAATAATGGAAGCCCCCAGGAATCAAGTAGACTCGACTGACAACTTCTTCCAAAAAAAGTAAGGTATATAAAAGTGTCAACTTTCAAGAGTAATTAAAATTATCTCCCCCCACCTTACATGAAAATTTCCTCACTTCTCTCGCAATACCTGCTTTTCTCAGTCTCGTCACGTTCAGAGCCTTAGCTAGGGTTCGGGGGGAGTGAGCAATGGATACCGAGCGATCTAATTAAAAAAAGTTGTAAAAGAGAGAATGCCATGGCGTCCAGTGAAATTATTTGCGCCCTATTAAATCAATATTGTTTACAATTGCAAATACTGAATCTTCGCTTCGCTCGCAATGGAACTGCTTTCTGTAATGTAATGTATTTATATAATATGTGTTCCATATATGTATTGAATAAACTTTGAATACGTGGACAATTTAGTGTTAGCATGTTGCATATGTACTTTCTTATTTTATGTCGCTCCAAGTTGCATATGTGTGAAACATATGTTGTACATGAAAGTTATACCTGTTATGTGTAAAACAAATTCTGCCATTCAAAAATACAGTTTGTATGCTTGTTTTACATTATTAGCTAATGTCAAATTTACGGTGTTGAAAAAATATTTCAAATCGTTTGTTCCAAATAGTGATGGGTCGTTCGTGAACGAGTCGTTCAAAAGTAACGACTCTCTCTTGTGAGCGGTGAACGACTCGTTCACCAGAATTGAACGACACGTTCAAAGAGTCGTATGTGTGCCACGACTCCTCCGCCCGCCAAGCAACTATTATTCCATTATTCCCTCTCCTTTCCACGAGTTTTGCGAGGAAGGCGCATGCGCAAGTGTATACTCGCCTGCCGGCCAGAATTTTTGAAAGAAAGCAAGTCGATTCTGCGGGCAGCAAATGGGGACTGGAGAGGAGAGGGGGGGGGTTCTCTCTGTTCCTTTTCCCTACCCCTTTGAGCAAAGTTGACTGAAACGTGCCGTGTACGATGAGAGGGGAAGGAGCATGCTCGCGAGTCGACTCTTTCCTTCGTTCAAAGAGTCGTGGCACACTTTAGCGACTCTTTGAAGGAAGGAAAGAGTCGACTCGCGAGTTTTGTTTGCAGAGAGAGAGCGCGCAACCTCAGCCCATGACGGGCAGCGAAGAACAGCCAACAAATTTGTCCTGTAGTTTCAAGTTCGGCCAAACCATTAGCGCTAAAATTACAAGAAATTAAATGTTAGTAAAAATATTAGGGGAGTCTTGTAAAAATTTTGGGAAGGTGTTAGGCACAGACCTCTTGATTACAATATTCCGATTAGCCTATTTTGAGTTGTTATTGTTTAAGTCCACTTTATGTGCAGATAGGATAGTCGGGACTGGACCTACAGTTTAAAGTGGGATCCGAACCTCCACTTTGTATTGAACACGGTACCCCTTGATTACCGGCGACGTTATCACTACGCCATCGGGGAGACCCGATTAGCCTATTGGAGCATAAAAGTGGACTTATAACAATTTTTGCCGAGCAGACCATTTTAATACATGACAGCGTTAACCACTATGCTATTAGGGTGAATCAGAAAGGGGGGGGCAGTAATTTATAATTTGCAACACAAAATACTTAGTGTGGAAAGCGATTGTTACTTTTAATTATTTTCTAAAGCGCCGGCCTCCATGGTGGAGTGGTTAGTACACCTCATTACTCATCCTGATCTTCGCGATTACCCAAAAAAGTGACAGAAAAGCGAAGTAAAATAAACCAAATCAATCAACCAATCATTATTTTCTAAAGCAAGATCAAAGACAATAAACACCTTTTGTTTTCTGTTACTCCAAATCCAAAAATGACGTAATACAAGCAGCAAGCTCAAGTTCAAATGATAAACCTTTAGTGAAAATAACAAACATGTATTAAAACAAAAATTATAACTTACAATTTTTTATATTCAGTTAAGAATTACCTAATAGAACAAACCACATGATAATGAATTAATTATAAGTGGACTCGTGAAATGAAGGTCTTTTTATATTTGAATACTACATTATGTTCTTTTTTTCTGATTTTTTAATAAAGAACCTGAGAGACAAACACACGCTCACACACGCAGTTATACATAATTTCTTATAATCCGATCTATAATGGATATTCAATTTGTTATAACATTAATTTAATATATTTTGTGTAATACAAGGAACAAATTTGAAATTATGCGGGGAACGGTGGGGATTTCCCCTCTAACGATCATATCATGCAATTTCCCAATACAATCTCTCTCTCTTTCTCTCTGTATGCATGTGTACATACATATACTTACATATTATACACGTGAGATTAGAAGATTAAAATTTAAATCACATTGGAATGATAACGTTATTAGAGACGAATCACAAATTTACACGAATAGAAACACAGCATTATATACAAAATAAAAGTAAAACACAAATGAAAAGCAAAGATAAATATGAAAATTCAGTGCGCAAAATCATTGCAAAACAAAAATGCAATCAATAAAATTAATATTGACAAAACTAACTCAAGTATTCTATAATGTATGCCGGCGTGGTTAGCACATCAAGGGTCTCGAGAAATATAGTTTAAGGGATATAAGGGATGATCCTTCCACGTAGTACACCCAATTGTCAACCTCACTTCCACATAGTACACCCTGGACTGCATTTTGCAGACTAACGAGGCTCTGGCGTCTATACCTACGGCCAGTATAATTTTCGTAGGAATGTGTGTGTGTGTTGTCCTGTGTGTTGCCCTTATGTGTGCTGAGTGCCTTTACAGCCTCAGCTTTTAACCGGTCAGATTATTTTAATATTTTAGTTACTACAGGACATTACAGTTATGTTATTTTAGTTCTGGTAAGGGGCTGGATCCCGTATAAAGTGAAGGGTGCAAAATAGCCTAAGTGACGCACACAAAATTTTAAATTCATATTCAATCATAGCCTTTAGTATAAAACAGAGATGTGATGGGGAGGGCCGGCCCCCGTGGCGGAGTGGTTAGCACATCGCGGCACGAGGGCAGGGAGTCCTGAGGCCGATATTCGGTGGAAACACATAGCGGCTCTGGATACCACTTTTGCCCAGGCTTTGCTCTTCTGCCACTTTGGCTAATCGCGAACATGAAAATCAGTGATGATATAATGAAATTGATGAAGTGACACTCAATTCCGAGATTCCTCTTAGCGCACTGTTCTAACCAATCCTCCACAGAGGCGACTGAAATTGTTGGAAGTGAATCAGTTTCACAAGTAGCAGGACATTACAAAATCGCAATGAAAACAGGGCCAACCCTTCCAAAGTTGGTGAGATGATGAGAGACACTCCGTGTAAAATGTACTGTCCGAGAATCTCGTCTCATTGGAGTAACGATACCGATTTATGCTTTGAAATCGATAAGCGAACAAGACCAGACAGGTGTTTTTAACTTGAAATCAAATCGCGAAGAAGATATGCATTCTCATTCACGAGTTGAAACGATGTGCCAAGTCATCTTGTCTCACCACGATACTCGATCGAGTTGCTCTTCCGCTTCGTGCACATGTAAACCTTTTAATTTACACGTTCAATTTTATTTATCCAAGAAAACAAATCTGTTAACATGAGAATGAACAGAAGAAATAAGCTACTAGTTATTTTCCCATTAAGGAACAAACAAATTTTAAAATGCTATAATTTCTTATAAATTAGCATGCAGTAATTATATTTTATAATTTATTAATTCAATTATTAATATTTTAACTGCCTAACACGCTTTGTTGTATTTTATGCATATTTTATACCTAATTATTTAGTATTGACAGCGAGGATGAATGCATTTTACGTACAGATAAGCTAATCGGGACTGGATCTACAGTTTAAAGTGGGATCCACCAGGTATCGTTACAAGGCAACGACGGAGGATGGATGGTGATTAGAGTAATTGACAAGAGGTTAAATACAGATTACCACTCATCTCTGGGCTGGGGTTCGAACCCGGAACTTTCGGTGTCAATAGGCTTACTTTGAGGAGGGCGACACCACTTATCTTGTCACTTCAAGATTATTTCAAGCTGGCCAACATAGAAACCAAGAAACAAAGAACATGCACCATGGAGTATGTTTTATTTATGTTATTCAGCCATCCTTTCATTCCTTGTTAAATCCTGGTAAGGAAATCGCTTCCTGTCTCGGATTCGATCCTCGGTGGAGGCACCTTGCCCAGTGATTTACACCCCAGTTTAGAATGTAGCTTCAATCCCGATTAGACTATCTGAGCATAAAGTGAACTTTAAACATTGTCTGACAAAATCGTTTTCATATGACGTGAAATATTTCATTAACATTAACGTGTAAATATTTTACTAATGAAAACAGCATTAAAGAATAAATATAGAAGTTTAATCATAAATCTCATGGTACATGATACTGCAAAAAAGCTTTTATTGAATGACTGCAGAATTAGGAACAACTACGTAAGATGGACATGAGTCATGTTTACGAGTGATATAAACAGCTGTTGGCCATCTGCGGTAAGCCTACGTGTTAAGGTGTTTTACTAGTAGAAAGCAACATTAAAAAAAATACATACGTATAATTTGGCCCGCTTTATAGAAATTCGATCATACATTATGATATTGGCAGAAACTTATATTGAATGACTGTAGAACAACAAAAACATGGATATGGGATGGACATGGATAATGTTCAAGAGCGATATATATTTCTTAAACACAGCTGTTAGCCATCCGCGGAGAGCGAGCGGGTGGATCCTACTTTAAACTGTAGATCCAGTCTGCTGGCGAGACTGCCGCCGCCGCGCCTTGTGTAAGAGAGCTCGCGACTCGCGAGCGAACGATGAGTGAGGAGAAGAGTCGCTAAGGCGAGCGAGTCGTTAAGGTGCTTAATGACTCTTCGTGCCGACTCGCGAGTCGTGAACGATGAGGGAGGAGAAGAGTCGCTAAGGCGAGCGAGTCATTAAGGTGCTTAATGACTCTTCGTGCCGACTCGCGAGTCGTGAACGAATGATGGGGAAAGAGTCGTGGGACTGTGCTGCTACTCTTCGTGCTGTTTCAAGAGTCGTGAACGAGCGATGCTCGTGGAAATGCAAGCATGTGTCGCAGCGCAGATCTGGAGTGCATTTTGTTGCGATATTAAAACCAGTGATCGAATGCAAAAAAGGAAGAATATGTAAATGCACATTATTAAACTGAAACAAGATACAAATATAGAAAATCTCACTCATGAGACAGAGTAATGAAAACAAGTATGTGCAGTAAATTTTGTTTGTGTGTGTGTGTTTACTGTTTACACATATATGTATATCCACACACATACAGAATCGTATTTGTATTTTTCTTACTTTATGCCGCTTTTCTTCAAATTTTAAGTAATCGCGACGATGAGGATGATGCGTGATGATATAGATGAAGGGACACTCGTAAAGAATATCCTTGCCCAGACCGGGACTAGAACCCGGGAACTTCTGTGGCAAGATCAAATGTCGATTACTTCAGAATCTTGGCCATCTAGTCGGCTACACGCACACACACATACACAAAAATGCAATACAATTTATTAATCTTGAAGGACGTACGTTGTGTTCGTTTACTTAAATACAATCATCTGCTTCAACACCTCCTACCCCCTTCCCCCTCTTCAGGCATGTGTTTCGAGAAAAAGAAGCTTGGCGACTCTTTTGAACGACTCATTTGAACGACTCTTCTCAGTGAGCGAGCGCTCATGAGTCGACTCGCACAAATGAACGGCTTGAACCCATCTCTAGTTCCAAACAAATGCTTTAGACAGACTTCAACTCCCTTTTTGCGTAATTTATCAGGATAATAACGTCTTCGATTATGCTCCTAATACTGCCACTAGTAATGATAATAATAATAATGCCATTATTATTATAATTGGTACGTTTATGCTGGTACTGCCCCCCTGACAAAAATTCGTGGTTTCGCTTCTGAACTAATACCAACTTCCTTTTACAGATACATTTCGTTGTAATAATGCCAACGTGGTTAGACAAGGAAACACATTGTTTATGTTTGTCAACGATGTACAATAATTCAATAATAGAAGCTGCCAGGAATCAAGTAGACTCGACTGACAAGCTTCTTCCAAAAAATATCTTCGCTGCGTAAAGTAGCTAGTACTTTAGCCATTGAAAATAAATTACAATCCCCCATCCCCTACATGAAAACGTTCAGTTAACTACCTGTGGGAATTTTCACTAATATATCCTACATACAGAAGATCTTCATGCTGATAACTATATATTCAGGGGTATGAGGCGAAATATTTTTCCAGCATTATGTTATAGCAACAGATCTTCTTTACGGAACAACTTTTACAATCTGCACAAGAATTACTACAAAATTGGGATTCACTTGGGCTGCCATCTATCAGCAACATGTGCAACTACAACATGTGTTATGCTGCTGACGGATCGACTAACACATTAGAACGCAACGAATAAATCGTGGACAACATGGTAAATGATATTAACGAACTATTATTCACGTTCTCTATGCCGTATTTATTTTATCTTCTTTCTGTGCACTGCTTTTATATCAGTGCAAGTTGATCGGGAAAATCAGGATGAACAATAAACTTGACAATGGAACAACGATGATTGCAGTGTATAAAAAGGTTATAAATATACAATCCATATTTACAGCACTTGACATGTCTACCTTAAAAATCAGAAAAAGATAAATTTTGGAGACACGTATAGAATTCCAGACTGTACTCATTGCCTACTCCCATGTAGGAAGGGCTCCAATCAGAAGGACGTCTGTCTACCACGCAGGACACCTGGCTTCGATTCCCGTGGTATTTCAATATCTAGTCTCTATGTCAGGAGCCTCTGGAGATACAAAGCGTATAATGAAATGGGTATCTGGGAAGGGGCCGAAAGTGTCCGGAGTGTGGTACTGGTACTTCACTTCCACAATGACCCACAAAGTGAATGTGTGGAACTTCAACCCAGTTCTGTACTTCCAAAATTTCACAGGAAATATTCTTTGTTTCGTAAAACGTTAAATGGAGACAGGCACGTATCCAAGGGGGGGGGGCTGTGAGGGGGCTCGAGCCCCTCCGAAAGTTGCACTAGATAAAATGAGGTTTTTGTTTCTTTTGGCGTCAAATAAAAAAAAAAGTGACAATAATTTAAGGTGTTAAATAATTATCGAGCCAAGACGGATAATGTTCTATAATCCTTTTATTGTTAATAGCACGTATCTAATGTGGGGAGCAGGGGGCTCGAGCCCCATCGTCAGGATTTTTTAAAAATTACACTAGATGAAATTAGATATGCTGCAATGGTATGCAGTGGTTTGTAGGAAAGCAGCATGCGAGAAATGCGGCGTCGTCGGCGAATTGGTAGATAGAAACTTGTGGAGGTTTTGACATATCGGCAACGTATAATATGTAGAGTAATGGTGATAAAGCAGCACCCTTTGGAACGCCAGAGTAAGGGAAAATGGTGTATGACATCGCTCCATTTACAGAGACATAAGCGATCCTGTTAGGAAGCTGTGGACTAGTCTGATATAGCAGAGCGGTAGATGGAATTTATGGAACTTGAAAACTCTATCCTCGGCTGCACTTGGGCCCAATTTTATTTCTTCCCTAAGGAACATCGGAGTCTCGGCTTTTTTGTGGCCGCATTAGCCGTTGAGCGACGTGCTTTCTGCCCTAAGAAGGACATCCGCCACTTAAGACAATTTAGTTGGACAAATCGTTCTTTCTTCGGAGTTTCTCACTGACTTTGGCCATCCTCAGAAGGAAAAGACCGCAGTACTGGAGTTTTTTGGGTACCAAGCTTGTTGCAACCGGGGAGCCGACGACCGGGGATTTCCCCGTGGGAGATTGGAGCTTCGGAGTTATCTCGTCCGGCAGGCGAACGAGAACGTACGGCCGGGGTACGTAATTTTGAATTGGGCTGTTCGCTTCGTTGTCACCGTTAGGATCCACGCACGCCACCCCCCCCCCCTTCCCGCCAAAAAGTTAAGACAAGGGGCCGCCGAAGTTCCACAATGCTCGACTGCCGCCGTTTCCACCGACTGTTGCCTCCCATCTTGTAATCTCGGTGTTCTCGCTGCCTGCAAGTCTGGTACTAGATTCAGTCATGTTCTCATAACCTCCACCTTTGGCCTAACATTTCTAAAAAAAAGATCGTCAGAGACAAGAAAATATGCTAAAATGGTGGCTGGCTATAATGAAAAATGTATGTGTATCCTCCCTTTTCGAAAATAGTGGTCACGCCACTGGTCTCATATTACATAGGTGAATCCCGAGGAAAGCAATCCACGAGCCGCGCCTGGGAGTTAGTCCCTGTATGCTCGTCGTGATGGTTAGAGCAACGGTCCAACTGGATCTAGAATGGTTAGATAAACGGTTCAACTGGATCTAGAATGGTTAGAGTGATGGTTCAACTGGATTTATAATGGCAAGATCAACGGTTTAATTGGAACTATAGTGGTTAGAGTAATGGTTAGATTGGATTTAGAATGGTTAGAGAAACGGCTTCAAACAGGATCTAGAATTGTTAGAGCGACAGTTCAACTAGATCTAGAATGGTTAGAGCAACGGTTCAATTGGATCTAGAATGGATAGACCAACGGTTCAAGTGGATCTAGAATGGATAGACCAACGGTTTAATTTGATCTCGGGTGGTCAGAGAAACGGTTCAACTGGATGTATCACTTTCATGTACATATTGTTTACATATATGCAACATGGAGCGACATAAAATAAGAAAATACATATTCAACATACTAGCAGTAAATTGTGTACGTATTCAAAATTTCTTCAATACATACATACAACACAAATTATTTAAATACGTTACATTACAGGAAAGCAATGCGAGCGAAGCGAGTGAGAACATTTTTAGATAAAAGTTTTTTTGATTTGAAAACAATATTAAAAATAGGATGTAAATAGTTTTACTGGACGACATGGAATTCTCTGTAGAATGGTTAGATCAGGGGTTCCCAAACTTTTTCGTTTCACGGCGCCCTTAATGTTTCAAGATTTTTCCGCGGGGCGCAAGTCCTATCTATCTAACACTTGCAACGCTCAATTAGTGTGGTTAGGTTGCTTGCCTTAAATTTTAAAAAATAAACACATATTTCAAATGCAGAAACATTTTATGTGTAAAAAAGCGCATATTTGGAAGTAAGTGTCATTTCAGTGAAAATATTAGTACATTTTGAGGCGCCCCAATGAGGCAACCGCAGCGCACATTTTTGGAACCGCCTGCTTAGAGCAATTGTTGAATTAAGACCGAATCACACATAACTGTATAACCAGTTAGTTGGTGCTGAACTTGGTACCTGCCCGGATGTGATGGCTGCCTGGCTGGCTGCTTGACTGGTTTTGAGGAATTGGACATGGTCTAATTGCTACTGACTTTCCTCGACTGTATTCTGCGGAACACCCAATCAGACCAAAGTTTGACCATGTGAAGATAATCTGTGAGTTTGCAAAGGAGACTATTTGTCTGTGGTTGCCGAATGTTTTTTTTATCGAGAAACTAACAAAACCATCCAAGAGATGACGTGCAGTGTATTCGTGTTCACTTCTAGTTCTACATTTATGCAAAGTAATGAGATGTGTAAGTGACAAATATAATTAGCCAAAAATGAAAATAATCCTTATTATTACAAGCGTATTCAATGTTTGATGTTTTTTATTTTATATTTTATTATTATTATTGGTGAATGAATCCTGCGAATCTCATATATGAATATGCATACCCGAGTTCATTAAAAAGCTTGTTTGGTACGCATTGACTACCATATTTTTCTCGAGCCAATTTCTAGTCCATATATACCGTGCGTTCATTTCGATCTTCGGCCGAGAGATCGGGAGAATCGTGGCTGACGGAGATGCCGACATTTGCGGCCTGTAATGCCCGCTTATTTTTATGGACATATGCAGACATTTATATAAATATTGCAAAACGAGCACTAACCTTTGTTATAAGAGTACGGTTTTAATTTTTGTACCTTAGTGGCTGTATGTGCTGATGATTTTGACACGCCCATCTCCTGTGAAACACGGCGTAGAGGTTTGTTTGGAGAACGTTCTAACGCTGCACCAATTTCATCGAGTTTTGCTTCGGTTAGAATCACTCGTTTTTGCTTAGGTGTTTTAAAATTTAACGATCCAGTTTATCGTAATTTAAGGACAAGATGTCGAAACGTATCTCTATGTGGAGGTGAAACTCTTGGGAATTTATGTACAAATTGCCTACACACTTCCCGACACGAGTTTGTTTTCACGTAAGTGTCATACATAAAAATTCTTTGTTCTAAAGTGAAACTTGAGCTGGCATTCCAATCGTCTCACTGACACAACACACACACACACTGCAATAACACAAGTAACGACAAGTAACCAAGAATAACACTCTTGCGCACAGTACGAAATTAACACGCTCTTGGTATACATCTGCTCGCCACTATATTCACAGCTCTGTCTTAATCTAGTCGTGAAGGAACAAAAACTCGAGCTCGGAGATTTCGGATTGCAAGGAAGCTCACGAAAACCATTGACTTTTGACGATTTCGTCTACAGCGTAATCTTGATACAGTGTTGCACATTCGAAAGCTCCAAACGATCCCCATCGATACAAAACATTTTCAAGGATATAAACTTAAGCAGGACGTTACTGGTCAAAACTATGATTAAAATGTTTTATTATCTGTGGCTCTTAACATCGTTTCTAAAGCGTATTTATTTGAGTGATGAATTACAGAAGAACCTTTGCGTGTTATAACACAGGTTAGTGCTCGTTTTGCAATATTTATATAAATGTCTGCATTAGTCCATAAAAATAAGCGGGCATTACAGGCCGCAAATGTCGGCATCTCCGTGAGCGCCGCCCGCCACGCTTCTCCCCATCTCTCGGCTGCAGATCGAAATGAACGCACGGTATATATATTTTTTTAATAAAAGCACAAAGCAGTAAAATTCTCCTACAACATTCATCAAACTGCTCGTCCATCTCGCGCAATGTCTTATGGTTATGGGAACAAAAGTCTATCGACCAGAACGGGGACAAGTATCGTGTGAGGCGAAAACTAAAAATGGGTAGGTAGCCAGTCAGTCCAACGCCTACCCAACATTCCTACTGGAAGTCCAGTTCTGTGTGATGCAGGCTTTAAAACTAGAACCAAATCAATCGTCCGTACGACACAATGAAAAGCGTTTTGTTTTTCAAGATAGACATTTTCTTGTTCTCTAGTCAACGTGAAGCGAACAAATTGAACAAAAAATCACTTCACGGAAGTTGTCAGGGTAACAATTTCGTATGGGCACAACGTATTTCTTAATTTTTACAGAAGAAACTACTTACGGAAATGAGTTTCTGTAGCATCTTGAAAGTTCGTGGAGGTGTTTTCTTTCGTCGTGGAATCTCTTTGACCGGCAATTCATGTGTTTTTCAAGAAAAATATCTCTCCGATGCAAAATTGCCGTTGCTTTCATTTCTTTCTTCTACGTGTGTTGGATGTTACGGACGTTTGATGACGTAACTGCCGCTCAGTGTTTCCAACAACGCCGTTGTTTTCCTTGTTTTGGAACAAGATACAACTATGCTTGTCTAACCTAACCCAATCAAACCTAATCTGACCGGAAGTGGTTCGTGGGGCTATCCGTGAATGGTTTGTGGGGCTACCTGTGCAAGCATAGTAAAATGCACAGGTAGCCCCACAAACCATTCACGGATAGCCCCACGAACCATTTCCGGTAAGGTTAGGTTAGGTTGGGTTAGGTTAGGCAAGCATAGTTAAAATATTAAAAGGGGTGTAAGGGGTACCTTCCACGTAGGCGCCCAAAAGTCAACCTCACTTCCCCGTAGTGCACCCTGGACTAAAGACTAACGAGGCTCTGGCGACTGGCACTATGGCCATTATAATTTTGTGTGTGTTGTCCTGTTTTTTGTCCTTGTGTGTGCTGAATGCCCGTTTACAGCCTCAGCTTTTAACAGAAGTCAGAACATTTTAAGATTTTTAGTTATGCAACGTTAGAGTTGTTATTTGTAATGCTAAGGGGCTGGCCCCCGTATAATGTGACGGGAGCAAAGTATCCTAAGTGCTGACGCTCCCAAAACTTTAAATTCTAAACAAATCAAATCAAAATTAAAATATTAAAAAAATGAACACGAAAGTAGGTATTTTTTCGGTGAAGAGGTTGGAAAAACTGCATACCCACTGAAAACGCACAAAGCGACTCAAGCTGAACCCGGCATATTGTGTGTTACGCAAGCGAAAAAAATGAACTATAATTACTTTTAATGTGAAAAATTGAAATTATTTTCTTTAAAAAAGCAAAATGGAAGTTTGAAGAATCTTCCGCAATGCAGAATACGTAAGTACGAATGTTAAAAATGACGAAATAAACGAGTGAAAGGTGTTGTGCCCATACGAAATTGTTACCGTTGTCAGGAATTAAGTATAACCCAACTCGACTCTCAAGACCAACGGTGTTAACTAACTGCGAGGGGAACGTAGCAGCAATGCCAGGAGACATTTATATACAAAAAATTCAATAATGGAAGCCGCCAGGAGTCAAGTCAGCGTTGCCAGGTCAGATTTTTACAAATCGGGAGATCGTCCCCTGAAAAATCAGGAGATCTGCTTAAAAAATCAGAAGAACTAATAATAGCGGATTATCAACGTTCTGGGGAGGGGTTAGAGTGGGAAAAACTTTCCACTATCATTATTGAACGTTAATTATTAATTTTTGGAAGTCAAAATATAAATTTATTACTGTTATGTTAATACAAATTTTATTATGAATTTGCACTTCAAGGGTACCCCCTTAATTCACCTAAGGTAAAGGTACAGTTTCCCCAAACCAGTGGCGATGATCGGGTGCCAAAACTGATGGGGTGCAAGGATTGCCTCCCCTAATCGCCGGCACTGCCCCTACACATTGCAAAAAGCAGTGACATTACTGAAGAAAATCCGACCTCGATTTTCTGTTCATCTCTCACAAATGTTCTAAAAGAAATTGTTGTGACTGTGCGTGGATTTATGTACTTAGCGTTTAAAAGTTTATGGAAACATTTCGTGATTTTTGTGTTAACTAAATCTAGAGCTTCAGCCACTACGCATTCGAGGATATATTTTTAAATGCTCTACCTGATAACGCCTTAGATTGCTTTTATTTAACAATAGCCAAAGTTACGGGATGTAAGAAAACCCAAACTTTTTTAACAACACATTCAAAGCATACTCGCATTAATGGTAATGGAGAAGGGCAATGCCTTAACCCCCGAAATATACCTTGAACTAAAACTTTTCTTTCAATCACGGAAGGTAACCAACCAGTATTAGACAGATTTATTGATTGATTAGATTTATTTTACTTCGCATCTGCCATATTTGTCTAATCGTAAAGATGTGAAATTGACGAAGGGACACTCACAAAGAGCACCCAAGCCCAGTATCAGACATGTCATGTCGCAGGTTTTTTCTTCAACTTTTTCCCCAGTCACTCGAGACAATGTAAATGTTAATCAAGTCAGCTTTTTGCATTCGATGATTACCTGGTATAAAATCGGGAAAGAGAATTTCTACCGCCAAAGTATTGATTGAGTAGAAAGGGACATAAGACCAATTGTAGTAGTAGTTACTCTCAGAAATAACTTAAAAAAACAATGCTATAACAGCACGAACTATGATTTCTAATTAAAGAGATGATCAAGAAAAAATAAAACTGCGACGTATAACTGTGGTATAAGTCTGCAACAGCAGTTTACTAAGCCGACCTCCGTGGCTGAGTGGTTAGCACAGCGCTAGGCGATCAGGGATCCCGTCTCGGGATCAAATCTCGGCCTAGGCATGGTTGTCCCTTCATCAATTTCATCATATCATCACTCATCCTAGTCTTCGCGATAAGCGAAAAGTGGCAGAAATGCGAAGTAAAATAAACCAAAACAATCAATCGACAGTTTACTAAGAGCTTTTGTAACCATAACCTTTGGCTGCATTCGTAATGTGGACTCCCTTTCTTTTTATCAGAGCTAAAAACCTGAACCTGTATCTAGCATTTGCAATAAACATTACCATAAAACTGAATACTTGTTCGTATGTGTGGGTGGTGGCAACATTGGTATTTAGTTGTAACCAGTTTCCAGTTGCCTCCCCTTTGACAAAACCTCACCAGATGGGGAAAGTTAGGACACCCGCCTTGGAGTTCCCAATCACAGATCATATTTTCCAATGCACAAAGGGCTCAAGAAGCCGCTCGTCTTTCCCAGTGTCATCAAACCTGGTTTGACACTCCTCCCCCACCTTTCTCTCTCTGTCTGCGGAATATTCATGGGTCTTTGCATTCCATCAGCTGAATATGTAAATTGTAAATCAACTTTTGATTTTTTTAAAATAATTGTTCATTGTAAATATTTAAGGAAGAAAAAAATCAGGAGATTTCCACATTTTCCTGAAACTTGTCAGGAGATCAGTAGATCGTGCTGAAAATCAGGAATTTTTTTTTTTTTTTTTTTTTTTTTTTTTTTTTTTTTTTTCCCTTGCTAGCCAAGCTAGCTACCTGTTAGAGGGTTACGCCCTCTGTAAGGGAAGTGATATTTAGCGATTTTGTGATTGAAAATACGATTGTTGGTCTATGTGTATTTTGAATAAAAGTGGTTGAGTGAAAAAATAAATAAAACTGTGCATCGTAAGTTAACGTGTAATTTTATATATTTGAGGCAGAAAAAATATTAAGCCTGTCATGATTGATGTCAGGGTCGTATGGAATATTAGGCGAGTGTGGGGTATATATGCGGAAGAGGTTCATCAACATGATATATCTCGAAGCGGTCTCTATCAGGATGATTTGGAGGTAAGGTATTAAGATAAAGCGTGAGGAGCAGTGATAACGGAGTATGGTAATAACGGGGTGGAGTGTCATGAAGAGCATCATAATAGGCTGTATTCTGCAGTAGTGGATGTTCCTGTGCGACCCGTGAGGTTATGTAGCGGATGCGAAGTGTTTCTAGATGGAACAGGATGTGTGGAAAAGTCATCCTGGCATACAATAATCTGGTGGGGCTGGGTAAGGATATCCTATAGGCAGTGCGAAGAGCATGTCTTTCTAGTATTTGAAGTTTCTCGTAGAAGGATGGTGCTGCAGATATCCAGGCTGTAAAACCATAGGTAAGAATTGGACGGAGCATAGCTTTGTATGTCATGATAACCAGTTCAGCCTTCAAGCCCCAGGTTGTCCCACACACTCGTTTCATTAGGTTTAGTCTTATTTTTGCTTTACTGGTTAAAATATCAAGGTGAGCTTTCCAAGTGAGGTGTTGATCGAAAACGACACCGAGGTACGTCAAAGTTTTGGAAGATTTTATTAGGGAGTTTTGTACCTTGATAGCTAGCAAATCTGGATTTCTATGGACCCGTGAACGACAACCCTTCGGCAGGAATACTATTGCTTTTGTCTTTGTACAATTTATTAGGAGTCTCCAACGGCGGCACCAGGAAACAAATACATCGACTGTTCTTTGTAGGTGCTGATTCAGTTGATGGATTGTTCGCCCTAACGCCAGAAAGCCCGTATCGTCAGCATATTGGAATGTATGAACATCAGGTGGGGGACAAGGTATATCCGCCACATACAGTAAATATAACAACGGTGAGAGTACTGAACCTTGTGGGACTCCCGAGTGGAGAAATATTGGGTGTGATAAGCTATTGTAGATAGATACATAGGATATTCGATTTGATATGAAGTTATAAATCAAACGAATATAACAGGAAGGTAACTGAAATTTGGTTAGTTTATAGATGAGACCTGGATGCCACACCTTATCAAATGCCTTTTCTAGGTCGAATAACAATAAACAGGATGGTTTTAAGGCATTGTATTGATTGGTAATCATAGTAGTGAGCCGAAGGAGTTGATCATTAATACAAAAGGAAGGTCTAAATCCTGCTTGTTGGAGAGGAAGTAAGTTTTTTGTAGTCAAGTGTGCATGCAGTCTCTTTACCAGAATCTTTTCGAGAATTTTACTGAACACAGATGTAAGTTGTATTGGTCGATAGGAGTTTATCGATTGTGGAGATTTGTTGGGTTTGAGAAACATCAAGGTTTTTGATGCTTTCCATGCTATAGGAAAAAACCCAGTGCGAAGGATGAATGTGTATATCCCTGCCAAGATGGTAAGGAGAGCAATGGGACATTCTTTAATAAGTCGGTAAGAAAGAGAATCGAATCCAGGGGCAGTATTTCGTCTGTGTTGTAGCGTCAGTTGTATATCTCCGGCGCTGATGGGGTTGGTTAATATATTATCGTCAGGTAGTGTGTGAGTATTTGCAGGTTTTAAATCATCATCATTGAAATGAAAGGAATCCACCGGGTGACGGCGTATTGGTGGTTCTGGAGAAATCGGAGTGAATATGTCTTGCAGATTGCCAGCGAATGCGTCAGCTTTTTCTTCATCAGTTTGCAGAGGTGTTTCTTGAAGAAATACAGGGTATGAGGTGGATGATTTTTGCCCAGTTAGACCTTTGAGTCTATACCAGAATTGGGTTGTATTTGAAGATCTATTCAGCTGGTTGCAAGCATGAGTCCAGTTTAACCTTTTGTAAGCAACGATGTAATTGTGCACAGTGCGCTGTAATTGACGATGATGTCGCAGGGAATCAAGGTTACCGGTTCGAATATAGTCCCTGTACAGCTGACGGGAACGAGTTATCATGGTTAGATATCGAGGAGGAAGATTTGGTTTATTGGGGAGAACTTTAGTTCGTGGCACATGTAGAGAATTTGCGGTTTGAATTTCTTGAGTAATCCGATCGACCACATTGGTAAGGTCTTCTTCTGTGGTAGGAATTATTAAGTCCGATGTCGCTTCTTGGATATGATCTCTGTAGGCTGGCCAATTCGCTTTATCGTAATGGAGAACATATCGAGAGCGTGATGGACCAGTGGTTCCATTGTTTCTGCAGCGAAGTGTAAGTTTTATTGGCAGGTGGTCACTACCTAGTGTACCAAGAACTTTAATAGTGCATTTCTGTGCGAGATTTGCAGAAGTGATAACAACATCTGGAGTTGACTGAGAGATGGGTCTTGTATGCTCTGGGATATGATGTTTTATTCCAGTGGTTTGAGTGGTAATGAACTGAGAGAATTGCCTTCGTTCTGCGATAGGTCGACTATGTATATTGATGTCGGCCATTATGATATAATTCCGAAAGTTTAGTGATACATGCTGCATAAAGTAGTAAGGAATTGGATGTTTTGGTCGCACGTAAATTGTTACCAAGGTAATACTCATACTTTTTAGATACAATGTAGTTACATTATGCTCTGGTATATTCATAAGTGGAATCTGGTGATGTCGAAAGGGGATTTTTGGGGAGAAACCTATTGCAGTACCTCCACTTGCCCTCAGTCCTGGTTGTGGATTGTCACATCGATGTAGCGTATAATATGGTATACGACAGGGTGTCCATGGTGTGAGGAAGGTTTCATTCAAAAGAAACGCTGTTATCCCTTCCTCTACTAATAGTTGTTCAAATAGAATTTTATGGAATGGAAGTGAACGGATATTCAAAAATAAAACCTTCAAATCCATTATCAATGTATTATAAACAGCTTCAAACTGTCGTTTCATGTTGGTTCGAGTAAAAGTGTACATACGGACCAGAATAGGTAGCATGAAATTGAACATTAAATATGCTCTTAGCGGCATAGGTGATTTGTTGTAATATATGGGGTCTTATAAATGGGTGGATATTTTGAAGAGTCACCGTCACAAAGTTGAGCATTTTGCCTAGTGTAACTGGTGTGTTGAGAAGGTCTTCCGTGTTTGGTTCTGGAATTCAAATTGGAACCGTCAGCTCTGGGTGATCTTCTTCAGGTTTCGGTCTGGATTTGCAGCGGTAGCTGTACGTTGGGTGCTGGTCGTTACACGTAGCGCATTTTGGTGGTTGTTGCAAGTTTCTGCATTCTTTGGTGCTATGGTCATCTGCACAGTAACCGCACTTAGGTTTTTTGTGACATTGGTTGGTGTGGTGGGTATTATATTCTTGACAGTTTTCGCAGCGGATTGGAAGTGGTGCTTGTGATTTGGATGGTTCCACTCGATATTTTCCTTTATATATGTAAGCTCCACTTTGAAGAAGATTATCTATGGTGTGTTGATCCGGTGTTAAAACCCGGATCATATATGTAGGACCGTGGTTACTGTGGATTCGCAGGCAGCGAGCTATGGTGTGTCCTTCAAGTTTTAGTTCTTCAGTTACTTCTTCATCGGTAAGGGATGGATCGACTCCTCGAATGACTACCGACAGCATTGGTGTCCGTTTTGGTGGGGGAGCTTGTTTTTGAGTAGCCTGCTTGAGTTGAGAAAAGGTGGCCTTAGGGCCGAATATTTCGTAGCTGACCTTGTTCCTTATGGTGGTCATTAGGGTTGCATCAGGGGATTTAATGATAATCCCATTCCTGCTGAACACTATCTGTTCAATCATGGCTCGTGGAAGATACTTTAAGAGCTGGTTTAGGACTTGTTTTGGATTTGAAAATTTAGGATCGTAATTGGTGAGTAAAAAGTTGTGAATGGGATTGACTTGGTTTTCATGGTATTGAGAGGAAGTCTTCTGATGGCTGGGTTGTTTGGTTTCTGTTGCGACTATCTTTGTTGGGGACCTGGATCGGGATCTATCTGTTACAAGTGATCGTTGAGAGTCTCTTCTCCTACGATCTTTTTCATGGGAACGCTTCTCTTGGGCGCCACTTCCAGAAGGTGGTCGGGGGGGTGGTTCTGGCATGATGGCAGGTAGTCCTTTATGGTACCCGTAAGGTTCCATATATGTTGAGCCGTAGGGCTCAGAGCGGAATTATAAGCAACTAGATCCCAGGAATCTTTGAATTTCTTCTAAACAAGACAGAATTCACACAAGTGCTGCAAACGGGAATTGCGTGCACAGTTTGCTCCAGATATAACTGGGTGGCAAACACAGGTTGCTCCTGTACAAGCACGTGTTGCAAGCGTGGGTTGCAAAACACGGTTTGCTTCAAAAGAAGCAGTATTGATACCTCTAAGTACTGTGCCCTGGAGGATTAGTTACTGGTGACCAGAGCTCCACCGTTGAAAGTTTGGGGCTACAACCTAGTTGTTGCCACCTGAAAAGTGTCGTTCGAGCTAGATATCCCTTCGCAGCAAGGCGTTCAACAATGTACCTCGGAAACACCAAACCACTGTATAGACTGCAATTTCCTCCAGTCGTCCGTTCCAAACGTACTGAAATTACAGTCACAGCGAATGTTCCAAGGGGGTTTTCTCTCGACGCACTGACGTCATCAGGAAATTTCCTGTGAAATCAGTAGACTAAAAATTTTCACTTATCTGCCTGTGGGAATTTTCACTAATATGTCCTACATACAAATGACTTTTATGTTGATAAGCATAGATTCACGAGTATGAGGCCAACTATTTTTCCAATTTTAATATATTGCAACAGATGTTCTATACGGAACAACTTTTACAATCTACACAAAAATTACTACAGAATTAAGTCTCACTGGGACTGCCATCTATCAGCAACATGTGCAACTACAACATGCGTTACGCTGCTGACAGAGCGACTAACACATTTAGGAAGATTGCTATTTTATTTATTTTTCCTAATTAGAACGCAACGAATAAATCGTGGACAACATGGTAAATGATATTAATGAACTATTATTCACGTTCTCTATGCCGTATCTTTTTTATCTTCTTTCTGTGCACAGCTTTTATATCAGTTCAAATTGATGGGGAAGATCAGGATGAACAATAAACTTGACAATGGAACAACGATGAATGCGTGTATGAAAAGGTTATAAATATACTCTCCATATTTACAGTACTTGACATTTTTAGAAAAAGACAAACTTTGGAGACACGTATAGAATTCCAGACTGTACTCATTGCCTACTCCCATGTAGTTGCCGTCCTCCCATCAGAAGGGCGTTCGTCTCCCACGCAGGAGACCCGGCTTCGATCCCCGTGGTATATATTCTTAAGTGGGAATTTTCCATATCTAGTATCTATGTAAGGAGCCTCTGGAGATACAAAGCCTATAATAAAATGGGTATCTGGGAAGGAGCTAAAGTGTCCGGAGTATGATACTGGTCACTTCACTTCCACAATGACCGACAAAGTGAATGTGTGGAACTTCAACCCAGCTCTGTAGTTCCAAAATTTCACAGGGAATATTCTTTGTTTCGTAAAACGTTCAATGGACACAGGCACGTATCCAAGGGGGGTTAGGGGGCTTGAGCACCTCCCGAAATTTACACTACATAACATGAGTATTTTTGTTTCTTTTGGCGTGAAGTAAAATAATGTGACGATAATTTAAGGTGTTAAATAATTATCGAGACAAGACGGAGAATGTTCTATAACACTGTTATTGTTAATATCACGTATCCAAGGTGATGATCAGGGGGCTCGAGCCCCATCTTCAGGAAATTTTTCTGTTTATACTAGATAAAATTAAATTTTTGTCTTCTCGAATAATGAAGCAATGATTTAAGGAGATTAACAATTATCGAGACAAGACGGAGAATGTTCTATAACATTGTTATTGTTAATAGCACGTATCCAAGGTGAGGATCAGGGGGCTCGAGCCCCATCTTCAGGAAATTTTTCTGTTTATACTAGATAAAATTAGATTTTTGGCTTCTCGAATAATGAAGCAATGATTTAAGGAGATTAACAATTATCGAGACAAGACGGAGAATGTTCTATAACACTGTTATTGTTAATAGCACGTATCCAAGGTGAGGATCAGGGGGCTCGAGCCCCATCTTCAGGAAATTTTTCTGTTTATACTAGATAAAATTAGATTTTTGTCTTCTCCAATAATGAAGCAATGATTTAAGGAGATAAACAATTATCGAGACAAGACGGAGAATGTTCTATAACCCTATTTTTGTTAATAACACGTATCCAAGTTGGGGATCAGGGGGCTCGAGCCTCTCCTTCAGGAAATGTTTCTGTTTATACTAGATAAAATTAGATTTTTGTCTTCTCGAATAATGAAGCAATGATTTAAGGAGATTAACAATTATCGAGACAAAACGGAGAATGTTCTATAACACTGTTATTGTTAATAGCACGTATCCAAGTTGGGGATCAGGGGGCTCGAGCCTCTCCTTCAGGAAATGTTTCTGTTTATACTAGATAAAATTAGATTTTTGTCTTCTCGAATAATGAAGCAATGATTTAAGGAGATTAACAATTATCGAGACAAAACGGAGAATTTTCTATAACACTGTTATTGTTAATAGCACGTATCCAAGCTGGGGATCAGGGGGCTCGAACCCCATCTTCAGGAAATGTTTCTGTTTACACTTGATTAAATTAGGTTTTCTTTGTTCTTGAATAATGTGACAATAATTTTAGGAGATAAATAAGAATCGAGGCAAGACGGAGAATTTTCTATAATCCTGTTATTGTTAATAGCACATATCCAAGGTGGGGATCAGGCGACGGGAGCCCTCTCAGGAAATTTTTCAGTTTACACTACATAAAATTAGGGTTTTGTCTTCTTGTATAATGTGACAATAATGTAAGGAGAAAACTACTTATCAAGGCAAGACGGAGAATGTTCTACTATAACCCTTCTATTGATAATATTGCACGGAAACCTTTCTTGCGCTTTCGGTGTTGTCTCAGCAAACTTAAGTACTTGTCAGCATTTGGAAACTGCACAACAAAAGTAGCACAATCTGTCTTTGTTCATATAGTCTCAGCCACTGAGCTGTACAGCAAGAGTTGAAACCATGCCGTATCGAAGAACCAAGCAATTTCCACAACAATTTCATCACGGAAGCCGCCAGGAATTAAGTAAAACATCACTCACCCGACTAACTTCTTCCAAAAATAAATGAGTTTTTCATGGTAATAATAATATATTTTTTTCTTTTCCTTGTTTTCTATTTAGAAGAGTACACCTTCTCTTTGGTAGGTGAATTGCTTTCATAATATTTTTCTTCTGCAAGGTGATGGTCTAAGTGTCTTTCGGTATTAGGAGTGATACATATGTACTTATTCTGAGGGTATTTCATTCAGATCTTATTTATTCAGTGACGGTAGTGGGAAATTTACTTCAGTGAGGAAACTAATCATTTGCTACGAATTATTTAGACGGCATGTGTTGGATATATCACAGACCGTAGTTCCGAGAGAAGGAGGATATTATACAGCTGATAGTCAGGATGCTGTGGATCAATCAGGAAGGAATACATGGTTAAGAGATCCTGCAACGCTATGCAGTGATATGCGAGAAATGCGGTGTCGTCGGCAAATTTGTATATAGAAACTTGTAGAGGTTTTGGCATATCGGCAACGAATAATATGTAGAGTAATGGTGATAAAGCAGCCCCTGTGGAACGCCACAGGAACATGACGTCGCTCCATTTACAGCAACATAAGCGATCCTGTTAGGAAGCTGTGGACTAGTCTGATATAGCAAAGTGGTAGATGGAATTTATGGAGCTTGTAAATGAGTCCAGTAAGCCATACTTTGTCAAATGCTTTCTCCAAATCGAATAGCACTAGACAGGATGGGTTGTAAGTGTTAAAATGATTTGTGATGCGAGTTGTGAGTTTTAACAAATTATCTAGGACTCTGTGTTGAGGTCTAGAGCCTGCTTGGTGCAGCAGAAGTAAATTATGAGCTTGTAAGTGCATGTGTATGCGTCGAACAATGATGCGTTCGAATATTTAGTTAATGGTTGATGTGAGCTGAATAAGTCGATAGTTTGTGGGGTTGGTACTATCTTTGCTTCGGTTTGGAAACAAGAGAACCTTCGAAATCTTCCAGTCTGTCTGTTAGTGTCCTGTGCGGAGGATAAAATTGTAGATAATAGCCTGAAAGGTCAGCAATACAAGTGAGGCCTGTTTAATCAGTACGTACATAATATTGCAGAGATGAATGAGTAGCAATGAATGAAAGCTGGATTTACAGAAGTTGAATTAAAATAAAAGCGAAGTAATTCGTGCATATATTCCGACGTTTTGTCTTAAAGGTGGAAACTCTTCAGGTACGCGAAAGTAACAGAATGGTGCAATTGGAAATCGTGACCCTGCCAGTGACTTTTTTAAATTATTTTTTTTAAAGTTTTTGAAGTGCTTGGATATTCGTTAGAAAATATTAAATGATGCGTTGAGTGAAGACTGTGCTTAGGTAACGTCATTTGATGGAGTGTTGCTGTCTGTGCATGAAGAAATGGCCGCAGGAAATGGATATATTAACATAAACAAACATCCTCGTGCGTTGAATGGAAATTAGAGGTAAAGCATGTGCTTGTCGACCCACCCCAAATTTGGACAAGGGTGTCGGGTTTAAAATCAAAGTTTTTAAGTATGATTTCTCTTGCACACATATCATGCGTAAGACCACATCTCATGAGTCGATTTTGCAACCTTCGACAGGAAATTGCGATAAATCTTTTGATTAGCATAATTTCATGAATTCAATATTTGAGCTTTGAAAATATGCATGAACTCTGTCAAACCCACCTCAATGTATTTAAAAACGTATTTGTTACGGTTTAACTAAAAATTCTGCTAAGATTACGTCATTTCCAGGATTTTATGGACATTTTCCCGCATAATGTTGATACTAAATAACTACACAACAAACATTACTTGAAATTAATGACATACGACTTATTTTAAATTAATTGAGTTATTTTATAACTTGATTATTGAAAGTATACGAAATATGTACGAACGTCTTTTATATCATTTTATGGCCTAATAGAATGACAAATGCTGTCCAACAATTAGAAATGATGTTCAGTACCGATTGAAAGACTAGTATTCAGAACATCGCTATCCAAGACAGCTATCTTTTTCGAGAACATGATGCCTGCTGTGCTTATTCCGCTACATGCACCTTGAAGAGGTACTCAATGACAAATTGGGTTCACCGAAGGCCTATGCTTGATTATTATTTCCATTTCAACACGAGCCTGTTCTAAGATTCGATCAAAATCGCGGGTAACCACATCGTAGCGTCGTTTAAACCCCCTATAATCCATGTAAATGAGATTTGAAACATATCTCTTTGTTCGTGCAGCAAACAACCTGGGGCGCCGTGGTTAGCTCACAGGGGCGCCGCGAAATGTCCCACTGAAATGATATGATTGTTCCAAATATGCTATTATTTAGTACTTTTTACACATGAAATGTTTCTGAATTTGAAATATCTGTTTATTTTTTAACTTAAGGCAAGCAACCTAACCACACTAACTGAGTATTACAAGTGTTAGATAGGCCTACATTCTGTCTTGGGCGCCGGAGGAAAATCGTGAAACACTAAGGGCGATGTGAAACGAAAAAGAACTCCTGATATAAACACCAGAAAACAAGTCTTATCCAAAAAGTGTTTAAGGCTCGTCACAAGAATGACAGGAAAACAAGAGAAGGAAGAGGGAGGGAAGGAAACGAGGATCTGGGGAAGAAGACAGACGGTACAAAGCATTTCCCGAGTAATTCTTCTTTGTACTTATTGGCTGCTTCTATGTAGCCACGGTAGTCGAATCACTGCCCCGCAGGAGACCCAGCTTCGATCCCCGTGGTAGGTGTTCTCAGGAAATGTTGCCAAACGTCAGGGTAAATCTTTCAACGGGGGCGATTCCTACATTGATAATGATGATAACAGTGTTCGTACATGACGTGTGAAGTAGAGATGGCTAAATCCATTTTTTCTACGGAGTATATGATCGTAAAATAAGGAAGACAAAACTTTCTTAATAAATTCTATCCGAAAAAATGGAAAAAATGTTAACCCCCTCTCTCCGAAATTCAGATTGCCTCTGAAATCCGGGTAGTAAAATTTCCGAATCGAGATTTTAAAGTTTCCGGAATCCTGATATTTTTGGTCATCCCTGATGTAAAGGTACGGTATGTTAGGAAAATGGATCTGTCTGACTAAGTAAATCTGTCACCTCAAGAACAAAAAAAATGATCAGTCTTGTCATTTGTAAGCAAAGTAAACACAAAACTACATGAAGTACTTCGTGTTTTGTAAACCAAAATATTTTTTTCCGGAATCGATATTTGAACCGCAGGATCGAAAAAAAATTAAAAGGAGAAGTACTATGAAGGAAATACGATGGTTCAAGAACTGCTCTTTTCTTTCCAGTTCTATCTAGCACCAACCGTGGGGAAATTTATGCTTTTGCTTACTTATGTTTTCTTTCTATGCATCATTACTTTCAAGTACAGTGTAAGTTGCGTTGCGATGGTCTTCAATATGTGTTCTTCTCTTAAAAACAAGAGCGTTGCATCGCATGCTTTACAGTGCTGGACATTGAGAAGTTTCATGTTGATGACGTCACAGAAACCCTGCCTTGTTTGTAAACAAGGGGGCTGAAAAAAAAGGTCTCTTATGACCAGACCTTCAAGAGCGGGGGGAAATCGGTCGAGGGACCTTGGATTCGCAGACCTGCTGCGATGACCTGGCCCGCCTGATACCATTGCACTCAACAAGAAACGTAGCGGGACGATTGGGTATGAGGGGTAGAATCGAGCTCTCCTTTCGATACGATAAATTTATCGAATCTCTTGCTTATTTCTAGCTGTTTCATGGTGTCACTCGACTAACTTCGCACAAATATGCGAATATTCTGACTTATTTCTTACTTCTTCTCTAAAAAAAATCAAAAAACAATATTTGTATTATTTTGCTCTGTCTCCCGCTGACCGGACGCCTCGCCTTTGTTGAATTTTGGGAATTTTAAGAAGAGAACTCAAATAGATTTTTGAAAAACTTCAAATCTTGTACGTTAATGCGTTCCACAAACCTTTACGTAACTTGAATTTTACGTAAGTCGAATTTCTAAATTGCTTAAGTGTAACTTCGTAAGATTTGATTGATTGAGTTGGTGTTTTAAGTCCACTCTATGCACAATAAGGCTAATCGGGACTGGAACTACAGTTTAAAGTGGGATCCGAACCACTATGTGCCTCCACCGGGTATCGAACCCGGGACACCTTGATTACAAGGCGACGACGCTACCACTGAGGGTAACTTCGTAAGAAACTGCAATATTTATTATTATTATATGTATGTATGTATATATATATATATATATATATATATATATATATATATATATATATATATATATATATACAGTAGAGCGTCGATTATCCGAAGTAATTGGGGGACATGGGTGTTCGGAAAACTGGTTTGTTCGGATAATCGAACTGTACATGTTTATTTGCCAAAAAGAAGTACTGTAAATGTAAATTTATTCATAAAAACAGGCATCTCTTTAAGTATTACAAAGTAACGTACAAAGGCAACTTTAGTAGGAATATATAGTATGTGGTACAGTTTATTAAACAAAAATATGTACATATTACATACGCATTTTGCATGAACAATGCATACACCCAAAGTAAGTATATAATATAGTTGAGAAAGTAGCGCAGTCTTCCCTCCCGAAGCTGAAAAAAGAGGGTCGTGGGCGTTCCCAACCCTGACGTCACTCACGGGACAGAACTGACGCTGTCACAGACCTTTCTGTTTGTTATAGGATCTGCATTTGTGTGAAAGTGCCTTGTGTTTTCTTTTTCTGTAGCTCTTGTGTGATGTTGTTGAAAAAAATTCTCCACTAATAACATTTCAGGAAAATGCCGCGCAATTGTGCTGTTGCTTTGTGCCCGAACAACGCAAGAAATACTCGTACAGTAGGACAGGCACATATCTAAGCAAAAGTTTTTGGTTTAAACTAGATAAAATAAGGATTTTCGTTTCTTGTTGTGTGAAATAAGATAGTGACGATAATTTAAGGACATAAATAATTACACTAGACAACAAATTTTAACTTTTTGTTTTTTACAGAAGCCAAAATAGCTGATTTATATGGATTTGAGTGTGCTGAAGTTGAAAATGACAATTAAAAATCTAGATTAGCTCAGGTTTGGAAGTTATTGAAACTTTTATGTTCTTCACATATTATAATGGGCCATAGTCTAACAAGCGTAGCACTGCCTAACACACATTTACTTACAAAACAATTTACAGTGGTTTTGGGGTTAATTCGATGCACTGATCACAAATATGGAGTTTGTTTTTCTCGAATGGCTCTAGTTTTTAAGATACAGGGTGTTGAAGTTTATATTGCTACTGAAATACTGATACATATATTTTTCATATTCTATTCAAAATTTTTGAATGACAAGCTTGCTGATTCCATATATCACATCATTTATGTCAGACTAGTTTTTACAATGCATACTAGTAAAATGTAACCTATTCACAAATCATGTGAAAAAATAAATCAAAGTGCTTTAGACTAAGTACATGAAATGCTAGTCAATATAGTTAAATTAAAGATACACTATTAACAGCTACCTTGTTTACAACACGCGTTTTCTCTTCGCCTGCCTCTTATGGGGAAGATGAGAGTCTTTCTGCAAAGTTCAGCAGAAATCTACCAACATTGAAGCACTGAATCTTCCTTGGTATCGATGTTCCATTACAGAGATTTCTTGGTGAAACCTCTCACCATGTTCATCACTAAACGCCCCACAATCTTCAGGGAAAACATCGATCGATATGTGAGTGAATGAAGTGCATTCTGAGTGGCATGTTGCATTTCAGTTTCTCATAGGCACATATAAGGTCATTCACAAGTTCAATATAATTTTCAGCCCTCCTATTGCCCAAGAACAATGACGTTACAAATGACTTCATCAATCCTAGCTTTACATGTAATGGTGGTAACAGGACTTTACTGGGATTTAAAGTGGCTCCCATGAGACATTTTTCTTGACAGGCAATAAAGCTTGTCGTCGTGGCCAGTCCTTCTGTTTGTAATGTAAATCCTTAGCACGACTGTCCCACTCACAAATGTAGCAGCAGTACTTAGTGTACCCACCTTGTAGGCGCATAAGCATACCGATGACTTTTAAATCAGCACATATGAGCCATTGATGCTTATCATAGTCGATGCTGTTTAAAATACCTCTCATCATGATGTAACTTTCCTTTGCTAGGGCTGCATATGCCACTGGGATGGAAGGAAGCACATTGCCATTATGTAATAGCAAAAAAGTAAAGTAAAAGTAAAGTGTTCCCCTGTGCATAGCACCACGCCATGAAGGCGTATAGGGGGTGTGGGGGTAACGCCCACACTTTCTTGATCCGGTCGTGAGTGGGGGTGATGTGATCAGCATCACGCCCCTGACCGCCTTTACCCCCCAGGGTTTCCCCCAGGTACCCATGTTATTCGACGCTGGGTGGGCGCCGGGGCCGCTTCCACCGTTAGAAAAGTTCCCGGATTTGAACCGGCTGGGGATCGAACCCGAGACCTTTAGCATGGTAGTCAGGCGCGTTACCGACTGAGCCACCGCGGCCACCATTATGTAATAGCACGGCTTTCAAACTAGTTTTCGAACCATCTATGAAAAGTCTCCAATCGTCCTGTTTGTATAAGATATTGAGTTCTTGCATCAAACCTTCAACACCCGTACAGTATGTCATTTCGTTTGTTGTGTTGAAAAACCTTTCGAGTGACTTTTGACGTTGGCGAAAAGAACATACTCGAACTTTATCTTCCAGAAGATTCCACTCCATTAAACGAGAAGCTAATACTTCGGCTTTATGTTTTGGAATGTCCAAGTCTCTAACAAGATCATTGAGTTCACTTTTGCGTGATTTTGTGCATTTCGCTATATGATGTTGGTGTAAAGGTGGGATCGTTAGATGTGGAAGGATAAGGCCGTGACAAACTTCATATAGCACGAAAACGTACGAAAGTGTACCAAAATCTCTAAGATTGTTTTTTACTTTATCTCAAAAACGAGAGCTAAAAAACAAAAACTATTGTCATTTTCGAATTCAGCGTACCAAAATCTATAAAGATTGGGCATTTTCCTTTCTGTAAAAATTTCATTGTTGATCAGTGTTATCAAGGTAAGACGGAGAATGTTCTGTAACCCTGTTATTGATAATAGCACGCATCCAAAGTGGGGTTTAGGGGGCTTGACCCCCCCTCTCTCTCCAGGAAATTTTTAAGTTTACATTAGATAAAATTAGGCTTTCGGCTTCGTCAATAATATGACTGAGAATGTTCAATAATCCTGTTATTGTTACTAGCGCGTACCCAAGATGGGGATCAGGTGGCTCGAGTCCCTTCAGGTAATTTTTCAGTTTACACTACATAAAGTTAGGTTTTTATCTTCTTGAAAAATGTGACGATAATTTAAGGAGATAAATACTTATGAAAGCAAGACGGAGAATTACCCTGTTGTTGATAATATTGCACGTAAACTTTACTTGAGCTTTCAGTGTCGTCGCAGTGAACTTGAGCACTATGTAGAGACTTGTCAGTATTTGGCAGCTGTAAAAAAAGGTAGCTCCACACTTAGGGCGATTTGTTGTAATTTTTAATCTCTGGAAGACGCGAGAGGGAATGTTCTTGAATAAGAGGAGTCGAACTACTGGCAATATCTATGAATCGTTTATCTGCGGAACATTCTAGAATATAATGAGGATAAATATGCGTTAATTAGAACCATTCCTAAATAGATATACTTTGACCGGACCTTGGATCCAATGAGAAAAATTGCGTTGTCTCTGACGTCATTTCCTTTTAAGCTTTCAATTCAAGGACTTGTTCATGATGTATTTGATCGTGTACAAGGCGATTTACTTCAGTCTCCAATATGAAATCATAAAAACTTCTGGGGACTTGATTTCAAAATATGTGTCCGAGATAACGAGTGGCGTTCCCAGAATTTTCGGAAGGGAAAGTGGTTACGTATACTATTTTTGGTGGTCAGTTCTCATTTAGCCATCTTTTCCTGTCTTTGACGTTCAAATGGGGCTATGACCCCACCAACCCTCCCTTGGGCACATCACTGGAGATAAATAAGTAAGCATTTAACCATATTGGGAGACGAAACATTAGATGTGTTGGGAACGGAAGGGTTTTCACTGTGCATTAATTGTTTCGCGATCCATCTGTATTCTAGAAGACGATTTAGGGGATAGTTGCTCCCCATTTTCTTGCCTCCACACTATGTCCTCCTAATGTTAAGCTTTGTCAATCAAGAGAAAGTAAACTTTCCTTGCAACCCCCCCCCCCCCTAGTTTTAGAACCAAATTGCCACCACTGGCCTTAAACATACAATACCCCTTAAAAAATGGTGTTCACCCACCTCGCCGAAAGGAATTGCTGGATACGTGCCTGGGTGTAAGCTATTTTTCGTTCCTAAAGGATCCGATTACGTGCAAGATGTGGGTTTCAAACTGAAGAGATTAGATCCTGTTAACACCAAAACAGCGACAGTGTGCTCATCGCATTTTCTGTATGCCGATTACGAACCGAACTTAAAAGCAGAACTGCTGAGTATTATTACCTGTAGACCGCAGCTTAATAGAAACGCTGTATCATGTTTAAATTTGCGTCGTTGTGTGGTGAATTGTAGTAGTGTTCAATAGCCAAATGGTATAATTGATCGGAATTTACGTGCCAATAAACGTCAGATTCGAAAGCGAGCAGTGGACAGACTTGAAGAGTTGTCTCCTCGCAAAAGAATTTGCATGGCAAATAATTCAGAGACTTTGAGTATTGGAAATATACCCAATATACCCAATCTCCAACAAGATAGTGTGTTGGAAACTCTGAAAAAGAAATTAAAATGTGCTGAAGAACAAATAAAGAAACTGCAAACACTGCAGGATGAAAGTGCTAAAAAGTAACTTTTGGATTATAAACATGAAGTTGTAATTTCTCGGTCCCAGTGATTTATCCAACAACTTCACCGTAACACCCCACACAATGTTTTAAAAAGGACAACTTTGTGGTCATTTTGGCTCTAAGTATAACTTTTCACTCCCATAAACACGAATTTACACCACTCAAATAGAAAATTCTGAACAAACCTCTCTGCTCCACCTCCGAGCCGGCTTTCCCGCTTTACATTTCATTACATGTAATTCTATTGATAGTTAACTTTCAGCGACACAGTTTACTATAGATATAGTCTGCTCTATACATATACATTTATTTATACACACACACTAGAACATTCATTCGATTTTATAACAAATTTATTTCCGAAAACACGGAAGAAGTGTGATTTCCTATGCCGTTGCTGGTGCTCGTCTTTGACATGTCCCGTGGCTGACGTCATCCGTGGAGGTTTACGAATGGTTCCGAACTTTTCCGAACGCCAGACTGCACCTCCCTGCATACACCGACAGAAGTGTGCTGATTGTTGAAACACAGCGACTGGCGGCTTGGCCGGTCAGCAGCGCCTTATGAAGGCCCCATTAGAAGCAATGTTCCGCCAGCGGTGGCTCAGTGCGGCGACTACTGTGGGAAACTTGGTTTGGGAGTGAGGGGGATGATGGACGGTAGGGTGGGAGAGTAACAGGTGCGAGCGAGTACACAGTTCGGTTAAGCGGTCGTTCGGTTGACCGACGTTCGGATAATCGACGCTCTACTGTATATATATATATATATATTACACAGTATTATTTTATAAATGAAACATCATGCAGCAGTATAGCAGTATTTACTCGGATATAAATATAAAAGTATGAAAAATATATAAAAGATTATGAAAACAAATTGAAATCAAATAAAAAAATGTCTTTTGACAGCTACGTACAGTTTTTACGTAACTGCGAATGGACGTAAGTCGCATATTACGTAAGTCGGGGAGGTTACTGTATTTCTTTCCTTTTATGTAACTTCCGTGGAATAGCAAGAGGTAACGGTGCGTTGGAAAGTGGATCAAAATAATTATATTTGCTTATTTTTTTTCCAGGAAACAAATCCATAAACGGAAATGGGATGAAACACGCGTGAAAAAATGAGTGGGTCTCGAATGCTCTCTTCGAGCTGCAGTTGCCGAATACACAAACTAATAGAAAACAAAAAGTTATTTGATTCCATTTTCGTTATTCAGTTTAGTAGTTTTCCGTCACTTTTGGCTAATCGCGAGGATGCAGATGGGTGATGATATGATGAAATTGATGAATGTACATTCACAAAGATCATCTATGCCACGGTCGAGATTCGAACCTGAGACCCTTGGAGCCGTAGAGCGCCGTGCTATCCACTGCACCACGGAGGTCAGCTAGAGTCATATGAATTTGATTTTAAGTCCACCTTATGCGTAAATAGGCTACTTGGGTGGATATCGAACCCGGCACCACTTGATTACAAGACGAGGATGACGATAGCCACCGGCGTTCATACAAGGTAAGCTACCGAAGCATTGCTTCGGAATACAATATGCAATAACGTAACAATATATTATGTCATTATAATCACACGATTATTCAATAATATCTAGATAAAACCATCACATTTCTTCGCTACAAATAGAAGAAATACCAGTCCCTGCAGGGCTGCACTGAGGTTGAGCCGAAGCGATCTTCCTCTCATCGGTTAAAGTCCGCGCGTTCATTATATCCCCATCGGCAACCCTTTGATAAAACTTAACACTGGAAACAATAGCCAACAATAGCCAGACCGCTTCCGATAAGCGCGTGCACTCAGACGTTGTTGCCACATTTTCTTTACGTTTCTCGTAGTTGCAAGGCGGAGCAGGCGGGTGCGTGAGCCTCTCGTTACTTTTGCGCCATAACCACACGTGCGGGGTTGATTTTGTTGTGTTATGGGGCTGTGTTGTTGCTTTGTTATAGTGTTGTGCTTTTAGTTTTTTTTATTAGATTTTGGTTTTGTTATTAGCATGTGGAGACCGTGGGTTGCAAACCAGGTTCCTTTAGCAAACGTTGTTGCGCAGGAGAATTTAACTGACGAAAGTGACCCCCAGCCAAGTACTAGCAGCGGCAGTTCCAGAGTGCTGAGGAAAAGAAAGAGAATTCTGAACAAACAAGCTCAAGAATTTGTATGCAGTGTGCACGAATATGTCTCCAGGAATAATTCAGGAAGAGGACCAATATCGGAGACAGCAAATATTTTGAAATTAGACAGGAAAACAGTGCGAAAGATCACAGAAAGAGGCCCAGTTACACCAAAGAAGCCTGGTAATAAAAAGAAAAATTTTCACAAAGTGGACGAGTTTGTTTGCGATTTTGTTAGGAGAGAGATTTACAATTTTTTTTCTAAAGGACGCGCACCAAGTGTCTGTGAATTATTAACACAACTGAAACTAATATCAGACTTCCCTTACAAACAAACGACGCTTCGAGAGCTTCTGAAGAAACTTGGTTTTTCTTTTCGTCAGCTGAAGAAAATAAATGCAATAATGGAGTCGACAAGAATTGTTGCTTGGCGGTATCGTTACCTTCACAAACTCAACAAGTTGAGATCAGAAGGCTGCCCGATCGTTTATTTAGATGAAACTTGGTTCGACACTCACGACGTCGTCAAAAGAGGGTGGGACGACGGTACTTGCAACTGTATTTTGAAGTCGCCGTCAGCACGAGGCAAACGCATCATGGTGCTCCATGCTGGGAGCAGTGAGGGGTGGGTCCCAAATTGTTTGTATCTTTCAGCTAAGAACATTGGAGATTGTAAAGCTGATAGTCACGACGAAATGACCGGACAAGTGTTTGAAAATTGGTTTACCAATAATCTGCTGCCAAATTTGCCAAGTGATAAGAAATGTATCATAATTTGCGACAATGTAAGTTATCACTCGAGGCTGCTAGTGAAAATCCCAACTATGAAGACAAAACTGCAGGATATTATTTCCTTCATGGAGAGGCACGACATTCCAGTACCGAAACCTGTTCCTATAAAAGCCCTTTTATTAGAAATAATTAAATCGGCAAACATTACTAAAAAGTACGTAGTGGATGAGCTTGCAGCCTCACGTGGACATGAAGTGTTGCGACTCCCTCCCTACCATTGCATGTTTAATCCCATAGAACTGGTGTGGGCCAAGTTAAAATCATATGTGAGGAAAAACAATGTATCTCCTACTCTAAGTGCCAGTGTATGTCAGCTGTTGCGTGATGGAACAGAGACAATTGATGCTCAGCTTTGGTTGTCCTGTATTCAACACACCATCAAAATTGAGAGAACATATATTAACCACGACACGGATAGTAACCAGGAGAGATTCGTGATTCACGTTGGAGACAGCGATGACGATGACGATGAGTGGAGGTAAGTTAACTATATATGTATATTCTGAATAATATATTTTTCGAGTAGAAAAGTTAGGGGTATTCAGTGTAAATATGAGGATTTATAATATGCCTCTTTCCTATCTTTATTAATATTGTCCTTTTTAATATTTATCTGTATTTCTTTTCTCTTTACATATTCTTTAATTTGTTTGTTTCCCTTTCTTTTTCTTTACCCTTTCCTTCAATTTGGCAACATCGCTTTCCTACTCCAGTTTCTTCAAAAGAAAGCCGCCCGCATGGGTGTTTCTTTTAACAAAGAGCACCGCTCCCTTTGTTAACCGCTGGGGATATAATGAACGCGCGGACTTTAAGCAGTGGCACACAGTTGCGCGCGCACCTCAAGGTCACGGGCCGTGTGCATGTATTTCTTCTGCAACCGAAGCTAGCATCGGACAGGGAGTTCGAGAGTGTATGAGAGTGTTTCAACTCGTATTGTTTTCGGTTTTCCTCAGTTTACGGCGGGTTTGGTTTGCCGAATGTATATGCAAATATGTGAATCTACCAGTTAGTATCTAGTAATATAGAACAATGTGTACTATAAAAGAGCTTTTGTCCAAGCCGTTTTCTGCCCGTTCTTTCTCAGAAAAAATGAGATAATTAAAAATGGACGGCTAACACCAGAACTACCGAACTTGGTTCAAAAGACCAGTAAATCCACTAGACATTTTCAGCGTAATATGTATACCAAATGTGACTGGTTAACCGATAGCGCTGAGCTAAATGTGGTGTTTTGCTGGTATTGTCTGTTGTTTGGAAAGGATAGAAATACTTCTTGGACCAAAACTGGGTACATGCATTTGGGAAATTTAGTGAAGTCAATAGCCGAGCACGGACTGTCTGTTAACCATCTACGATCGTCTGTAGCTACAGCTACTTTTAGGGAAAACAGAATAGAAACTGCGCTTGATGACCAGCTTAAAACGAAATGAACTATTACCAGCTGTGATTTTTATCAAGGCAAGCTTGTCCTTGATTTGCTATTGTTTACTTAAAAATTATATATTCAGTGCTTCGGCTATCTAAATGGTCACCGCACACCACTGACGATAGCACTACGCCATCAGCGGGCAAAAGGAAAATGGTTTAGGTTATGGCTGGTAGGAAAACAACAGGAAATACTCGAGAAATAATTTGCCTCAGGAGTAACTTATGTAATGATATTCGCCACACTTCAAGATTTAAGTCAAGAAATAAACTGGTAGCAACAATGACGCTAACCAGTAGACAAAACTGATAATAATTATCAATCTCTGTTCATTTCAGCACGTTGAGATTTTGGAGCCCCCTTTCAAATCAACACACACACTTTTATGTACTGGGCTTGACATATCGATTACATGAAATTCTTATATGGATTAGAGTATTTAGAAAACTATCACTCTTTCAAGATGTCATTTTGAACCATGAATTCGGACTCAAATTCTTACTAAATATGATGCACATTATCTGCCATAGTTTTCTCTTTATTTCAGAAATGTTAACGCTGGTCATGCGCAGTCACGCCGGAATTGGAGGTACTGGGGTGCATTTTAACTGTAAATGTTGTGAGGGGTGCAGCAACCCCAAAATCATATGATCAGAATGCCCCTTCCCTCTAAGTATATCAACAAACAAAAGATTTCGCCATTTGAAGAATCTCGCTCTTAGTAGGAAACACAAAAAAAAGGTTCCCTTACCTACATTATCTCCCTATCCAAAGAAATTCAACCACCGGGAACTTATTGGATAACAAACCTTTTCTTCAAGCAGGCCTCATCTCCAGGAAGCTATCAACTCGGGGCAAACCCTGGCACCTAGCGACCTGTTGGGTGAGATGAGTCAAGGCAAATGGATAATAAAAATCTTCCTACTTCCACAAAAATAGGCAATAATTAGGCTGGAGAGTTTAACGAAATAACCGATCAGTGATTCTTTCTTTTCCTTCTCCGGGAACTTATTACATTACAGTATGTATTATCTTTCTAGATGAACCATAGGATAATGGTTAGAGAAATGGTTCAACTAAAACTAGAACTAAATCAACCGTCTATCTTGTGGTATTGTTTATGCGTATCGACAAACGAATAAATAGATCTAGTAAAAAAGAATGACTTCTATTCTTTCACAGAAAAGCAAATTTTCTCTGCTTTTATATTATAGTCGTCATTGAAATTCTTCAGGAAAGCTGTCAGGAATCAAGGATAACCTAACTCGACTGACGAACTTTTTCTAAAAATTGAAACTAAATTTATTATTTACGAAAGACTCACAACGCAGTTACCAGTTACGAGTCATGGCTTGCTTTGCGCAATATGATGTGGAGTACCAGCGTCTGTACACAGCTTGCCTCCTCCTTGAATTGTATTTGAAATGGCGTGCGATGTTTTAAGTGTTGAATTCCACTCCTGCAGCTGTCGCTTGGGGTGGGAAAATGAGGGTGGCAGTGGCGGTTAGGCTGTGGTCACTTTTCACTTGTCCTGGCTGGTCGGCTCAGGGTCTTGGTAGACGATGAGTGTGTCTGTGTGGGTTGGCGGTACCAATGGCTCGTGCCGTTGGATTTGGGTTTTCCTGGAGTTTGGCCCAGAACGTGGCGGTTGTCCGCTGGATCACGTCATCTAAGGGTGGAATGTCGAGGTCTTCGTGGAGTTGGACGTTTGTTGTATACCGTCCGTGTCCGCTGATGATACGTAGGACCCTATTCTGTATGACTTGGAGTCTGCGGAGGGTCGTCTTGGGTAGGTGTTGCCAGGCAGGGCAGGCGTAGAGCAGAGCTGGTCGGATGATTGCCTTGTACAGTTGAAGTCTGGTTTCCAGCCGCAGTCCTGGCGATCGTAGCATCGGGTAAAGTGCTCCCACGCGTTTGTTTCCTTGGTTGACGATTTTGGCTACGTGGTCTCTGAGATAGAGCCTTCTGTCTAGCAGCATGGCGAGATATGTTGTGGTTTGTTTGTGGGGAACAGGTTGTCCTTGTACTCTGAGATGGTATTCGCGCGGACGGCGTCTACGAGAGAACACGATGGCGGGGCTCTTGTCGGGATTCACTCGCACTCTCCATTGTTTTGCCCAGTGATCTTATTGTTGCAGTTGTTCTTGCATTCTGATGTAGGAAACACGAATATCCTTGGCTGCGGCAAAGTATGCGGTGTCGTCTGCAAAAGTGGATGGGAGGCAACGAAGGGCTGTTGGTACATCCGCTGTAAACAGGGCGTACAGCAGCGGGGAGAGGGAGGATCCTTGGGGTACTCCAGCCGTGGTTGTTCGAATGGTGGAGATGGCTCTTTGAAACACTGCGAAGAAGGTGCGTTGATGAAGGTAGCTGACCAGCAAGAGTACATAACAGTCAGGTATACCAAGTCTGTGTAGCTTGTATATGAGTCCTTCCAGCCAAACCTTGTCGAAGGCCTTCTGTATGTCGAGGAATATGGCTAGTATGTGGTGTTTCCAGTTGAAGCGTACCGAGAGATGGTCGACCACCCTCACCAGCTGGGTAGTCGTGTTGTGGTGTTGCCTGAAGCCAAATTGGTGGTCTGGGAGTAGATCAAAGTGTTGGACGTGGTCTTGTAATCGGTACAGGAGGAGGCGCTCGAAGACCTTGCTGACGTGAGACAGTAAGCTTATTGGCCGATAGTTCTGTGGGTGTAGCGGGCTTTTCCCCTTCTTAAGGATTGAACAGACTCTGGCGGTTTTCCAAGCTCTCGGGTAGTAGCCACTGAGAAGAATTGCGTTATATATATGGGTTAGGACAATCAGGGGTTTCCTTGGGGCTTGCTTCAAGGCTTCTGTCGGTAGTTTGTTTGGGCCTGGCGCTTTATTGTTTGGCAGCCGAAGTATGACTGTGTGAATCGCTCGGGGAGTAATTAGGTGTGGTATGTCTGCATGCGGCTGCTCTCTGAACGTGTCCAGGAGGTTGTCTACCGTTGCTATTTGTTCCTCGTCGCATGGTTCTGTATTGGGAGAAAACTGTTCTTCAAGGTTGTTTGCGATTGCGTCAACTTGTTCTTGTGGTTGAAATAGAAGTTTGCCCTGTGGGTCGTGGAGGACTGGCGTCGTTAAGCTGGCGGTGTGTCCGCGGAAATTTCTTGCGAGCTTCCAGAATTCGTTGTTTGGCTTGTCGGAGCTCTTCATCAGTTTTTCGTCCCAAAGGTGTTCCCTTGATCTTTGAAGGTGTCCTCTCACTGGACGTTTCAAGTTCTGGAGGAGCTGCCTGTATTGTGGATGTCGTGACTGTTGATATTTGCGTCTGATCCATCGCTTTAGGTGCAACAGGATGTGTAGCTTGAGGTCCGTTGTGTTTGCTTGCTCTTGACGGTTTTGTTTGGTGGTACTGTTTCGAATTGCTGAAGTGATCTTGGCACCGATTTCCTCAACGGCCGTGTCGATATCTTCCGGGGTTGCAACGTGGAGAGGCAGCTGGATTGCTTCGTGAAGAGTTGTTTTGTACTGCTGCCAATTTGTCAGCGGTCGTGTTGGTGCAGTAGTGAGATGCGTCAGTAGTCTATGGGCGACAACAGATATAACCGGCTCATGGTCCGAGTCGAGATCGGCGACGACATACGGCGCTACGGTAAAGTTGATTCCTTTGTGTAGTGTGATGTTTAAGACATCCGGCTAGCTCCATTTTTGGGGAAGTGTGTCGGATCCTTTGGTGCTGTTACCGCAAGGTTTATAAATGGTATGTGGTTGAACAACTGTACTCCGTTTCGATTGGTGACCCTAGAATTCCACTCTGGATGTTTGGAGTTCAAATCTCCAGCTATCAGTACTCTGGTGCCTAATGACTGTAGTGTTTGAAGGTCTTGAAGCTCTACCCTCGTTTCCGGTCTTGTGTATGCTGCAACAAGGACCAGCGGTACAGTTGGTGTGATGATTTCGATGGCCAAGGCTTCAATGGTCTGCAGTTGTGGGATGGTGATTGTCTCTGTGGGAAAATCTCTCTTTATTGCTATCATTAGGCCGTCTTTTGGGGTAGGTCTGTCATGTCTGTGTATGATGTAGTTTCGTAGGGTGAATCGGTTCTTGGGTTTCAGGTGGGTCTCGTTTATTAGAGCGACGTCTATCTTTTGCTGGTGTAGATAGTGTAGTAGTTGCAGTCTTTGGTTGAAAACTCCGTCCGCATTCCAGTAGAGGAGAGTCATGTGCCGGTGTACTTGGGCTCTCTTAGAAGCACCCATCGTTGAACATGGCGATGACTGTTTCAATGCATACCGTGTCGTCTGCTGATCGGAGTTTTTCGATCCTGTTATGATGTGCTTGAGAATTTTTTGGATATCCAGGCCATTGATGAGAGTTAATATTTTCTTTATGTCATCGCCGAGGGTTCCTTTTGTACACCTCGTTGCTGGTGTGGAAGCTACAGTATTTTGTTCAGCTTGTGTGGTGCTCTCCGCTGACGTGGTTGGCTGGGGTACATCGGGTTGGGTTTCTTTTGTTTTGTTTAGCATGACTGGCCATGCCGGAACTGGTGTCAATTTCTTTACTGGTTGGTTGTAATCACGGCCTGCTGGTTCTGTCGACGTGGGTTTTGGAGGTTTGTAATTCGCCTTTGTTTGTTTGTGTTGTTGGAAGGTTTTGCATCCTCTATAGTTGGCTGGATGTGGCTGGCTGCAGTTTGCACATTTCGCCGGTGTAGTTCGATCTGTTTTTGGACATTCCCTAGTATGGTGATTTTCTGCGCATTTAACACATCTTGGTGTCGCATTGCAAGTGTGCTGACCATGGCCTATTCTCTGGCAGTTGTAGCTTTGCAGGGCATCTTTTTCTTGGTACGTCTCTATCTTGAGAGGCATATGCAGAAGGCGTGTGACGTCGTACATCTCCTTGGTTATTGGAGACCGTTGTAATGCGGCGAGGAACAGTGGCATTTTTACCCGTTTGTTGCTTGAGTTGTCTTTCTTTGACATCTGGGTTACTTGGATTACCGGGAAATTCTCGTCTCTGAGTGCTTCCTCAATGTGCTTTGGGTCCGTGTCGTATGGTAGGCGTCGGATGACCACTTTCATCGGCCGATCTGCCTTTGGGACTCCGGTGGAAAAGGACCTTCCCGTTTGTCGCAGAAAAGCTATCACCTTGTCGTAGTCGCTGTAGTTGCGGCAGGATATTTTAATGCACTCCGCTGTGGGATGTACTTGCGGGTTGTCGAGATTTGGCGTGAGTGTAGATATGAAGGTGTACTTCGATATTATATCATATATGAAAACAGGAGGTGGTTTGCCTGTCCTCCTTGTGTCAGGCCTTGTTTGTATTTCGTCTTGTGTTAGAGGAGCGAATCTGTTTGGGTGGAAGAAATCCTGCTCAACTGTTCCTTGTATATTCGGCTTCACTGTTTTTCTTGGTGTCAGGAATTCTCCCTTATCTAGGTCGTCCTCTTCTGTGGTGCTGGATTCGCTATCGCTTTCTGCTTCGCTTGGTTTTTCGTGTTTTTGGTTTGCCAGTGTGCGTGTATTGGTCTTCGTCGTGCTGGGAGTTGGTAGATTGTCGCTGTCTGTGTCTGCACGTGACACTTTGTTTTTGCTGTTCGCTTTATTGTTGACATTTTCCTGGCATTCTTGTAATAGTGCATCTAATTGTTGGTCGAAGGAATGTTCACTGGCTGTGTTCTTCGGCTGGATCCCATTCGCTTTTGCAGGCGACGTTGGACTGTCGTTGCCAGGTCATATTTTCAAAAATCGGGAGATCGTCCCCTGAAAAATCAGGAGATCTGCTTAAAAAATCATAACTAATAATAGCGGATTAACAACGTTCTGGGGGTGGGGTTGAGTGGAAAAAGCTTTCCACTGTCATTATTGAACGTTAAATATTAATTTTAAATGTCAAAAGATAATACTGTTATGTTAATACAAATTTTATTATGAATTTGTACTTCAAGTGGTAAGTGGTTGCGGTGGCTCAGTCGGTAACGCGTCTGACTACCATGCTCAAGGTCCCGGGTTCGATCCCCAGCCGGTTCAAATCCGGGAACTTTTCTAACGTTGGAAGCGACCCCGGCGCCCACCCAGCGTCGAATAATATTGGGTACCTGGGGGAAACCCTGGGGGGTAAAGGCGGTCAGGGGCGTGAAGCTGATCACATCACCCCCAGTCATGACCGGATCAAGAAAGTGTTACCCCCACAGCCCCTATACTATGCTAAGCACAGGGGAGCACTTTACTTTACTTCAAGTGGTACGATAACTCCACCCCCTTAATTCAGCTAAGGTAAATGTACAGTGCCAAAACTGAGGGGGGTGCAAGTAACAGTGCTGGGAAAAATCCGACCTCGATTTTCTGTTCATCTCTCAGAAATATTCTAAAATAAATGGTTGTGACTGTGCGTGGATTTATGTACTTGGCGTTTAGAAGTTTATGGAAACATTTCGTGATTTTTGTGTTAACTAAGACTAGAGCTTCAGCCACTACGCATTCGGGGATATATTTTTGAATTACTCTACCTGATAACACCTTAGCTTGCTTTTATTTAAAATTAGACAAAGTTAGAGGATGTAAGAACGCCCACAGCTTTTTTTAACAACACATTCAAAGCATACTCGCATTAATGGTAATGGAGAAGGGCTATCATGCCTGAACCCCCGAAATATCATTGAATTAAAACTTTACTTTCACTCACGGAAGGTAACCAACCAGTATTAGACAGATTGATTGATTTGGTTTATTTTACTTCGCATCTGCCACGTTTGTCTAATCATAAAGATGTGAAATTGATGAAGGGACACTCACAAAGAGCAGCCATGCCCAGTCCGGGATTCGAACCCGTTAACCAGTATCAGACAAGTCGCAGGTTTTTTCTTCAAATTTTTTCCCAGTCACTCCAGACAATGTAAATGTTAATTAAATCGCCTTTTGCATTCGAGGATTATCTGGTATAAAATCAGGAAAGAGAATTTCTACCGCTACAGTATTGATTGAGTATAAAGGGACATAAGACCAATTGTACTAGCAGTTACGCTCAGAAATGGCTTCAATAAAAACATGAACTATTATTTTTAAGTTAAGAGACTGCGACGTAAACAGCAGTTTACTAAGCCGACCTCCGTGGCTGAGTGGTTAGCACAGCGCTATGACATCAGGGATCCCGTCTTGGGATCGATTGATTGATTTAGTTTATTTTACTTCGCGTTTTGTGCCTCTTAGCAAATTTGATGGGGATGAGTGATGAAATTGATGAATGGACATTCACAAACAACCAAGCCCGAGCGGGATTCGAACCCGGGACCCTTGGCGTCGCAGCGCGATGTGCTAACCACTCGGCCCCAGGGTCCGGCCGTCTCGGGATCGAATCTCGGCCTGAGCACGGTTGTCTCTTTATCAATTTCATCATATCATCACTCATCCTCGTCTTCGCGATTAGCCAAAAGTGGCAGAAATGCGAAGTAAAATAAACCAAATCAATCAATCGACAGTTTACTAAGAGCTTTTGTAACCATACCTTTAGCATTCGTTATGTGGACTCCCTTTTTTTATCCGAGTATCTAGCATTTGCAATAAACACTACCATAAAACTGAAAACTTGTTCCTATGTGTGGGTGGCAACATTGGTATTTAGTTGTAACCAGTTTTCAGTTACCTCCCATTTGACAAAAACCGCACCAGATGGGGACACCCGTGTTGGGGTTCCCAATGCACAAAGGGCTCAAGAAACGGCGCGTCTTTCCCAATGTTATCAAGCCTGGTATAACCCTCCTCCACCTCTCTCTATGCGGAATATTCATGGGTCTTTCTTTGCATTCCATCAGCTGAATATGTAAATTTTAAATCAACTTTCCATTTTTTTAAATAATTGTTCATTATAAATATTTAAGGAAGCAAAAAATCAGGAGATTTCCAAATTTTCCTCTACTTGTCACATCAGTTCCAAACAAATGCTTTAGACAGACTTCAACTCCCTTTTTGCGTAATTTATCAGGATAATAACGTCTTCGATTATGCTCCTAATACTGCCACTAGTAATGATAATAATAATAATGCCATTATTATTATAATTGGTACGTTTATGCTGGTACTGCCCCCCTGACAAAAATTCGTGGTTTCGCTTCTGAACTAATACCAACTTCCTTTTACAGATACATTTCGTTGTAATAATGCCAACGTGGTTAGACAAGGAAACACATTGTTTATGTTTGTCAACGATGTACAATAATTCAATAATAGAAGCTGCCAGGAATCAAGTAGACTCGACTGACAAGCTTCTTCCAAAAAATATCTTCGCTGCGTAAAGTAGCTAGTACTTTAGCCATTGAAAATAAATTACAATCCCCCATCCCCTACATGAAAACGTTCAGTTAACTACCTGTGGGAATTTTCACTAATATATCCTACATACAGAAGATCTTCATGCTGATAACTATATATTCAGGGGTATGAGGCGAAATATTTTTCCAGCATTATGTTATAGCAACAGATCTTCTTTACGGAACAACTTTTACAATCTGCACAAGAATTACTACAAAATTGGGATTCACTTGGGCTGCCATCTATCAGCAACATGTGCAACTACAACATGTGTTATGCTGCTGACGGATCGACTAACACATTAGAACGCAACGAATAAATCGTGGACAACATGGTAAATGATATTAACGAACTATTATTCACGTTCTCTATGCCGTATTTATTTTATCTTCTTTCTGTGCACTGCTTTTATATCAGTGCAAGTTGATCGGGAAAATCAGGATGAACAATAAACTTGACAATGGAACAACGATGATTGCAGTGTATAAAAAGGTTATAAATATACAATCCATATTTACAGCACTTGACATGTCTACCTTAAAAATCAGAAAAAGATAAATTTTGGAGACACGTATAGAATTCCAGACTGTACTCATTGCCTACTCCCATGTAGGAAGGGCTCCAATCAGAAGGACGTCTGTCTACCACGCAGGACACCTGGCTTCGATTCCCGTGGTATTTCAATATCTAGTCTCTATGTCAGGAGCCTCTGGAGATACAAAGCGTATAATGAAATGGGTATCTGGGAAGGGGCCGAAAGTGTCCGGAGTGTGGTACTGGTCACTTCACTTCCACAATGACCCACAAAGTGAATGTGTGGAACTTCAACCCAGTTCTGTACTTCCAAAATTTCACAGGAAATATTCTTTGTTTCGTAAAACGTTAAATGGAGACAGGCACGTATCCAAGGGGGGGGGGGGCTGTGAGGGGGCTCGAGCCCCTCCGAAAGTTGCACTAGATAAAATGAGGTTTTTGTTTCTTTTGGCGTCAAATAAAAAAAAAAGTGACAATAATTTAAGGTGTTAAATAATTATCGAGCCAAGACGGATAATGTTCTATAATCCTTTTATTGTTAATAGCACGTATCTAATGTGGGGAGCAGGGGGCTCGAGCCCCATCGTCAGGATTTTTTAAAAATTACACTAGATGAAATTAGATATGCTGCAATGGTATGCAGTGGTTTGTAGGAAAGCAGCATGCGAGAAATGCGGCGTCGTCGGCGAATTGGTAGATAGAAACTTGTGGAGGTTTTGACATATCGGCAACGTATAATATGTAGAGTAATGGTGATAAAGCAGCACCCTTTGGAACGCCAGAGTAAGGGGAAATGGGGTATGACATCGCTCCATTTACAGCGACATAAGCGATCCTGTTAGGAAGCTGTGGACTAGTCTGATATAGCAGAGCGGTATATGGAATTTATGGAACTTGAAAACTCTATCCTCGGCTGCACTTGGGCCCAATTTTATTTCTTCCCTAAGGAACATCGGAGTCTCGGCTTTTTTGTGGCCGCATTAGCCGTTGAGCGACGTGCTTTCTGCCCTAAGAAGGACATCCGCCACTTAAGACAATTTAGTTGGACAAATCGTTCTTTCTTCGGAGTTTCTCACTGACTTTGGCCATCCTCAGAAGGAAAAGACCGCAGTACTGGAGTTTTTTGGGTACCAAGCTTGTTGCAACCGGGGAGCCGACGACCGGGGATTTCCCCGTGGGAGATTGGAGCTTCGGAGTTATCTCGTCCGGCAGGCGAACGAGAACGTACGGCCGGGGTACGTAATTTTGAATTGGGCTGTTCGCTTCGTTGTCACCGTTAGGATCCACGCACGCCACCCCCCCCCCCCTTCCCGCCAAAAAGTTAAGACAAGGGGCCGCCGAAGTTCCACAATGCTCGACAGCCGCCGTTTCCACCGACTGTTGCCTCCCATCTTGTAATCTCGGTGTTCTCGCTGCCTGCAAGTCTGGTACTAGATTCAGTCATGTTCTCATAACCTCCACCTTTGGCCTAGCATTTCTAAAAAAAAGATCGTCAGAGACAAGAAAATATGCTAAAATGGTGGCTGGCTATAATGAAAAATGTATGTGTATCCTCCCTTTTCGAAAATAGTGGTCACGCCACTGGTCTCATATTACATAGGTGAATCCCGAGGAAAGCAATCCACGAGCCGCGCCTGGGAGTTAGTCCCTGTATGCTCGTCGTGATGGTTAGAGCAACGGTCCAACTGGATCTAGAATGGTTAGATAAACGGTTCAACTGGATCTAGAATGGTTAGAGTGATGGTTCAACTGGATTTATAATGGAAAGATCAACGGTTTAATTGGAACTATAGTGGTTAGAGTAATGGTTAGATTGGATTTAGAATGGTTAGAGAAACGGCTTCAAACAGGATCTAGAATTGTTAGAGCGACAGTTCAACTAGATCTAGAATGGTTAGAGCAACGGTTCAATTGGATCTAGAATGGATAGACCAACGGTTCAAGTGGATCTAGAATGGATAGACCAACGGTTTAATTTGATCTCGGGTGGTCAGAGAAACGGTTCAACTGGATGTATCACTTTCATGTACATATTGTTTACATATATGCAACATGGAGCGACATAAAATAAGAAAATACATATTCAACATACTAGCAGTAAATTGTGTACGTATTCAAAATTTCTTCAATACATACATACAACACAAATTATTTAAATACGTTACATTACAGGAAAGCAATGCGAGCGAAGCGAGTGAGAACATTTTTAGATAAAAGTTTTTTTGATTTGAAAACAATATTAAAAATAGGATGTAAATAGTTTTACTGGACGACATGGAATTCTCTGTAGAATGGTTAGATCAGGGGTTCCCAAACTTTTTCGTTTCACGGCGCCCTTAATGTTTCAAGATTTTTCCGCGGGGCGCAAGTCCTATCTATCTAACACTTGCAACGCTCAATTAGTGTGGTTAGGTTGCTTGCCTTAAATTTTAAAAAATAAACACATATTTCAAATGCAGAAACATTTTATGTGTAAAAAAGCGCATATTTGGAAGTAAGTGTCATTTCAGTGAAAATATTAGTACATTTTGAGGCGCCCCAATGAGGCAACCGCAGCGCACATTTTTGGAACCGCCTGCTTAGAGCAATTGTTGAATTAAGACCGAATCACACATAACTGTATAACCAGTTAGTTGGTGCTGAACTTGGTACCTGCCCGGATGTGATGGCTGCCTGGCTGGCTGCTTGACTGGTTTTGAGGAATTGGACATGGTCTAATTGCTACTGACTTTCCTCGACTGTATTCTGCGGAACACCCAATCAGACCAAAGTTTGACCATGTGAAGATAATCTGTGAGTTTGCAAAGGAGACTATTTGTCTGTGGTTGCCGAATGTTTTTTTTTATCGAGAAACTAACAAAACCATCCAAGAGATGACGTGCAGTGTATTCGTGTTCACTTCTAGTTCTACATTTATGCAAAGTAATGAGATGTGTAAGTGACAAATATAATTAGCCAAAAATGAAAATAATCCTTATTATTACAAGCGTATTCAATGTTTGATGTTTTTTATTTTATATTTTATTATTATTATTGGTGAATGAATCCTGCGAATCTCATATATGAATATGCATACCCGAGTTCATTAAAAAGCTTGTTTGGTACGCATTGACTACCATATTTTTCTCGAGCCAATTTCTAGTCCATATATACCGTGCGTTCATTTCGATCTTCGGCCGAGAGATCGGGAGAATCGTGGCTGACGGAGATGCCGACATTTGCGGCCTGTAATGCCCGCTTATTTTTATGGACATATGCAGACATTTATATAAATATTGCAAAACGAGCACTAACCTTTGTTATAAGAGTACGGTTTTAATTTTTGTACCTTAGTGGCTGTATGTGCTGATGATTTTGACACGCCCATCTCCTGTGAAACACGGCGTAGAGGTTTGTTTGGAGAACGTTCTAACGCTGCACCAATTTCATCGAGTTTTGCTTCGGTTAGAATCACTCGTTTTTGCTTAGGTGTTTTAAAATTTAACGATCCAGTTTATCGTAATTTAAGGACAAGATGTCGAAACGTATCTCTATGTGGAGGTGAAACTCTTGGGAAATTATGTACAAATTGCCTACACACTTCCCGACACGAGTCTGTTTTCACGTAAGTGTCATACATAAAAATTCTTTGTTCTAAAGTGAAACTTGAGCTGGCATTCCAATCGTCTCACTGACACAACACACACACACACTGCAATAACATAAGTAACGACAAGTAACCAAGAATAACACTCTTGCGCACAGTACGAAATTAACACGCTCTTGGTATACATCTGCTCGCCACTATATTCACAGCTCTGTCTTAATCTAGTCGTGAAGGAACAAAAACTCGAGCTCGGAGATTTCGGATTGCAAGGAAGCTCACGAAAACCATTGACTTTTGACGATTTCGTCTACAGCGTAAACTTGATACAGTGTTGCACATTCGAAAGCTCCAAACGATCCCCATCGATACAAAACATTTTCAAGGATATAAACTTAAGCAGGACGTTACTGGTCAAAACTATGATTAAAATGTTTTATTATCTGTGGCTCTTAACATCGTTTCTAAAGCGTATTTATTTGAGTGATGAATTACAGAAGAACCTTTGCGTGTTATAACACAGGTTAGTGCTCGTTTTGCAATATTTATATAAATGTCTGCATTAGTCCATAAAAATAAGCGGGCATTACAGGCCGCAAATGTCGGCATCTCCGTGAGCGCCGCCCGCCACGCTTCTCCCCATCTCTCGGCTGCAGATCGAAATGAACGCACGGTATATATATTTTTTTAATAAAAGCACAAAGCAGTAAAATTCTCCTACAACATTCATCAAACTGCTCGTCCATCTCGCGCAATGTCTTATGGTTATGGGAACAAAAGTCTATCGACCAGAACGGGGACAAGTATCGTGTGAGGCGAAAACTAAAAATGGGTAGGTAGCCAGTCAGTCCAACGCCTACCCAGCATTCCTACTGGAAGTCCAGTTCTGTGTGATGCAGGCTTTAAAACTAGAACCAAATCAATCGTCCGTACGACACAATGAAAAGCGTTTTGTTTTTCAAGATAGACATTTTCTTGTTCTCTAGTCAACGTGAAGCGAACAAATTGAACAAAAAATCACTTCACGGAAGTTGTCAGGGTAACAATTTCGTATGGGCACAACGTATTTCTTAATTTTTACAGAAGAAACTACTTACGGAAATGAGTTTCTGTAGCATCTTGAAAGTTCGTGGAGGTGTTTTCTTTCGTCGTGGAATCTCTTTGACCGGCAATTCATGTGTTTTTCAAGAAAAATATCTCTCCGATGCAAAATTGCCGTTGCTTTCATTTCTTTCTTCTACGTGTGTTGGATGTTACGGACGTTTGATGACGTAACTGCCGCTCAGTGTTTCCAACAACGCCGTTGTTTTCCTTGTTTTGGAACAAGATACAACTATGCTTGTCTAACCTAACCCAATCAAACCTAATCTGACCGGAAGTGGTTCGTGGGGCTATCCGTGAATGGTTTGTGGGGCTACCTGTGCAAGCATAGTAAAATGCACAGGTAGCCCCACAAACCATTCACGGATAGCCCCACGAACCATTTCCGGTAAGGTTAGGTTAGGTTGGGTTAGGTTAGGCAAGCATAGTTAAAATATTAAAAGGGGTGTAAGGGGTACCTTCCACGTAGGCGCCCAAAAGTCAACCTCACTTCCACGTAGTGCACCCTGGACTAAAGACTAACGAGGCTCTGGCGACTGGCACTATGGCCATTATAATTTTGTGTGTGTTGTCCTGTTTTTTGTCCTTGTGTGTGCTGAATGCCCGTTTACAGCCTCAGCTTTTAACAGAAGTCAGAACATTTTAAGATTTTTAGTTATGCAACGTTAGAGTTGTTATTTGTAATGCTAAGGGGCTGGCCCCCGTATAATGTGACGGGAGCAAAGTATCCTAAGCGCTGACGCTCCCAAAATTTTAAATTCTAAACAAATCAAATCAAAATTAAAATATTAAAAAAATGAACACGAAAGTAGGTATTTTTTCGGTGAAGAGGTTGGAAAAACTGCATACCCACTGAAAACGCACAAAGCGACTCAAGCTGAACCCGGCATATTGTGTGTTACGCAAGCGAAAAAAATGAACTATAATTACTTTGAATGTGAAAAATTGAAATTATTTTCTTTAAAAAAGCAAAATGGAAGTTTGAAGAATCTTCCGCAATGCAGAATACGTAAGTACGAATGTTAAAAATGACGAAATAAACGAGTGAGAGGTGTTCTGCAAATACGAAATTGTTACCGTTGTCAGGAATCAAGTATAACCCAACTCGACTCTCAAGACCAAAGGGGTTAACTAACTGCGAGGGGAACGTAGGAGCAATGCCAGGAGACATTTATATACAAAAAATTCAATAATGGAAGCCGCCAGGAGTCAAGTAGACTCGACTGACAACTTCTTCCAAAAAGAATAAACACATAACCGTGTAATGTAATGGTACTAAACATTAACTCCCCCCATACCCTACATAAAAATTTTTACATATCTACCTGTGGGAATTTTCACTAATATGTCCTATATACAAATGACTTTTATGTTGATAAGCATAGATTCACGAGTATGAGGCCAACTATTTTTCCAATTTTAATATATTGCAACAGATGTTCTATACGGAACAACTTTTACAATCTACACAAAAATTACTACAGAATTAAGTCTCACTGGGCTGCCATCTACCAGCAATAGGTGCAACTACAACATGCGTTATGCTGCTGACGAAGTGACTAACACATTTAAGCAGATTGCTATTTTATTTATTTTTCCTAATTAGAACGCAACGAATAAATCGTGGACAACATGGCAAATGATATTAACGAACTATTATTCACGTTCTCTATGCCCTATTTTTGTATCTTCTTTCTGTGCACAGCTTTTATAGCAGTGCAAATTGATGGGGAAGATCAGGATGAACAATAAACTTGACAATGGAACAACGATGAATGCAGTGTATCAAAAGGTTATAAATATACTCTCCATATTTAAAGTACTTGACATTTTTGGAAAAAGACAAATTTTGGAGACACGTATAGAATTCCAGACTGTACTCATTGCCTACTCCCATGTAGTTGCCGTCCTCCAATCAGAAGGGCGTCCGTCTCCCACGCAGGAGACCCGGCTTCGATCCCCGTGGTATATATTCTTAAGTGGGAATTTTCCATATCTAGTATCTATGTCAGGAGCCTCTGGAGATACAAAGCCTCTAATAAAATGGGTATCTGGGAAGGGGTTAAAGTGTCCGGAGTATGATACTGGTCACTTCACTTCCACAATGACCGACAAAGTGAATGTGTGGAACTTCAACCCAGTTCTGTAGTTCCAAAATTTCACTGGGAATATTCTTTGTTTCTTAAAACGTAAAATGGAGGCAGGCTCGTATACAAGGGGTGTTAGCGGGCTTGAGCACCTCCCGAAAGTCACACTACATAAAATGAGTATTTTTGTTTCTTTTGGCGTGAAGTAAAATAATGTGACGATAATTTAAGGTGTTAAATAATTATCGAGACAAGACGGAGAATGTTCTATAACACTGTTATTGTTAATATCACGTATCCAATGTGGGGTTCAGTGGGCTCGAGTCCCATTTTCAGGAATTTTTTCTGTTTAGACTAGATAAAATTAGATTTTTGGCTTCTCGAATAATGGGGCAATGATTTAAGAAGATGAACAATTATCGAGACAAGACGGAGAATGTTCTATAACCCTATCTTTGTTAATATCACGTATCCAAGTTGGGGATCAGGCGGCTGGAGCCCTTTCAGGAAATTTTTCAGTGTACACTACATAAAATTAGGGTTTTGTCTTCTTGTATAATGTGACAATAATGTAAGGAGAAAATTACTTATCAAGGCAAGACGGAGAATGTTCTACTATAACCCTTCTATTGATAATATTGAACGTAAACTTTTCTTGCGCTTTCGGTGTTGCCTGAGGGAACTTCAGTACTATGAGACTTGTCAGCATTTAGAAACTGCGCAACAAAAGTAGCACAATCTGTCTTTGTTCATATAGTCTGAGCCACTGAGCTGTACAACAAGAGTTGAAACCATGCCGTATCGAAGAACCAAGCAATTTCCACAACAAGCCGCCAGGAATTAAGTAAAACATAACTGAACCAACTAACTTCTTCCAAAAATAAATAAGTTTTTCATGGTAATAATAAGATATATTTTTTCTTTTCCTTGTTTTCTATTTAGAAGAGTACACCTTCTCTTTGGTAAGTGAATTGTTTTCATAATATTTTTCTTGTGCAAGGTGATGGTCTAAGTGTCTTTCGGTATTAGGAGTGATACATATGTACTTATTCTGAAGGTATTTCATTCAGATCTTATTTATTCAGTGACGGTAGTGGGAAATTAACTTCAGTGAGGAAACAAAACATTTGCTACGAATTATTTATACAGCATGAGTTGGATATATCACATACCGTAGTTCCGAAGTATGATGGATATTATACAGCTGATAGTCAGGATGCTGTGGATCAATCAGGAAGGTATACATGGTGAAGAGATGCTGCAATGGTATGCAGTGGTATGTAGAAAGGCAGCATGCAAGAAATGCGGTGTCGTTGGCAAATTTTGTAGATAGAAACTTGTGGAGGTTTTGGCATATCGGCAACGTATAATATGTATAGTAATGGTGATAAAGCAGGCCCTGTGGAACACCACAGTAACATGACATCGCTCCATTTGCAGCGACATAGGCGATCCTATTTGTTAGGAAGCTGTGGACTAGTCTGATATAGCAAAGCGGTAGATGGAATTTATGGAGCTTGTAAATGAGTCCAGTATGCCATACTTTGTCATATGCTTTCTCCAAATCGAATAGCACTAGACAGGATGGGTTGCAAGTGTTGAAATGATTTGTGATGCGAGTTGATATTTTTTGACTAATTATAAGGACAATGTGTTGAGGTCCAAAGACTGGTTGGTGCAACGGAAGTAAATTACGAGCTTGTAAGTGCATGTGTATGCGTCGAATAATGATGCGTTCGAATATTTGCTAATGGTTGATGTGAGCTGAATAGGTCGATAGTATGTGGGGTTGGTTCTATCTTTGCTTGGGTTTGGGAACATTAGAACCTTCGAAATCTTCCAGTCTGTCTGGTAGTGTCCTGTGCTGAGGAAAAAAATGATGAATATGGCCAGAAAGGAGAGCAATACAAGTTGGGTCTGTTTATCCAGTACGTACGTAATATTGTCCAAACCGGTATCAGTATTTCTGAACTGCTTTTTCCTTTGCAGTGTTGCTCTGTGGCCTTCAAGTTTGAAGCTGATACTTGACATGTTCAATCTTATCTTTGTATCACTTATGGTCAAACATCTTATACGAACTGCAAGCTTGCTGCAGAGATGAATGTGGAGAAATGAATGAAAGCTGGATTCACAGAAGATGAATTAAAATAAAAGCAAAATAATTCGTGCATATATTCAGACGTTTTCTCTTAAAGGTGGAAACGCTTCTTTAAAAGTTTATGAAGTGCATGGATAGTCGTTAAAATATATTAAATGATGCGTTGAGTGAAGACTGTGCTTAGTAACGTTATTTGATGGAGTGTTGCTGTCTGTGCATGAAGAAATGGCCGCAGGAAATGGATATATTAACATAAACAAACATCCTCGTGCGTTGAATGGAAATTAGAGGTAAAGCATGTGCTTGTCGACCCACCCAAAATTTGAACAAGGCTGTCGGGTTTAAAATCAAAGTTTTTAAGTTTGATTTCTAGTGCGCAGATATAACGTGTAAGACCACATATGATGAGTCTATTTTTACATCGTAGTTATATCTTACAATTGATATGTTATTCATTATAATTTGGGCTGTATGAAATAATTTAGGCCAGTGATTCATAAACTCATCCCCAAAACCTTCGTGTTTCTCATTCCTTTCCCATGCAACCCGAAATTTTCCATAAAGGCACAATTTGTTGTCGTTTCAGCGATTCATTTATTCGTATATACCTACTATAATACATCATACTCCCACATAAGAACATTCTAGACAAGCCCCCATCCTACTTGTTTGGCGGAAAAAGTCTTATTTGCGGAATCTGAAATCTGAATGTGTTTCACACAGTTGTGTATGAAAGTCAATTCTATTGAATTTCTAAAAAAAGGGACATCAGAGACAAGAAAATATGCCAAAATGGTGGCTGGCTACAGTAAAAGAATGTATATGTACCCTCCCTTTCCGAAAATAGTGGTCACGCCACTGGTTTCGTATTCCATCGATGAACCCCCAGGAAAACAATCCACGAGCCGCGCCTGATAGGTAGTACCTGTATGCTCGTCGTGATGGTTCCAGCAACGGTTCAACTGGATCTAGAATGGTTAGAGTAAAGGTTCAACTGGATCTAGAATGGTAGAGCAGTGGCACGGGTTCGCAAACCGAAAATGGGGCTCGATGGGGCTCGCCTTAATGGATTTCTCTCGTAAGGCATGAGCCCCATTTTCTCGCAGTGTTGCCAGCTCACCCCAAGAATATTCCACCATGATATTTTACAGACGAAACTAACCTACGAATGGGAGTTGGCAACACTGGCAACATTAATTGCGGTTCAATATTGCCAACTCACCCTAAGAATATTTCACCATGATATTTTACAGGCGAAGCTAACCTACAAATGGGCAACACTGACTAGTGGAGGTGGCCGGGTTCTGCAATATTAATTGCGGTTCAATATTGCCAACTCACCTTAAGAATATTCCACTATATGATATTTTACAGGCGAAGCTAACCTACGAATGGGAGTTGGCAACACTGGCAACATCAATTGCGGCTCAATATTGCCAACTCACCTTAAGAATATTTCACCATATGATATTTTACAGACAAAACTAACCTACGAATGGGAGTTGACAACACTGGCAACATCAATTGCGGTTTAATATTGCCAACTCACTCTAAGAATATTTTACCATGATATTTTACAGGCGAAGCTAACCTACGAATGGGCAACACTGACTAGTGGAGGTGGCCGGGTTCTGCAACATTAATTGCCAGTGTTGCCAACTCACCTTAAGAATATTCCACCATATGATATTTTACAGGCGAAGCTAACCTACGAATGGGAGTTGGCAATACTGATTAGTGGAGGTGCACGGGTTCAAGAACATCAATTGCCAGTGTTGCCAACTCACCCTAAGAATATTTCACCATGATATTTTACAGACGAAGCTAACCTACGAATGGGCAACACTGACTAGTGGAGGTGGCCGGGTTCTGCAACATTAATTGCCAGTGTTGCCAACTCACCTTAAGAATATTCCACCATATGATATTTTACAAGCGAAGCTAACCTACGAATGGGCAACACTGACTAGTGGAGGTGGCCGGGGTTGCGTCCGAATCAGCAGCAGATGTCACCTGCACCGTTACATCCGGGGACTCAGCTAATTTTTGTTGTCCGAATTTGCGGTAGACGTGGAGTCGGAGGGAAGAGCAGAGAGGCGCGACAGATGCACGCTTGAACTCGCTGTGATGCTGCGCTTGGCAGCCATATTCTAATTTTTATTTTGTACAGGCAACATTTACTGATTAGAGGATGTAAAACTCAGTTATATTTTAATATTTTATCGATAATGAATGCAGAAAAATTGAAAATGATAAAATAGCGTGTTATATTTTTAATATGAGTAGTTAGGTGGAAATTATTTGTTTGTTTGCGCCCCACGCAGTGGGTGAAGTTCGGACTGTCACCTGGCGGGAAAAGTGACAGGCGTACTACAAGGGGACATGCAGATTCAAACGACTTGGACGTGACTTCGACGGCACGCGAGAGCAACGGGGAGAGAACGGGATGGAGCGCTTGCCAATCCGGACACGGCTTTTGTAAACCTCTCTCGCGGGAACGATGTGCCACACACACGTGCGCGCGCACGTGCCTGTATTGTGACGCAAGCAAACAAACAAAATAATAATAATTGTTTTTAGGATTCCTGGCCCCTAACCCCGCCAGGGTGCGTGGTGCCCAACCCAAAAAGGTTTTCTAACGGCTGCGGCTCTAAATAACCACACCTCTGTAGGGTTTCACGTGTTTTTTTTTTCCCCCAAACTTCCATGAAACCCTACAGAGGACCTCCGTAATGCATGCAACGTGTACTAACGACTCTAGTGTTATTTTGATGTTGTAATATTTTTGGATATAGAGTTTTATTGTGAGATATAGATAAAAATAATTATGTTTATTATAATATTTTTTTGATGAAGATGGAGAATGTATGTTTGTGTGTTACAAATAAAGTTGCTTGCTTTTTTCTAGTGTGTGTGTATGTGTTTTTGATGTTTCGACAGCATCTGAAACGATAAAAAAAGAATTTTATTGTTAATTTTCTTGTGTAAAAAACAACAACAAATTTTTTTGTGCAATCTACTAGATTGGTAGAAAAATATATTAGTGGGCAATAAAATCTGAAGAAGATTTGTGTCTAACAAAAATAAGCTAAATAGAATTACACATGCATACAATATTTATTTATTTTTCTATCTATAATTATATTTTTCTTATATATTTTTTTTATTTTTTTATAGAGTTGATTAAAGCACATATTTGAGGAAGGCAACACCACCCATATATAAATAAACATACCCCCCAAAAAAAATGCGCTCCATGAAAAATTGCCCTGTGTGCAAAACAGCCATATCAAGCAAACATTTTGCAAGACATTGTCGCACCTGCGTGCCAGGCAAGCATTTGGCTGCCACCGAACTGTGTTCCGGATGCAATAAACATATTACAATTGCGTATGTCAAGAAGCATAAGCTTACTTGTCTAAGCAAAAATACATCTGGGGCCCAGCCTTCGACCTCCACCAAGAGAAAGGCAGAAGCAGCCTCCATCAATGCACCACCCGCTAAACGCGTCAAGCCTCCAAAAGCAGACCGGTCTGCTTTCGGGGGAATATTAGGAGATTACGTTCAATTGTCGGATGGCTCATGCGACGTGCGTAGCTTTTTAGAGGAGAAGCGAGCAGAAATAGTTTCTATTTTTAGTAATGCACTGGCTACGCACTCCTCCACTAAATTCTACGCATCGCTTCGTTGCTGGTACAAAAGGCCGTCTGATGAAATTTACAGCTTCTGCCACAACACCAAGGCGAAGACGCTGCATCTGGCGGATGTCAACAACCTCGAGGACATCTACAACAAGTTTGTCGAGGAGCTGGTGGCAAAGCAAGAAGAACATCAAGCCAAGGGCTCGGGGGGTTCGCTGTGTGGGGAGCCTCACGAACTGCGCGTCAAACTTTCAAAGTTTGTGCCTCTCTCCGCCTCCAACTACATCCCCTTACCAGAAGCAATTGCGGAAAAGATGGCCGTCCTGAACATTCAGAACAGAGACACCAAGTGCTTTCTCTGGTCGGTGCTTGCAGCGTTGCACCCTGTTCACTGGAAAAAACAACCACGCCGAGTTAACCACTACCTACCCTACGAGCCAGAGCTGGAAGATGCCATTGCTGGGATCAACTACCCGGTGGAGGTCTCGGATATTCGCAAGTTCGAGGCCCGTACACACAACCCTCGGTTGGCCATCAATGTTTATGGCCTCACTGGTGAAAATGTAGTGTACCCCATCCGGGTGAGCGACGTAGAGGACAATGATGCTCGAGAAATCCATCTCCTACTCATCAAGAACGAGGCCCATCACCACTACACCCTCATTCGCTCCCTCTCTCGGCTTGTTTCAAGCCAGCTGAGCAAAGACAAAACCCACATAGAAGTTTGTCCCAGGTGCTTGTCTAAATTTCGTAATCAAAAACGGCAGGATTACCAGCGCATCAGAGGTCCCAACATCGCTGCCGAGAAGCTCGCTAACCACAAGCTCTACTGCAAAGCCAACGAACCGGGGGTGGCAGACTTGCCCAAACCTGGCACCGTGAAGCGTTTCCACATGCACGGTGCCATGGTGGAGCACCCTGCTATCATCATCGCGGATTTCGAGGCCTTCCTCAAACCCCTGTCCACTTGCGATCCCGATCCTGAAGTTTCTTCCACCACCCCTTACCAACTCCACGAGGCATCCAGTTTCGCATATGTTGTGGTGCGACGAGATAAACACATCGCCCCCGAGCCCTACGTGTACCGTGGTCCCGACGCTGCCAAACACTTCCTCGAGAGGATGGTTGTGGAAGCCAACGAGATAGGGAAGGTATTGTTGACCCCCAAGTCTATGCTCCCACTGTCCCCCGATGATCAACGTAGACACGACGAGGCCATCACTTGCCCTGTCTGCGTTGAGGAGTACACCGCCAACAACTATAAAGTCCGACACCACGATCACTTTAACGGTAGGTACGTTGGTCCTTGGTGCAACGACTGCAACCGCTTGGCCCGGGACCCGCGCTTCATCCCTGTGTTTTTTCACAATGGCTCGGGGTACGACTTTCACCACCTGATCAAACATCTTGGATACGACAATGCAAGAATCAATGTCCTGGCACAAAATGAGGAGCGTTATATTAGCGTCAGCAAGTGGGTGCCGATCCCCAACTCAAAAAGCAGGAGCATCGAGCTTCGCTTCCTCGACTCCCTGAGGTTCCTCCCAGCCAGCCTCGATGCTCTTGCAGGGAAGCTGAGCAACGAACAAATGCTTATTACCTCTGCAAATTTTCCAAACTTGGACGCCGGTCTCTTCAGGCGTAAGGGGGTCTACCCCTACGAATACATCACAGACCCTACCAAGTTTGCGGAGACGTCGCTACCTCCCCAGGCGAAGTTCTACAGTCAGCTACGAGGCTCGAACATCACCGACGAAGAATATCATCACGCCCAGTCCATGTGGCGCGAGCTAGGTTGTCGAACTCTCGGAGACTACCACGATGCCTACCTCAGACTTGATGTGACGCTCCTCGCCGACGTGTTCCAGACGTTCCGGGCGACCGCAATGAACATATGGACCCCGCCTACTTCTATAGTCTCCCCGGACTGGCGTGGTCAGCCATGTTTCTGGTGACGAAAATCAAGCTGGAGCTTCTTTCAGACGTAGACATGATGCTGTTTGTGGAACGCGCCGTGCGGGGTGGAATGGTCCAGGTGTCGCAACGGCACGCGCGCGCCAACAACCATCACATGGCTACTGGCTACGACTCCACCCAACCGTCCAGCTACATCATGCACACGGACGTGAATAACTTGTACGGGCACTCCATGATGCAGCCACTCCCCTTTAGAGGGTTCGAGTGGGCTGACCCTTCCAACTTCGACGTTGAAGGTTTCGACGATTCGAAACATGGGTTCTTCGCCGAGGTGGACCTTGAGTTCTCCGAGAAGCTGCAGGATTTGTTCTGCGATCTTCCCCCTGCACCCGAGTTCAAGTGTCCACCCGATTCCAACCAGAAGAAGCTCGTCATGGATTTCGAACCCAAGAAGAATTACGTCCTTCACTACCGGAATCTCCGGTGGTTGATGCAGCAAGGAGTCACAGTCCACGCAGTTCACCACATCCTCAAGTTCGAGCATTCTCCATGGTTGCGTCGATATATTGAAGTCAACACTGAACACCGCACCGCAGCCACGTCCGAGCTTGATAAGGATTTCTTCAAGCTCATGAATAATGCGGTGTTTGGCAAGACCATGGAGAATGTACGGAATCGCGTGGACATAAAATTGGTAACGAGGAAAGAGCGATGTCGTCAGCTTGTCGCGAGTCCATTGTTCAAGTCTCGAACAATCTATAACGAGCAGCTGGCTCTGATTCACATGAGGCAAGGTGTGGTGAAACTCACCAAGCCCATCTACGTTGGAGCCACTGTTCTGGATCTGAGCAAGCTCCACATGTTCGAGACATACTACGACATATTACGTCCACACTACGGCCACAACATCTCGCTTCTCTACACGGACACGGACAGCTTGGTGTACCACGTTCGCACAGCCGACGCATACGGGGATATAGCCACAGTTCCAGCTCTTGAAAAGCTCTTCGACACCTCGGGCTATCCCCAGCCGAACCAGTACGACATCCTGGCCCGCAACAAGAAGGTGCCTGGCAAACTCAAAGATGAGAAGGACGGAGATGTGATTCTTGAGTTTGCAGGTCTTCGCGCCAAGGCCTATACCATCAAAGCCGAGGGTGGCGTTACCAAGAAGGCCAAGGGTGTCGGCAGACAGGTGGTTCGGGAGCATCTTACATTCGAGGACTTCGTGGATTGCCTCAAGACCAGGTCGTCGGTTCTAAGAGCAGAACAGCGCATCCAGAGCGTCGACCATGTGTTGACCACCAACAAAGTGAGGAAGATTGCCCTGGATCCCAACGACGACAAGAGGTGCGTTCTCCAATGTTGAATCCACACACTGCCGTGGGGGCACTATCGCTTAGCAGAAAGCAAAACCTGCAACATGTGCCCATCTTCAACAGAAGATTCATAAAACAAAACAGAAAAAAAAAACAAAAAAAAACAAAACAAAAAAATTATTTTGTTAGTTATTACAAAAAAAAACACTGACTGTCATTACAAAAAAAACTTTGACCGTATTCTTAAATAACCAGCATACCTATGAATCTCTTTGGTTTCCGAAAACAAACCAACATGGAGACTGTACACCGCGCGACGACAGATCATGAATTTCTACCTTCCATGTTAACTAAACTCAACGGTCTACTGATTGTTCACCTTAACAGCATTTGGACGAAATTGGATGACGATGTGGGCAAGATGTTTTACGTCTTCAACAACAATTTACATTTTTACAAAATTCCGATCGATGGAAAACTTCAAATCACCGTGAATCCGGAAAACGTAGGCGAAATCAAAATATCTACCGGCAAGAACATTTTTCGAATCAAGCACGACAAGATGCTTTCTAACATTACGTACGATGTTTCCGCAGGAGATTCTTTATACGTGGAACTCCTAGGAGATTACGACAAACTCATTCCTCTCTTCGTAGAATTACGAATCGTCTATCCTATTATAAATAACCGTTAACCAAAATGCCTAACGACATTTTCGGCCACACCAAACGTGTAGACCACGCAGAAGAGATTCTCATGTTAGACGTCCGAATTAAAAAGTTGAGGAGCGATTTGATCGCTTTGCAGGAGACCTTAAACAAAAGTTTAGAGTCGGAGATCGCTACGCTCCAAACGCAATGTCTCGACCCCATTCTGAAAATTGATTCCGAACTGAAAACGCTCATAAAAAATTATGTCGACGTACCTTCTTACGACAACGTTCAAAATATACAGTTGAGCGTGGATAAGCTTCAAAATGATTTGGCCAAATTACAACAATTTCAATCGAAAAATGAAGATTTGGAAAAATTGAAACTCGAAATTGAAGAACGAACTTTCGCAATCGAAAAGAATTTCTCTGAACTTCAAACCGTCGTGAAGGATATCGATGTAGAACGCTTGCATGTCGTCGTTTCCAAATTACAAGAAGAATTCACCGGCACGTTGGAAGAAATTAAATCCAAGTTACAGACTTTGGAAGATACAATGACGAACCTACCATCGTCAGACGAACTGCAGGTCATCGGCAAAAGCGTTGCGAACATAAAAATTCAATTGGAGGCTTATCAAGATTTCGAACACATTCAAACCACCATCGCTACGCTTCAGGCGTCTCTGGAGTTGATCAACGAAGAAATTAAAAATATTCACGCTGAAGCGAGCGCGTTGACGAGTATTCAAGACACGTTAAGCACGGTTCAGCAGAAGATCGAATATTTAGAAAATTTGAACGTCGAATCCAATCTTGCTCATTTTCATCACGTGCTGGACAACATACAGGGTGACTTGGAATCGTTACGGACGAGCGTGCCTTCGAGCGAAGATTTGGAAAAATTGAAAACGGCGGTGACGGCACTATCCGATTCGAGCGACATCAAAAGTTCGTTGAGCGATCTCGAGAGTAGGGTGGCCAATCTCCCCACCTCCAAAGAATTGCACGCTTTGAAAAGGAACATATCACGTATGCTGAAACGACTGGAAACGGAAACGGCGAACGTGGAACAGATTCGAGACGAACTTGCTTCGCTGGTGTCGACGCTGCCCACTTCGCAGAGCGTCGCCGATCTTCACACGCAGTTTACCGAGATGCGAAGCATCGTGAACGATCTCACCGAGAAAAGTTCGAAATTGAATCAAGTCGAGAACCTTCAGAGTATTGTCGTCAACATCAGGGATCAAGTTGGAGTGCTGGAATCCACGCAGGAATCGACGCTGGCCTCTTTCGGTGCCAAGTTACAAGAACTCAACGAAAACTACAAGCAGTTGAACGTGGAAGTGAAAATCAAACCGTCATTTTCTACCGTAACGGATACCATAGTCGAACATTTGTTGCCCGTACAAAATACACTGGGACAGCTTCACAGCAACCTCGTTAGCGTCGATACTAAATTCGCTAAACTGCATTCTCTGCAAGCCATCGAAATCAACAGCGTACCCAATCAACAGAGAATCTCCACGTTCGTCGAAGGTAACAAACTGTACATGTTACATCCTTATCATCCGTACTACAAGTTTCTCCTCGATGGTACAATTCAGATAAACGAATTTTCGTACTGGTCTCACGGCAGAAAAGCTAGCGTTCCCACCATGACCTTGATATCGAATCGTGGTGTTCAGAAAGCAGGAAACATTCCTCTGGCACGTTGGAACGAAACGCGCAACATATATGAAATACACGAAGACGAAGATCTCACCGTTTTCGACGTGAGTGCCGGCGATAAGCTGATCATTCAAAACACGAGCGAAGTGCCACCCTCTTTGAATCCCATCACGCTGGTGCTTCTCTTCAAACGTAATCTTTAAAAAAATGTCTAGGCAAGCCATCGTCGAAGAATTGCATAAACCTGCACGCCGCAACTACAAACGTTTAGCTGTGGTAACCAAGGGAATCGATGACCTCTGGCAAAGTGACCTCGTGGAGATGAGTAGCGGCAATCTAAAAATTGTGCATAAATTGAACAAGGGCAACAAGTACCTCCTCACCGTCATAGACACGTTTTCGAAATTCGCATGGGCTCTACCTTTGAAAGCCAAAACAGGAACGTGCGTCACGGAAGCATTCAAGACAATTTTTCGCGAAAGCGACAGACAACCTCGGTTTTTGCAAACGGACAAGGGGAAGGAATTTTACAATGCCGTATTCCAAAAGTTTATTCGGAAACACGACATTCGACATTACTCGACCTTCAGTCACATCAAAGCCAGCATCGTGGAAAGATTTAATCGAACCTTGAAAACACACATGTGGAAACGATTCACGCTTCGAGGAAATTACAAATGGGTCGACATACTGCCGGAACTCGTCGACACCTATAATAATACAGTACACAGAACGATAGGCATGAAGCCAGCTGACGTTACGAAATCTGACGAGCAGCGTTTAATTTCTACAGTTTACTGTCCAAAGTACACTCCCACGACTACCAAGAAATCAAAATTCAAAATTGGAGACCAGGTGAGGATCAGCAAATTCAAACGCACCTTCGAGAAGGGGTTCACAAAAAATTGGAGCACGGAACTTTTTACGGTGGTTCGAGTTTTACCCGGAAACCGACACACGTATATAATAAAAGATAGTAGCGGCGAGATTTTGAAAGGAAGATTTTACGAAGAGGAACTCTCTAAAACAAAACATCCCGACACGTACCTCATCGAGAAAGTATTGCGTAGAAAAGGCAACAAACTGTTTGTCAAATGGCTGGGACTTCCAGAAAAAAGTTGGATCAACGCGAACGAAGTGATCTTGTAAGTACATGGAACGTGGTGAAACGTCTACCGGATTCGGAAAGTCAAACGAGAAAAAAGAACGGTGAGTTGCTTCCCGACAGCATCCGCTGTCTGATCGTAGGTCCTTCGGGGTGTGGGAAAACAACACTGCTCGTGGACAATTTTCTCCTCGCACCGAATTGGTTAGATTGGAAGAACAGGCACCTCTACGTATTTTCGAAAAGTCTCGAACAAGCGAAATACAAGCAACTGATGAAACTGTACGATGGTCTGGACATTGCAACGTTCGCTTCGGAAATAAAGCCACTCGACGATTGTCGTGAAAATTCAGTCGTTGTGTTCGACGATGTCATCCTGGAAAATCAAAATGAAATTCGCAACTTTTTCACGCAAGGTCGTCACAAAGGAATGGATTGCTTCTTCCTAGCTCAAACGTTTTCCAAAATTCCAAAACAGTTAGTACGCGACAACGCTAATTTCATATGTTTGTTTCGTCAAGATCACACCAACCTCAAGCACGCGTACGATGACTACGTAGGCGGAGACATGAACTACAATCAATTTTCGGAACGCTGCTGCTCCCACTGTTGGAACAGTGACGATTTTGGATTCGCGACGATCGACATGACGAGGAAACCCAACGACGGAAAATACAGAAACAAAATCAACGATTTTCTAAACGTTGCAACGTTGTGAGAAACGACGTGTATAAATAACGTTATGACGAAACGAAAAATCGAAGACGAAAATCTCAAGCTTCGCGAAACGCTTCAAAGGTTGGAAATCCGAGAATCGCGGATTCTACGAAGAGAAGAAACGTCAAGATCAACCTGTGATCGACGCCATCAGCGATCTAGGTAAAGAAATTAAAGGCGTCACGGAACAAAATAAAAATTTGATCAACGAACTCGTACCACTTGCAGCTAAAAGTTACACCGTACCCACGCCCATTTCGAGCATTCCTTCGACGCCGTTCGAACTAAGGGACGTACCGCCACGACGTCGAGCCATAGGTAGCACGTCATCGTCTTTGGATAAGATCGAGTTGGGGCCTTTGGCACGAGACTACCTGAGCACGGGGAAATTCGACAAGGATGAAGTGTTCGGATTGTATCCGAGCATGGAGAGCAACGAAGGCGGCGGTGTGGTTTGGAAGATTGGAAAATCGAAGGTGACCTTCGAAGGCAACGACATTAAAGTTAATTTAGGCGAGAAGGATAGTTGGAACAGGTATCCGGGTACGGTGGGACTGTGGGAACTTGTTGCCAAAAAGCAGCCGAAAGATTACACCGACGAAGATTACCAGAGTTACAAGGAAATTTTGATCATGACGGATGCCTTGTACCAGAACAACGACGCCTCGCAGAATAGGGTGAAATCGAGCAGCGGCGAGAAGTACAGAAATCTCATCAAGCCGATATGGAACCAGGTGAAAACAGGCAGCGGCGTCAAACTCTACAACACCCTGCCCAAAGAGTTTGTGTGGGTGGACGACGTGCGCAAGCTCATAGACCGATTGTTGGTTATTGCAGGAGAGGAGAATGCAGGCAATCGTAATTTCTACAACGAGAAGATAGGAATTATGGACATGAACAGCACAAAACTTTCCAACTTCATCGTGAACGACGACAACGGCATTGGTTACCTCATCAAAATTATCAACACGCTGCCTCCGAGATTCTGGAACGTGGCCGAAGGAAAGGGACTCGTGAACGACATCATCAACAAGTTACCTTTCGAGATGCATTTACCCGGCTACCAGTACTGCGGACCGGGTACCAAACTCGAAAAAAGATTGGAGAGAGGAGACAAGGGTGTGAATCCGTTGGACGCCGCATGCAAAGATCACGACATCGCTTACAACACCACTCGCACCGATCTGGATGCACGTCACGAAGCAGACAGAAAGTTAGAGCACGCAGCTTTCGAAAGATTCGTCAGCAGAGACGCTTCGCTGGGAGAAAGAGTTGCAGCACTGGGCACCACCATCGCCATGAACACAAAACAAAAACTTGGGTGGGGTATATAAATAACATACAGTAAAAAAAAAAACACATCATGTCTGGTATAACCGACTTGCCACACGAACTGCTGTGTAAAATATTCAAACATGCAGTAAACGGAGATTGTGAGGATATAAGAAAATTTTTGATCATAGCGAGATCAACGCCGGAATTTCGCATCCCTTGTGAAATGGCTGTTAAGGATTATCTTCGGGAAATTAGCGGCATGAGGTGCGGCGATCTCGACACTCTTTTTTCGGTCGCAGGGGGAAAAATTAAACAATAGGTTAGATGAACTGCACGAGGCGAGGCTGGGGAGAAGACGATTCACAGATGATTGGCATAAGTCGAAACAAGAGACGGAAGATATCATCACGCACATTATCGCATTTTCCGAAGCACAAACTTTCTTCCTCTAACACAGACAAAAAAAAATCTTCGATACAAAAATCTCGTGAAAAAAAATATATATAAAATAACACACATCGTGAAAAAAAATAATCTTCAGTGTATATAAATAACACACATTGTGAAAAAAATTAAATTTCTCTAACACACACACTGAAAATTTCTCTTCAATATGACGACTGAAAAAATAAGTGACTTTCAAGCATTAAAACAAATGCTAAATTTGACAGTAGAGTATGTAAAAATTCAGGAATTGGAAGTGGACAAACCTTACACGATAACTTCCGGTTCAATTGTTTCTACCCAGTATGGTCCCAAGGCACGTCTGTTGCTCAACGCACAATACAGTCTATTTTTACCAGATCGATACGCTAACATGTTATCCGACGAGAAGCTAGCTATTTTAATCGAGAACAAAACTCAAATCGTGTACAAGGGTACAAAGGAACTTCTTGGTAAGAAAACAAAGCACGTAATAGAATTTGTGTAACGGCTCTGCGCGGAGTATATCCTTGAAAAAAAATTACACGGAACAAAAAAAATCTCAGAACATTTATATATAAATAACATACCGAAAAAAATTACACAAAACAAAAAAATCTCAAAACATATATATAAATAACATACCGTGAAGATAACATATAAAGCATCAACATGAAGCCCAAAGGTGTCGTGTACCAGATACCATACTCCAATCTGAAAAATCTAGGTGCCCTCGATGGGTTACTCACCAAGAAACAACGCGAAAAGAAACGTTCTTGCTTGACGAAAGGACACGGAATGAAATTACTTCTCAGCACACCTCAATTGAGACGCTTGCAGCGTTCGCGGAAACAGCAAAAAATCGGAGGTTTCATATTCAGCATCCCAGCCATCCTGGCAGCATTGGGGGCCGTAGGAAGTTTGGCCGGCGGAAGTGCCGCCATCGCAAAAACCGTCATCGACTCGAAGAAGAACAAGGCCGAATTGGAAGAACAGAAACGTCACAACCTGGCTATGGAGAAGAAGGGGAAAGGTATAACCAAAAAACAAAAAAGCAACCTCGATGCTTTGAAAAAATATAAAAAAAAGAAAAAGCCCTGTCCAACTTCGATATTGAATCTCTGATCGAACTGTTGGGAATAAAAAACTTCAGGGGTGTTTTCATGTCCGATTCTCTACCCTCTGCTGTGAAGAAAAAAGAGTATGGCGTGGTCAACCTGGACAGTTACAAAAATCCTGGTACACATTGGATATGCTACCTCAAAATTGACGATAACAATGCATTTGTTTTCGATTCGTTCGGTGGCACACCACCTGCCAGGTTGGTGAAGTATCTCAGTGTTGCCAACCTCTACTACAATGACAAACGCATCCAGGGTTTCACCGATGTTAACTGCGGCCACCTATGCCTTTCTGTTCTCGCATACATGTCTAAAATAAATAACCCGTCGGTGGAACATTTTCAGAAAGCATTGTGGAACCTGAAACACGATGGGCGTGTTCCATCTCACGAGCGAATCTTCGATCTTGAAACTCACGCTGCACGACGACATCGTCTATCCTAAATCCGTAGCTCTGCGTGCATTCTACAGCATGTACCTCATACCTAACGTCACGCAGCACAATAATAAAATTAGTGTCGGAAACGAACACATCGTCGTCACGCCAGGCCAATACAATCTTTCCACTTTGCAAGCTCAGTTACCCAAAGGCACGTACCTTTCTCAAAATTCGGTCACGCACAGAGTGGAAATCGTGTCGGCGACGGAGACCGTGGACCTGGGCACCATGGGAGAACTTTTAGGTTTCGAGAACGACACCAAACTCGAAGCTGGCATCAAACATACGGCAACCAACATTCCTAAATTTCTAGCCATAGAAACTCTAAACGTTCACTGCAACGTGGCGGAAGGCATGATCACGAAATCCTCGGACGGATTGTTAGGAAGTCACAAGCAGACAGGAATCATAGCCACATTCAAACCCAGTTCCGAATTCATGGAACCGATCATCTACACACCCTCTTCGCCGATCTATTTTCCAGTATGCCGCAACCGCATAGACGACATAGAGTTGGTGGTGACAAACGAGAAAGGAGACGTGGTGGATTTCGCAGGTGCAACGACCACTGCCATCGTGGAGATCAACGTATAATAAATAACACGCATAGTAAAAATGGAGCAAATCGAAAGTTACGAATTGCAATCTTTCCCTCCCAACCGTCGCACGTTCGCCAATCTCAACGAAGCGAACAGGGAGATCGAATACGACGTGGACGTAGGCGACGGGTTTGTTCATCCTCACAGAGCGGACCTCTATCTTCAATTCGACGTGGTGAAGAAGGAAAGCGGAGACGCGTTTCCACCCAATGCAAATTTGATACTCGTGGACAACTTCGTGCCTCACCTGTTCTCGCAGGTGGAGGTGAGGAAACACAACACCGTCATCGACAGAATAGATTATCCAGGCATCACGTCGACGGCAGTGGGAACTTTGAAATTATCCAAAACAGACGCAGCATACTACCAGGCGGGAGGATTCGAAGCGGGAACGAAAATATCGACGAGAAGTCACACGGTGCTTTTTCCCATGCGTCTGCTGCCGGGATTCTTCTCGGACTACAAGGAGATCATGTGGAAGGGAGGATTGCGCGTCACGTTTCGAAGAGCAGCCAACGACAACAACGCACTGATGCGATACACCAACTTGAACGCCGACGGCACGCCGATAGCCAACACATTACCCGAAGCGGCCAAGTGCGTCATACGGAGCATGGAATTGAGAATGCCGATCGCGGAATACGAGACGAACTACGCCCTCAAGTACAAAGCAGAGATCTTGAAGAATCCGCAGGTGCCGATTCACTTTCACGGTTACCAGTGCGTGCAGAAGATGGCATCGGGAAGTCACATGGAATTCGACGTGACAACTCAGTTCAACAACATACAGTTCGACATGCCAGATTTCGTCGTAGTGTTCTTTCAAACCGGGCGCGATAACAACCAGGAAAAAGATTCCAGCAAGTTCGACGACTGCAAGATCAAAAACATTTATCTGAAGAATGGACGCAACGAAGTGTTCCCGCGCGAGAATTACAACCTCGACATGACCAAAGACGATTATCTCAAACTTTACGAAGCTTACACCTCTTTCAAACGCGTGACCGAGGGAAGCATGGACATGTACTACACGCCCAGTGAATTCAAAACCCGCAGGCCGATGTTCGTCATCAACACATCTAAGAGAAAGCAGGTGGTGGTCAACGATCGAACCAACATCAAGGTCGTCTGCGAGTTCCACGAAGCCTTGCCCGAGGACACCGTGTGCAGCGTCATCCTGATTGCAGAGAAGTCCTTCGTCCACGACGTGAAGAACGAGAGGGTCACAGAGCAGTTTTAACATGTTTAACATCTTTTCTTGCACAAATAAGAAATTTTTTGTACTAGCACAATCAGTTACAATAGCACAATACGAATTTTACTAGTTCAGATCAGTTACAAATGTCAATTTCATTAGTTATCAGTTACAATATCTTTTTTGCACTATAGCACGAGAGACAAATCAGAAAATTTGCACAAAAAAAATTTGTTGTTTTTTTACACAAGAAAATTAACAATAAAATTCTTTTTTTATCGTTTCAGATGCTGTCGAAACATCAAAAAACACATACACACACACTAGAAAAAAGCATGCAACTTTATTTGTAACACACACACATACATTCTCCATCTTCATCAAAAAAATATTATAATAAACATAATTATTTTTATCTATATCTCACAATAAAACTCTATATCCAAAAATATTACAACATCAAAATAACACTAGAGTCGTTAGTACACGTTGCATGCATTACGGAGGTCCTCTGTAGGGTTTCATGGAAGTTTGGGGGAAAAAAAAAACACGTGAAACCCTACAGAGGTGTGGTTATTTAGAGCCGCAGCCGTTAGAAAACCTTTTTGGGTTGGGCACCACGCACCCTGGCGGGGTTAGGGGCCAGGAATCCTAAAAACAATTATTATTATTTTGTTTGTTTGCTTGCGTCACAATACAGGCACGTGCGCGCGCACGTGTGTGTGGCACATCGTTCCCGCGAGAGAGGTTTACAAAAGCCGTGTCCGGATTGGCAAGCGCTCCATCCCGTTCTCTCCCCGTTGCTCTCGCGTGCCGTCGAAGTCACGTCCAAGTCGTTTGAATCTGCATGTCCCCTTGTAGTACGCCTGTCACTTTTCCCGCCAGGTGACAGTCCGAACTTCACCCACTGCGTGGGGCGCAAACAAACAAATAATTTCCACCTAACTACTCATATTAAAAATATAACACGCTATTTTATCATTTTCAATTTTTCTGCATTCATTATCGATAAAATATTAAAATATAACTGAGTTTTACATCCTCTAATCAGTAAATGTTGCCTGTACAAAATAAAAATTAGAATATGGCTGCCAAGCGCAGCATCACAGCGAGTTCAAGCGTGCATCTGTCGCGCCTCTCTGCTCTTCCCTCCGACTCCACGTCTACCGCAAATTCGGACAACAAAAATTAGCTGAGTCCCCGGATGTAACGGTGCAGGTGACATCTGCTGCTGATTCGGACGCAACCCCGGCCACCTCCACTAGTCAGTGTTGCCCATTCGTAGGTTAGCTTCGCTTGTAAAATATCATATGGTGGAATATTCTTAAGGTGAGTTGGCAACACTGGCAATTAATGTTGCAGAACCCGGCCACCTCCACTAGTCAGTGTTGCCCATTCGTAGGTTAGCTTCGTCTGTAAAATATCATGGTGAAATATTCTTAGGGTGAGTTGGCAACACTGGCAATTGATGTTCTTGAACCCGTGCACCTCCACTAATCAGTATTGCCAACTCCCATTCGTAGGTTAGCTTCGCCTGTAAAATATCATATGGTGGAATATTCTTAAGGTGAGTTGGCAACACTGGCAATTAATGTTGCAGAACCCGGCCACCTCCACTAGTCAGTGTTGCCCATTCGTAGGTTAGCTTCGCCTGTAAAATATCATGGTAAAATATTCTTAGAGTGAGTTGGCAATATTAAACCGCAATTGATGTTGCCAGTGTTGTCAACTCCCATTCGTAGGTTAGTTTTGTCTGTAAAATATCATATGGTGAAATATTCTTAAGGTGAGTTGGCAATATTGAGCCGCAATTGATGTTGCCAGTGTTGCCAACTCCCATTCGTAGGTTAGCTTCGCCTGTAAAATATCATATAGTGGAATATTCTTAAGGTGAGTTGGCAATATTGAACCGCAATTAATATTGCAGAACCCGGCCACCTCCACTAGTCAGTGTTGCCCATTTGTAGGTTAGCTTCGCCTGTAAAATATCATGGTGAAATATTCTTAGGGTGAGTTGGCAATATTGAACCGCAATTAATGTTGCCAGTATTGCCAACTCCCATTCGTAGGTTAGTTTCGTCTGTAAAATATCATGGTGGAATATTCTTGGGGTGAGCTGGCAACACTGCGAGAAAATGGGGCTCATGCCTTACGAGAGAAATCCATTAAGGCGAGCCCCATCGAGCCCCATTTTCGGTTTGCGAACCCGTGCCACTGCTCTACTTAGAGTGATGGTCCAATTGGATCTAGAATGGTTAGAGTAATGGTTCCACTGGATGTAGAATGGATAGAACAACGGTTCAAGTGAGTCTAGAATGGTTAGAGCAACGATTTAACTGGATGTATCACTTTCATGTACTACGTTTTACATATATGAAATATGGAGCGACAAAAAATAAGAAAATACATTTGCAAATGCTAGCACTAAATTGTGTACGTATTCGAAATTTATGCAATACGTACATACAACACATATTATTGAAATACATTACATTACAGAAAAGCAATGCGAGCGAAGCGAGTAAGAACATTTTTAGATCAAACTTTTTGCAATTAAAAACAATATTAATTTAGTGGGTGAAAATAGTTTTACTAGACGACATGGAATTCTCTATTTTAAAACTTTTTTTTTCATTTAGATCATTCGGTATCCGTGGCCGTCTCCTGCCAACCCCTAGCTACAACTCTGAACTTGACGAGACTGAGGGGTGTAAGGGGCGGCCTTCTTCTAAGGCGCCCAAAAGTCAACCTCACTTCCACGTAGTGCACCCTGGACTAAAGACTAACGAGGCTCTGGCGACTGGCATTATGACCAGTATAATTTTGTGTGTGTTGTCCTGTTTTTTGTCCTTGTGTGTGCTGAGTGCCCATTTCCAGCCTCAGCTTTTAACAGAAGTCAGAATATTTTAAGATTTTTAGTTATACAACGTTAGAGTTGTTATTTGTAATTGTAAGGGGCTGGCCCCCATATAATGTGACGGGAGCAAAATAGCCTAAGTGCTGACGCTCCCAAAATTTTAAATTCAAATTCAAATTCAAATTCAAATTGACGAGACTGAGAAAGGGAGGAAATGCGAGCGAATCGAGCAAGAAAATTTTTTGAAATGTATTTTTATTTGCATAAAATTTGAAATCGAAGGGGTAATTGCTCCTCTGTGTTCCCCCAACAGGTGCCCTTGGCCGTCAAAGTTTGCCTCCCTCCTGCCCTCAATACAATTGACTTCCGTGAAAATTAGAAGGGCAATGCCCCCTGCTTACCCCTGTGGTTGCGCCACTGATCTAGAATGGTTAGATCACGGGTTCCCAAACTTTTTCGTTTCACGGCGCCCTTTCAAGATTTTTCCGCGGCGCCCAATTCACAATGTAGGCCTATCTAACACTTGCAACGCTCAATTAGTGTGGTTAGGTTGCTTGTCTTAAATTTAAAAAAAAATAAACACATATTTCAAATGCAGAAACATTTTATGTGTAAAAAAAAGCACATATTTGGAAGTAAGTGTTATTTCAGTGAAAATATTAGTACATTTTGAGGCGCCCCAATGAGGCAACCGCAGCGCACATTTTTTTAACCGCTTTTTTAGAGCAATTGTTGAATTAAGGTCAAATCACAAATAACTGTATAACCAGTTAGTTGGTGCTGAACTTGGTACCTGCCCGGATGAGATGGCTGTCTGGCTGGCTGCTTGACTGGTTTTGAGGAATAGGACGTGTTATAATTGCTACTGACTTTCCTCGACTGTATTCTGCGGAACACCCAATCAGACCAAAGTTTGACCATGTGAAGATAATCTGTGAGTTTGCAAAGGAGACTATTTGTCTGTGGTTGCCGAATGTTTTGTTTTTTTATCGAGAAACTAACAAAACCATCCAAGAGATGACGTGCAGTGTATTCGTGTTCACTTCTAGTTCTACATTTATGCAAAGCAATGGGATGTGTAAGTGACAAATATAATTAGCCAAAAATGAAAATAATCCTTATTATTACAAGTGTATTCAATGTTTGATGTTTTTTATTTTATATTTTATTATTATTATTATTATTATTGGTGAATGAATCCTGCGAATCTCATATATGAATATGCATACCCGAGTTCATTAAAAAGCTTGTTTGGTACGCATTGACTACCATATTTTTCTCGAGCCAATTTCTAGTCAATATATATGTTTTTTTTAATAAAAGCACAAAGCAGTAAAATTCTCCTACAACATTCATCAAACTGCTCGTCCATCTCGCGCAATGTCTTATGGTTATGGGAACAAAAGTCTATCGACCAGAACGGGGACAAGTATCGTGTGAGGCGAAAACTAAAAATGGGTAGGTAGCCAGTCAGTCCAACGCCTACCCAGCATTCCTACTGGAAGTCCAGTTCTGTGTGATGCAGGCTTTAAAACTAGAACCAAATCAATCGTCCGTACGACACAATGAAAAGCGTTTTGTTTTTCAAGATAGACATTTTCTTGTTCTCTAGTCAACGTGAAGCGAACAAATTGAACAAAAAATTACTTCACGGAAGTTGTCAGGGTAACAATTTCGTATGGGCACAACGTATTTCTTAATTTTTACAGAAGAAACTACTTACGGAAATGAGTTTCTGTAGCATCTTGAAAGTTCGTGGAGGTGTTTTCTTTCGTCGTGGAATCTCTTTGACCGGCAATTCATGTGTTTTTCAAGAAAAATATCTCTCCGATGCAAAATTGCCGTTGCTTTCATTTCTTTCTTCTACGTGTGTTGGATGTTACGGACGTTTGATGACGTAACTGCCGCTCAGTGTTTCCAACAACGCCGTTGTTTTCCTTGTTTTGGAACAAGATACAACTATGCTTGTCTAACCTAACCCAATCAAACCTAATCTGACCGGAAGTGGTTCGTGGGGCTATCCGTGAATGGTTTGTGGGGCTACCTGTGCAAGCATAGTAAAATGCACAGGTAGCCCCACAAACCATTCACGGATAGCCCCACGAACCATTTCCGGTAAGGTTAGGTTAGGTTGGGTTAGGTTAGGCAAGCATAGTTAAAATATTAAAAGGGGTGTAAGGGGTACCTTCCACGTAGGCGCCCAAAAGTCAACCTCACTTCCCCGTAGTGCACCCTGGACTAAAGACTAACGAGGCTCTGGCGACTGGCACTATGGCCATTATAATTTTGTGTGTGTTGTCCTGTTTTTTGTCCTTGTGTGTGCTGAATGCCCGTTTACAGCCTCAGCTTTTAACAGAAGTCAGAACATTTTAAGATTTTTAGTTATGCAACGTTAGAGTTGTTATTTGTAATGCTAAGGGGCTGGCCCCCGTATAATGTGACGGGAGCAAAGTATCCTAAGTGCTGACGCTCCCAAAACTTTAAATTCTAAACAAATCAAATCAAAATTAAAATATTAAAAAAATGAACACGAAAGTAGGTATTTTTTCGGTGAAGAGGTTGGAAAAACTGCATACCCACTGAAAACGCACAAAGCGACTCAAGCTGAACCCGCCATATTGTGTGTTACGCAAGCGAAAAAAATGAACTATAATTACTTTTAATGTGAAAAATTGAAATTATTTTCTTTAAAAAAGCAAAATGGAAGTTTGAAGAATCTTCCGCAATGCAGAATACGTAAGTACGAATGTTAAAAATGACGAAATAAACGAGTGAAAGGTGTTGTGCCCATACGAAATTGTTACCGTTGTCAGGAATTAAGTATAACCCAACTCGACTCTCAAGACCAACGGTGTTAACTAACTGCGAGGGGAACGTAGCAGCAATGCCAGGAGACATTTATATACAAAAAATTCAATAATGGAAGCCGCCAGGAGTCAAGTCAGCGTTGCCAGGTCAGATTTTTACAAATCGGGAGATCGTCCCCTGAAAAATCAGGAGATCTGCTTAAAAAATCAGAAGAACTAATAATAGCGGATTATCAACGTTCTGGGGAGGGGTTAGAGTGGGAAAAACTTTCCACTATCATTATTGAACGTTAATTATTAATTTTTGGAAGTCAAAATATAAATTTATTACTGTAATGTTAATACAAATTTTATTATGAATTTGCACTTCAAGGGTACCCCCTTAATTCACCTAAGGTAAAGGTACAGTTTCCCCAAACCAGTGGCGATGATCGGGTGCCAAAACTGATGGGGTGCAAGGATTGCCTCCCCTAATCGCCGGCACTGCCCCTACACATTGCAAAAAGCAGTGACATTACTGAAGAAAATCCGACCTCGATTTTCTGTTCATCTCTCACAAATGTTCTAAAAGAAATTGTTGTGACTGTGCGTGGATTTATGTACTTAGCGTTTAAAAGTTTATGGAAACATTTCGTGATTTTTGTGTTAACTAAATCTAGAGCTTCAGCCACTACGCATTCGAGGATATATTTTTAAATGCTCTACCTGATAACGCCTTAGATTGCTTTTATTTAACAATAGCCAAAGTTACGGGATGTAAGAAAACCCAAACTTTTTTAACAACACATTCAAAGCATACTCGCATTAATGGTAATGGAGAAGGGCAATGCCTTAACCCCCGAAATATACCTTGAACTAAAACTTTTCTTTCAATCACGGAAGGTAACCAACCAGTATTAGACAGATTTATTGATTGATTAGATTTATTTTACTTCGCATCTGCCATATTTGTCTAATCGTAAAGATGTGAAATTGACGAAGGGACACTCACAAAGAGCACCCAAGCCCAGTATCAGACATGTCATGTCGCAGGTTTTTTCTTCAACTTTTTCCCCAGTCACTCGAGACAATGTAAATGTTAATCAAGTCAGCTTTTTGCATTCGATGATTACCTGGTATAAAATCGGGAAAGAGAATTTCTACCGCCAAAGTATTGATTGAGTAGAAAGGGACATAAGACCAATTGTAGTAGTAGTTACTCTCAGAAATAACTTAAAAAAACAATGCTATAACAGCACGAACTATGATTTCTAATTAAAGAGATGATCAAGAAAAAATAAAACTGCGACGTATAACTGTGGTATAAGTCTGCAACAGCAGTTTACTAAGCCGACCTCCGTGGCTGAGTGGTTAGCACAGCGCTATGCGATCAGGGATCCCGTCTCGGGATCAAATCTCGGCCTAGGCATGGTTGTCCCTTCATCAATTTCATCATATCATCACTCATCCTAGTCTTCGCGATAAGCGAAAAGTGGCAGAAATGCGAAGTAAAATAAACCAAAACAATCAATCGACAGTTTACTAAGAGCTTTTGTAACCATAACCTTTGGCTGCATTCGTAATGTGGACTCCCTTTCTTTTTATCAGAGCTAAAAACCTGAACCTGTATCTAGCATTTGCAATAAACATTACCATAAAACTGAATACTTGTTCGTATGTGTGGGTGGTGGCAACATTGGTATTTAGTTGTAACCAGTTTCCAGTTGCCTCCCCTTTGACAAAACCTCACCAGATGGGGAAAGTTAGGACACCCGCCTTGGAGTTCCCAATCACAGATCATATTTTCCAATGCACAAAGGGCTCAAGAAGCCGCTCGTCTTTCCCAGTGTCATCAAACCTGGTTTGACACTCCTCCCCCACCTTTCTCTCTCTGTCTGCGGAATATTCATGGGTCTTTGCATTCCATCAGCTGAATATGTAAATTGTAAATCAACTTTTGATTTTTTTAAAATAATTGTTCATTGTAAATATTTAAGGAAGAAAAAAATCAGGAGATTTCCACATTTTCCTGAAACTTGTCAGGAGATCAGTAGATCGTGCTGAAAATCAGGAAATTTCCTGTGAAATCAGTAGACTAAAAATTTTCACTTATCTGCCTGTGGGAATTTTCACTAATATGTCCTACATACAAATGACTTTTATGTTGATAAGCATAGATTCACGAGTATGAGGCCAACTATTTTTCCAATTTTAATATATTGCAACAGATGTTCTATACGGAACAACTTTTACAATCTACACAAAAATTACTACAGAATTAAGTCTCACTGGGACTGCCATCTATCAGCAACATGTGCAACTACAACATGCGTTACGCTGCTGACAGAGCGACTAACACATTTAAGAAGATTGCTATTTTATTTATTTTTCCTAATTAGAACGCAACGAATAAATCGTGGACAACATGGTAAATGATATTAATGAACTATTATTCACGTTCTCTATGCCGTATCTTTTTTATCTTCTTTCTGTGCACAGCTTTTATATCAGTTCAAATTGATGGGGAAGATCAGGATGAACAATAAACTTGACAATGGAACAACGATGAATGCAGTGTATGAAAAGGTTATAAATATACTCTCCATATTTACAGTACTTGACATTTTTAGAAAAAGACAAACTTTGGAGACACGTATAGAATTCCAGACTGTACTCATTGCCTACTCCCATGTAGTTGCCGTCCTCCCATCAGAAGGGCGTTCGTCTCCCACGCAGGAGACCCGGCTTCGATCCCCGTGGTATATATTCTTAAGTGGGAATTTTCCATATCTAGTATCTATGTAAGGAGCCTCTGGAGATACAAAGCCTATAATAAAATGGGTATCTGGGAAGGAGCTAAAGTGTCAGGAGTATGATACTGGTCACTTCACTTCCACAATGACCGACAAAGTGAATGTGTGGAACTTCAACCCAGCTCTGTAGTTCCAAAATTTCACAGGGAATATTCTTTGTTTCGTAAAACGTTCAATGGACACAGGCACGTATCCAAGGGGGGTTAGGGGGCTTGAGCACCTCCCGAAATTTACACTACATAACATGAGTATTTTTGTTTCTTTTGGCGTGAAGTAAAATAATGTGACGATAATTTAAGGTGTTAAATAATTATCGAGACAAGACGGAGAATGTTCTATAACACTGTTATTGTTAATATCACGTATCCAAGGTGATGATCAGGGGGCTCGAGCCCCATCTTCAGGAAATTTTTCTGTTTATACTAGATAAAATTAAATTTTTGTCTTCTCGAATAATGAAGCAATGATTTAAGGAGATTAACAATTATCGAGACAAGACGGAGAATGTTCTATAACATTGTTATTGTTAATAGCACGTATCCAAGGTGAGGATCAGGGGGCTCGAGCCCCATCTTCAGGAAATTTTTCTGTTTATACTAGATAAAATTAGATTTTTGGCTTCTCGAATAATGAAGCAATGATTTAAGGAGATAAACAATTATCGAGACAAGACGGAGAATGTTCTATAACACTGTTATTGTTAATAGCACGTATCCAAGGTGAGGATCAGGGGGCTCGAGCCCCATCTTCAGGAAATTTTTCTGTTTATACTAGATAAAATTAGATTTTTGTCTTCTCCAATAATGAAGCAATGATTTAAGGAGATAAACAATTATCGAGACAAGACGGAGAATGTTCTATAACCCTATTTTTGTTAATAACACGTATCCAAGTTGGGGATCAGGGGGCTCGAGCCTCTCCTTCAGGAAATGTTTCTGTTTATACTAGATAAAATTAGATTTTTGTCTTCTCGAATAATGAAGCAATGATTTAAGGAGATTAACAATTATCGAGACAAAACGGAGAATGTTCTATAACACTGTTATTGTTAATAGCACGTATCCAAGTTGGGGATCAGGGGGCTCGAGCCTCTCCTTCAGGAAATGTTTCTGTTTATACTAGATAAAATTAGATTTTTGTCTTCTCGAATAATGAAGCAATGATTTAAGGAGATTAACAATTATCGAGACAAAACGGAGAATGTTCTAGAACACTGTTATTGTTAATAGCACGTATCCAAGCTGGGGATCAGGGGGCTCGAACCCCATCTTCAGGAAATGTTTCTGTTTACACTTGATTAAATTAGGTTTTCTTTGTTCTTGAATAATGTGACAATAATTTTAGGAGATAAATAAGAATCGAGGCAAGACGGAGAATTTTCTATAATCCTGTTATTGTTAATAGCACATATCCAAGGTGGGGATCAGGCGACGGGAGCCCTCTCAGGAAATTTTTCAGTTTACACTACATAAAATTAGGGTTTTGTCTTCTTGTATAATGTGACAATAATGTAAGGAGAAAACTACTTATCAAGGCAAGACGGAGAATGTTCTACTATAACCCTTCTATTGATAATATTGCACGGAAACCTTTCTTGCGCTTTCGGTGTTGTCTCAGCAAACTTAAGTACTTGTCAGCATTTGGAAACTGCACAACAAAAGTAGCACAATCTGTCTTTGTTCATATAGTCTCAGCCACTGAGCTGTACAGCAAGAGTTGAAACCATGCCGTATCGAAGAACCAAGCAATTTCCACAACAATTTCATCACGGAAGCCGCCAGGAATTAAGTAAAACATCACTCACCCGACTAACTTCTTCCAAAAATAAATGAGTTTTTCATGGTAATAATAATATATTTTTTTCTTTTCCTTGTTTTCTATTTAGAAGAGTACACCTTCTCTTTGGTAGGTGAATTGCTTTCATAATATTTTTCTTCTGCAAGGTGATGGTCTAAGTGTCTTTCGGTATTAGGAGTGATACATATGTACTTATTCTGAGGGTATTTCATTCAGATCTTATTTATTCAGTGACGGTAGTGGGAAATTTACTTCAGTGAGGAAACTAATCATTTGCTACGAATTATTTAGACGGCATGTGTTGGATATATCACAGACCGTAGTTCCGAGAGAAGGAGGATATTATACAGCTGATAGTCAGGATGCTGTGGATCAATCAGGAAGGAATACATGGTTAAGAGATCCTGGAACGCTATGCAGTGATATGCGAGAAATGCGGTGTCGTCGGCAAATTTGTATATAGAAACTTGTAGAGGTTTTGGCATATCGGCAACGAATAATATGTAGAGTAATGGTGATAAAGCAGCCCCTGTGGAACGCCACAGGAACATGACATCGCTCCATTTACAGCGACATAAGCGATCCTATTTGTTAGGAAGCTGTGGACTAGTCTGATATAGCAAAGCGGTAGATGGAATTTATGGAGCTTGTAAATGAGTCCAGTAAGCCATACTTTGTCAAATGCTTTCTCCAAATCGAATAGCACTAGACAGGATGGGTTGTAAGTGTTAAAATGATTTGTGATGCGAGTTGTGAGTTTTAACAAATTATCTAGGACTCTGAGTTGAGGTCTAGAGCCTGCTTGGTGCAGCAGAAGTAAATTATGAGCTTGTAAGTGCATGTGTATGCGTCGAACAATGATGCGTTCGAATATTTAGTTAATGGTTGATGTGAGCTGAATAAGTCGATAGTTTGTGGGGTTGGTACTATCTTTGCTTCGGTTTGGAAACAAGAGAACCTTCGAAATCTTCCAGTCTGTCTGTTAGTGTCCTGTGCGGAGGATAAAATTGTAGATAATAGCCTGAAAGGTCAGCAATACAAGTGAGGCCTGTTTAATCAGTACGTACATAATATTGCAGAGATGAATGAGTAGCAATGAATGAAAGCTGGATTTACAGAAGTTGAATTAAAATAAAAGCGAAGTAATTCGTGCATATATTCCGACGTTTTGTCTTAAAGGTGGAAACTCTTCAGGTACGCGAAAGTAACAGAATGGTGCAATTGGAAATCGTGACCCTGCCAGTGACTTTTTTAAATTATTTTTTTTAAAGTTTTTGAAGTGCTTGGATATTCGTTAGAAAATATTAAATGATGCGTTGAGTGAAGACTGTGCTTAGGTAACGTCATTTGATGGAGTGTTGCTGTCTGTGCATGAAGAAATGGCCGCAGGAAATGGATATATTAACATAAACAAACATCCTCGTGCGTTGAATGGAAATTAGAGGTAAAGCATGTGCTTGTCGACCCACCCCAAATTTGGACAAGGGTGTCGGGTTTAAAATCAAAGTTTTTAAGTATGATTTCTCTTGCACACATATCATGCGTAAGACCACATCTCATGAGTCGATTTTGCAACCTTCGACAGGAAATTGCGATAAATCTTTTGATTAGCATAATTTCATGAATTCAATATTTGAGCTTTGAAAATATGCATGAACTCTGTCAAACCCACCTCAATGTATTTAAAAACGTATTTGTTACGGTTTAACTAAAAATTCTGCTAAGATTACGTCATTTCCAGGATTTTATGGACATTTTCCCGCATAATGTTGATACTAAATAACTACACAACAAACATTACTTGAAATTAATGACATACGACTTATTTTAAATTAATTGAGTTATTTTATAACTTGATTATTGAAAGTATACGAAATATGTACGAACGTCTTTTATATCATTTTATGGCCTAATAGAATGACAAATGCTGTCCAACAATTAGAAATGATGTTCAGTACCGATTGAAAGACTAGTATTCAGAACATCGCTATCCAAGACAGCTATCTTTTTCGAGAACATGATGCCTGCTGTGCTTATTCCGCTACATGCACCTTGAAGAGGTACTCAATGACAAATTGGGTTCACCGAAGGCCTATGCTTGATTATTATTTCCATTTCAACACGAGCCTGTTCTAAGATTCGATCAAAATCGCGGGTAACCACATCGTAGCGTCGTTTAAACCCCCTATAATCCATGTAAATGAGATTTGAAACATATCTCTTTGTTCGTGCAGCAAACAACCTGGGGCGCCGTGGTTAGCTCACAGGGGCGCCGCGAAATGTCCCACTGAAATGATATGATTGTTCCAAATATGCTATTATTTAGTACTTTTTACACATGAAATGTTTCTGAATTTGAAATATCTGTTTATTTTTTAACTTAAGGCAAGCAACCTAACCACACTAACTGAGTATTACAAGTGTTAGATAGGCCTACATTCTGTCTTGGGCGCCGGAGGAAAATCGTGAAACACTAAGGGCGATGTGAAACGAAAAAGAACTCCTGATATAAACACCAGAAAACAAGTCTTATCCAAAAAGTGTTTAAGGCTCGTCACAAGAATGACAGGAAAACAAGAGAAGGAAGAGGGAGGGAAGGAAACGAGGATCTGGGGAAGAAGACAGACGGTACAAAGCATTTCCCGAGTAATTCTTCTTTGTACTTATTGGCTGCTTCTATGTAGCCACGGTAGTCGAATCACTGCCCCGCAGGAGACCCAGCTTCGATCCCCGTGGTAGGTGTTCTCAGGAAATGTTGCCAAACGTCAGGGTAAATCTTTCAACGGGGGCGATTCCTACATTGATAATGATGATAACAGTGTTCGTACATGACGTGTGAAGTAGAGATGGCTAAATCCATTTTTTCTACGGAGTATATGATCGTAAAATAAGGAAGACAAAACTTTCTTAATAAATTCTATCCGAAAAAATGGAAAAAATGTTAACCCCCTCTCTCCGAAATTCAGATTGCCTCTGAAATCCGGGTAGTAAAATTTCCGAATCGAGATTTTAAAGTTTCCGGAATCCTGATATTTTTGGTCATCCCTGATGTAAAGGTACGGTATGTTAGGAAAATGGATCTGTCTGACTAAGTAAATCTGTCACCTCAAGAACAAAAAAAATGATCAGTCTTGTCATTTGTAAGCAAAGTAAACACAAAACTACATGAAGTACTTCGTGTTTTGTAAACCAAAATATTTTTTTCCGGAATCGATATTTGAACCGCAGGATCGAAAAAAAATTAAAAGGAGAAGTACTATGAAGGAAATACGATGGTTCAAGAACTGCTCTTTTCTTTCCAGTTCTATCTAGCACCAACCGTGGGGAAATTTATGCTTTTGCTTACTTATGTTTTCTTTCTATGCATCATTACTTTCAAGTACAGTGTAAGTTGCGTTGCGATGGTCTTCAATATGTGTTCTTCTCTTAAAAACAAGATCGTTGCATCGCATGCTTTACAGTGCTGCACAGTGAGAAGTTTCATCTTGATGACATCACAGAAACCCTACCTTGTTTGTAAACAAGGCAGCTGAAAAAAAGGTCTCTTATGACCAGACCTTCAAGAGCGGGGGGAAATCGGTCGAGGGACCTTGGTTTCGCAGACCTGCTGCGATGACCTGGCCCGCCTGATACCATTGCACTCAACAAGAAACGTAGCGAGACGGTTGGGTATGAGGGGTAGAATCGAGCTGTCCTTTCGATGCGATAAATTTATCGAATCTCTTGCTTATTTCTAGCTGTTTCATGATGTCACTCGACTAATTTCGCTCAAATATGCGAATATTCTGACTTATTTCTTACTTCTTCTCTAAAAAAATCAAAAGCACAATATTTGTATTATTTTTCTCTGTCATCGTCGCATCTCCCGATATCCGGCCTGTGTTGAATTTTGGGAATTTTAAGAAGATTTTTGAAAAACTTCAAATCTTGTACGTTAATGCGTTCCACAAACCTTTACGTAACTTGAATTTTACGTAAGTCGAATTTCTAAATTGCTTAAGTGTAACTTCGTAAGATTTGATTGATTGAGTTGGTGTTTTAAGTCCACTCTATGCACAATAAGGCTAATCGGGACTGGACCTACAGTTTCAAGTGGGATCCGAACCACTATGTGCCTCCACCGGGTATCGAACCCGGGACACCTTGATTACAAGGCGACGACGCTACCACTGAGAGTAACTTCGTAAGAAACTGCAATATTTATTATATGTATGTATGTATATGTGTATATATATATATATATATATATATATATATATATATATATTACACAGTATTATTTTATAAATGAAACATCATGCAGCAGTATAGCAGTATTTACTCGGATATAAATATAAAAGTATGAAAAATATATAAAAGATTATGAAAACAAATTGAAATCAAATAAAAAAAAATGTCTTTTGACAGCTACGTACAGTTTTTACGTAACTGCGAATTGACGTAAGTCGCATATTACGTAAGTCGGGGAGGTTACTACTGTATTTCTTTCCTTTTATGTATAACTTCCGTGGAATAGCAAGAGGTAACGGTGCGTTGGAAAATGGATCAAGATAATCATATTTGCTTATTTTCTTCAAGGAAACAAATCCATAAGCGGAAATGGGATGAAACACGCGTGAGAGAATAAGTGGGTCTCGAATGGTCTCTTCGAGCTGCAGTTGCCGAATACACAAACGAATAGAAAACAAGGAGTTATTTGATTCCATTTTCGTTATTCAGTTTAGTAGTTTTCCCTCACTTTTGGCTAATCGCGAAGATGGCGATGGGTGATGGATGATATGAAGAAATTGATGAAGGTACATTCGCAAAGAACATCTATGCCAAGGTCGAGATTCGATATGAATTTGATTTTAAGTCCATTTTATGCGTAAATAGGCTACTTGGGTGGGTATCGAACCCGGCACCACTTGATTACAAGACGAGGATGACGATAGCCAGTGGCGTTCATACAAGGTAAGCTACCGAAGCCATATTTCTTCGCTACAAATAGAACAAATACCAGTCCCTGCAGGGCTGCACTCAGGTTGAGCCCAAGCAATCTTCCTCTCGCATCGGTTAAGCAGTGGCACACAGTTGCGCGCGCACCTCAAGGTCACGGGCCGTGTGCGTGTATTTCTTCTGCAACCGAAGCTAGCATCGGACAGGGAGTTCGAGATTGTATAAGAGTGTTTCAACTCATATTGTTTTCGGTTTTCCTCAGTTTACGGCGGGTATAGTTTGCCGAATGTATATGAAAATATGTGAAGGTACCAGTTAGTATCTAGTAATATAGAACAATGTGTACTATAAAAGAACTTTTGTCCAAGGCGTTTTCTGCCCGTTCTTTCTCAGAAAAAATGAGATAATTAAAAATGGACGGCCAACACCAGAACTACCGAACTTGGTTCAAAAGACCAGTAAATCCACTAGACATTTTCAGTGTAATATGTATACCAAATGTGATTGGTTAGCCGATAGCGCTGAGCTAAATGTGGTGTTTTGCTGGTATTGTCTGTTGTTTGGAAAGGATAGAAATACTTCTTGGACCAAAACTGGGTACATGCATTTGGGAAATTTAGTGAAGTCAATAGCCGAGCACGGACTGTCTGTTAACCATCTACGATCGTCTGTAGCTATAGCTGCTTTTAGGGAAAACAGAATAGAAACTGCGCTTGATGACAGGGACGTCGTTGGGGGGGGGGGGGGCACTGGCCCCCCGAAACGTTCACGTGGCCCCGGCAAACTGTTCTACATTTGCTGAAAATTTTACTTTCATGACAAATATTGCAAAATAGTTTTTCAGTATTTTTTTCTTTCAGTTAGAAGCACTGTTCTTGATTTGAGTGGCACGAACCCAAAACCACATTTCTTTCTCGTTTTCCTGGTTCTAGCTATAGTGGATGTCAGTGTAGGAACCTACAACTTCGTCGTTTCTCGGAATTTTGAGGGAGCGGTCTTTCCACCCCTAACAGTCACAGGTCAACAACAGACAGGGTTGGGCGTTGAGTGTTGCCGTTGCGTCCAAACAATGTTTTGAGCTTGAGTAGATTGAAGGACGACCGCTTGTGCAGCAGTAAACCACATATATGCAAACAGTTACAACTGGTCCCGAATCAGAGCGCAATACACGCTAAATAAGTATAATGGTGGCAGGATGACTCATATCTCCGGGTAAGTAGTATTATTCGCACCAAATATCTATTCTACTATTGAAACAGTCTAAAACACGCAACGTGTTAAAAGTAATTATCTTCACAAACTGTACGATTTCTCGAGTCGCATATTTTTCTCGATATCGTGAAGACCGATTTTGAGATTCCTCCTTAACAAACGATGCCTCCCCGATTGCGCAGTGATAGGGTTGTTGCCTTGTAATCAAGGGGTCCCGGGTTCGATACATGGGTTGAGGTACACAGTGGTCCGGATCTTACTTTAAACTGTAGGTCCAGTCCCGATTAGTCTTACTTTGCATAAAGTGGACTTAAAAACACCAACTCAACTCAACTCCTTAACAAACTTTTCGAAGAATCGAAAATTTAAACAAGAACAAGTAAATACATTTTTGTAATTTTGAAGTAAATTATTATTATTGTTATAAGTTTGGGTATTTTTGGTTCGTATAAATCTGCTTCACACACTAAGCTTATTTTGTTGAGTCAAGTACAACTCATGAAATAAGTCACTGGAAAGACATGTGAGGTTGCACATATATTTAAGCATCTATAAATAAATAATAACCCGTGGTTCGACAGCCCTGGTAGGGCCTTGGTCTATCTCCCGACTGCCAGTCTCCCTCCCACAATCCTATCTAGAGGTGTGGACATCTTTAACCAGTAATGGGGTGACGTGGGGTCAGCACGTCGAACCCCAAACCGTTATAGGGGATATCCGTAAAGAATAATTATATTCTTGTGGTAAGGAGTCGTTGTCATTTAACATACTTTATTGATTTATTCCATCAGCATTATTTAAAATGTAGTGCCATACTGAACTTACCAACTTAACAAAGGCACATTAATTGCTAAATGAGGCATTTTCCTTGTGTTGCAGAGCAGGTTCAGTTTTTGGAGTATTGCAATGTTTTACACAGTCCGTTCGAATAATTTTGAGAATATTGATGTTTTGTTAGAGGGACCACCCCCGAATATCTGTGGATGTTTTACAGGTTTCATCTTATTTAAGAAGGTAATTTTTCCGGTGCAACTTTCCTCCGTACAACATGTCTTTTGCCACTCAAGCTGAAGAGCCGATTCATAGGTGCAACGACCTTGGCAGAAAGAAACTCTGATTGGCACCATGTTGACAAAATACTCAAGAAGTCAGTCTCGCAACCGACAGAACTCGAAGCGCTCGGATCCTACGGTGACATACACTTTGGTTGAACACAAACGGATGCACTGGTAGGAAATGCAGTGATTTTATGGGCCGTCCCTTTCTGGGAAGTCGGGGACCTTTTGAAAACACACTCTCCCTTCATGCACACCAGGGGGGATAAGCCAGGTTACCCCCTCCCACAAAATCTTCTCTTCATCTGGCTCTGGTTATCGGCCGCGCCGAAACGCACTGCAGGTAGCTAGGACTTTCTGGGTTAATTACTTTATGGTTCAGCATGGACCCCCCTGTGGTTGCGGCACTGATCTAGAATTGTTAATCACGGGTTTGCAAGAGACAAAATTCTACTGTTTGTCCCTTTTCTGGCGGGAGATGAATGACAAAGATGTCGCGGTTCCTTTAGGTCCCCATGTGCTCATAACCTGCAATGAAGGGAAATGCCATAATAAGCCTTTGTAATGTACCAACTTTATATCCTATAATCCTTCCTTGGTAACTTTCCACTCATTTTCAAGAAACACCTGCTTCTTTTTGCCCTACTGTGTTCATTGGTCGACAATTGATGACTGTCAGCTAGTTCGAAGAACAGTTTGATCCGAGAAGTGGTTTCATAGTTAGCTTCTGTAAACGTCAGATTCCGGTAGGATCACGGAGTGCTTGAGATCTCATTTTCATGCATTGCGAGTGAAATTTCGATTGATTTGGTTCATTTTACTTTGCTCTTCTGCTACATTTGGCTAATTGCGAAGATGGGGATGAGTGATGATATAATTAAATTGATCAATGGACTCTCACAAACACCCATGCTCAGTCCGGAATTCGAACCCGGCACACCTGGCATCGTAGCACGATGTGCTAACCACTCCGCCACGGGGTAGGCGAAGTGAAATTTCGAGTGTGAAGCTGCCAGCTCGTTTACCTCTCGAAAAAATTGAAGTAGAATCCACTGATCGACCAAATGTCCAACACATTGACTTTCTAAATTGGTGTCCGACTAACACTCAGGAGACCGCGTTTGACTCTCACGGCGGTTGATCTCACATGTGATGAAGAATAAGTCACATTTCAATTAAGGAAGGAAACGAGGTATGTAGTCAACTTTATATAGTAGTGTGTATGCTCTAGAAATAATACGTTTCAAAATTCTGCATATTTTGTGATTTTTCTTCATTTAGCCTCTACCAGGGTTGTCAAAGGTCCATCTACCCATAAGTTCTATGGGTTTTATTGGGTTCCGTTGCAGGACCGGAAACTTTCTTCTCGCACAATTTAAAATCGGTCCTAGTAGTGTATTGTTCCATTAAAAAAAGGATACTGGATCGTATTTAAATTTTACCGAAAAAAGAGTTCCTGCACCGTATTTAAATTCATACGGAAGAAAGGTCCCTGGACCGAATTGAGGCCTAGAACCCATTTACACTTGCTGATTTTCTCTCCCGGATGTGAAGTGAATTTATTTACAATACCTGGACCATTAACAACCCTGGGATTGTTAAAGATCAGGGAACGCATACATTCTTCTTTGTTCTATAGGATTCCGTTATAGGACCGGAACCTTTTCTCTCGCACAATCTAAATTTGTACCAAGTTGCGAATTGTTTCATTTCAATACGGAACTTTGACCCTATTTAAACAGATCAGGAAAAAAATGTTCTTTGACCGTATTTAAATTCTTCAGGAAATAAGGTTCCTGGACAGAAATTAAATTCATCTGGAAAAAATTCATGGACCGAATTGAAAACGTTACAGATGAAGAGGTAGGTTCCTTACGGTCCAGAAACCATTCACGATTGCTGATTTTCTCTCCTGGATGGGAATTGAATTTATTTAAAATTCCTGGACCATTAGAAACTCTGACCTCCACCCGCAAATGCAGACGCTGTGGCTGCTGCTTAGTGCTTAGGCGGGAAAGTTCACTACACATACAAATAAAATTAATCCAAAGTTATATAGCGAATAATAGTTACTTCCATAATAATATCATGAAATATGGAGAACCAAATTACTTATCAAGCATTTTCTGTTATTTGCCTATCCTAGTGGGAGCGAAAATCTTTTGCCCTTGCTGGTGAACTCGGTTCCTGCAAATTCAAGACGGCATTTTCTAATTTTCATTTCTATTTGGGCCGACAACTCCGTAGTGGAGTGGTTAGCAGGTTACGATACGAAGCAGAATGTCCCGTGTTCGAATCCCGGCCTGAGAATGTGTCTTCTTTCTGATGGTCCTTTCATCAAGTTAATCTTAACTCATTCTCATCTTCACGATTAGCCAAAAAGTGTCAGAAAAGTGAAATAAAATGAACCAAGTCAATCAATAATTTCTATTTCGTTATTTTACGCCGCTTTTCTACCTCTTGGATTAAATGCGATATGAGATTTAATGATGATCCGAAGGAATAGCGATGCGAGACATGATGCAACCACACCTGTAGAAGGTCCGAACCTTGGACCTCTGGTTTCGTAGTGCGTCATGCTCATGCTTCGGGAGTGGAATCATTTGAATGAAAAACTGTAAAAGTAGGGTGAAAGAAAACAACATTGTACTGTGCAAAAAAGCCATGTTTAGGTCCTCTAAAGAAAAGTACAGTTATTCAGTAAAATTAATTTTGAAGGACAAAGCCTCCGAAGTGTTTTTCCATTCGGTGACGCGTGGTCATCACATCGAGTCCCATCTAGTTTTGAGAGTGGAATTCGCTTACATATTGATTTCAAGTAGCTTCTCAATTGTCCTCACGATGTTAGGCCATCACAGAAATTTTGGAGTTCCTACCAGGGATCAAACCTTGAAAGATTTGAGCGCGCGAGAATTTTGTTGTTTCTATTGCCATCATATATTCAGTTTTGCACGCGCCAAGATTACTTTTAAGAAACTAGATGTGTGCATAAAATTTCATTCTAATAAACTAAATCAACCAATCAGTCAATATGATAGCAAAAATTCTTGACCACAAGAATAATTTATTGCCTTTTTGACCTACTTGTTAATTTCTTTACTTTTTCTTGACTACCATGACTTTCTTGATTGGCAGACACCTTGAATAATTTTGTTCTCTATACCCCTGCTTTACAATCAAATTATATTAAATATTGAATAAGAATGGGCAACACCTTGTTCCATCAGTATAAACCCTAAGACAAGAAATTCTGCTCAGGCATTGAACAGTGACGTTATCAGAAAATGGTCCCAAAACTTTGTTCATTAAGTGCTTCCGTTTTCTTGTTTGTTTAATAGCAGGACAAACTTTTTTTCTTTTTGGGCAATGACTCAATGACTGAATTAAAATAAATTTCACTATTGAGTTTGGAAGCGTAGTCCATGGACTTGTAACTTGCATGATTTTTTGTGTTACCTATTTTCCTAATTAATATTATGTGACGCTCAAAATGTAGGACATTTATGATATTTTTCAAATTCCTCCTGGACGCCAGACGTAAAGCTAAAATGTAGGACATGTCCGGGAAAAACCGGACGTCTGGTAACCCTAGCCACTAAAAACTCGTGCATGTCTCATATAATAGTGGTTAAGGGTGTCGAATTGCACTAAAGGCCGCCGGATTCGATTCTGGTATAAACAATATACATGGGATGCCTATCATGAACTCATTACACAAACATTTCATTTTCGCACCGTTGTCATATTTGTAGGTACACCTGATACCAGCACCCTTTTATATCTAAACCCACGGAAGAGGGCGTTCTCTACTTCTCAATTTTCTTCGAGCAAATTTACATCTCTAAGGAGTAAGGACTAATGACATTGTTCTTATTGTCTCAAAAATCTGACATAAGAGAAAATACATGGATTTTTAAAGACTGTCTAGATGCCATTAAGTTTATAAGTTCATTCTGCATTTAGATTCCCGAATAATGGCCGTGGATTTCGCGAGTGTATATCCGTATTTTTAATGGTTTAATAGAAAAAAATCTTAAGTTTTGCCCCCCCCCCCCCCCCCCCCGAACTGGTCAACCTAGCTACGTCCCTGCTGCTTAGCCTCATCCCACTCTATGGCATGTCCTGTTTCTCTCGTGTGTTTAAATATCGCATTTCTCTCTCTCTCTTAAGTCGTACATCATCCCTATGTTGTTTCAACCTATCTTTCAGTCTCTTTTTCGTTTCTCCTATGTACACACTATGACATTCTTTACATTTTACTTCGTACATAATCCCTTCCTCTTCCTCTTCTCTGTTTTCCTTTTTCTTGTTTGCATTCTTCGCTATTCCTAAGATGCTTCTCCCTCCCTCCCTGTTTTCCTAAGCACTTTGCATATCTTTTCTGTGGTCTTCCCCATGCTCCTTATTCCAAACCTTCTATCTTTTTCTTTCTCTTCCAATTCTCCCCTTCCTCTTTTCTTCCTTATTCTGTTTATGTCCACTCTATCCTTCTTCTCATAGTCATTCTTTTCCAGCTGTTTCCTAGGCTATTTATTTTGCCTTCTTTTTCACATTCCTTCGTGCATATTTTCTTTATTCTGTCCTCCATATTCTTTATAAAATTTCTTTTTGTCACCTCACCTCACTTCTAATAGTTTGGAGTGAGTAATGTTAGTGTCTCTTGTTACTTTTGTACTTGATACAGAGTCTGAAGAAGACCTTGCTAGAAGGTTGAAACGTTACGTTTAGTTTATGTTTTTAATAAAATAAATTACTGCCTTGGTGTAGATCAGTAGATGACAGGAGAGAATACGACTGTTATTTTGATGCAGAATTACTGTCAGTTTTCGTTCGTTATAACAATTGTCTTAATGGTTAATCACAATTTTATCCATAAAAACAAACAACACGTTAAATGCAAAGCAACTACATAATCTATTCTATCCAGTGGCGTGCCCAAGGGGAGGAAGGTTGGTGGGGGTTATAACCCCCATTTGGCCCAGTATTCCTAAAAAAGGAACATCAAACGCAGGAAAAGATGGCAAAATGAGGGACTACTAAAAAATGTATACCTAACCCCATCCTTTCGAGAATCCTGGACACGCCACTGAAAGTATCAACACTTACCTATTGCTGTGCGATTCTCGGTAGTTCAGCAACAGTACTCGTATGGCCTGACTTGTCACAGAAAATCGGAAATATACATGTCTAGAGAATATGTACCCACGAATCGAATCTTTGCCTACATGAAAGAACACGTTTTAAGAGAAAAAAGATCCACACGTGATAAAACAAACTTCACTTTCACTTGAAAACCACAGACGTTGATATCTTCGTCAGAACATTCCGTATTCCCACAACGAATGAGTCACTACTATGCTGCCCTCTGTTGAACTTTGAACTTTTTACGAATTTTGCCATATAATTACATCCATTTTACTAGAACAAATAAAGTGTAAACCCTTGCCTGGTAGTTAAGCTCACTAACACTTGTATAAAAATTGGCCGAGTCTGCTGCCACGCACGTGTCAGCAGCAAGAATAAGCGTCAAATTTGCTCCTGCCACGTGATTCGTCTGCTAAAAGGATGTTACAAATCTTTAGAACAGATGAAGATGAGAAAAATGCAAGTTTATGATTAGTGGGAATGAATGTAAATTTAGAACCTTTTTCTTTAGAAAGCATTTAGTGATATTATTTTAATGCTAACGGAACCTAACCTAACTACGAGAGTATTTAGTTTATTATTAGAAGAATGCTAAGGGACCTAATCTTAAAACATTTATGTGAAAGTAATCTCTACAACTTCACAGTATGTGTTACAGACGTAATTGCATACATAGCATGATGAAATCACGATGAAACAAGGACCGAGTTTGCTGCTACGTGCATCTCTTTTGAGGTTAGAGCAGAAAAAGAGCCTGGCAGCAGACACTACCAAAAAAATTGCTGTCCTCAGTGGCGGCGATTGGGTTCCAAAACTGGGCGGCAAAGGCAGTTTAGTTTACCGGTTTAGCATAGTGCAGGCGCGAAAGTGGCAAAAAGTGGGCTCCCTAATCGCCACCACTGGCTGCCCTAACAGTGGCGTGCCCAGGATTTTCATACGGGGGTGGGGGTATATAGACTTTTTTTCCTAATGGTCAGTCCTCATTTTGTCTTTCTTTCCTGCCTTTGATGTTTTTTTTAAGGAATACTGGGCCAAAGGCGGGATTATGAATTGGGTACGCCAATGCCTACAAAGAAATTGTCAATATTTTTAAAATGGATTATTTATTGAGTAACAAAAGGTTGTTAGGTCCAGCTGATAAAGAGTAAAATCGTTGATCATTATTTTAATGTGTATGCAAAGGAGTATTCACAATCAAATCCTTACTTCTGTGGAAATAAACTTCAGTAACAAGTATTTTGTTTATTAAATTTCGGGCATGGATAGTCTTTCGGGAGAGGGGGGAGGCGACTGCCTGGACTCTCATCTCTAAATAACATGTGTCGTTTATCAGGAATGGAATTATGTTAATGCAAAGGCAGCAAAACTGATGTTGTCCTTCACTTATCATATTGTGGAGAACAGACTGGAGGAAAATGATGAACAAATCGCTACTGAGTATTACTTTTGACTTTGAGTGTACCAGTTACCAGGGTTGCAACATTTCTGCTGTTGCTAGAGGACACAGCCTGAACGGGAATTTAAAGCCCAGACTTTATACACTAACGCAAAAGTGATATGAACAAGTGTTCTTGGGTAATGGGCCAAGTTAAATCTGCATGTAACATAAGTTTCAAGCACATACATTGCTCTCATCTTCAGGAAATGTTGCCGAGAGACCTAATTTCCTGAACACTTGTCCAAATCTCATTGCTAGAAAAGCTACATTCTCAATCTCTGCCATTTTCGAGGCAATGTGATCAGCACAATGTTCCAGCTGCCTTTACCCCCCCCCCCCCCCCAATTTATCTAGGTGCCCATAGATTTGAAGCTGGGTGAGCCTGGAGCTGCTCATTGCTGAAAAAATTCTGACCTTAGAACATCCATCTCGAGAATTGAGCCATGGTCTCACGTGTGGAAGTAGACGCCCTACCAACTAGATCATCATGACTCTAGTTGGCATTCCTTTCTGATATTTTACACAAAACTAAATGTTCTCGATGCATCTGTACAAGGGAATGATACCCACATTCTGCACCTATCAGACAAGGTGTTAGCCATAAGTCATCATAAGGAAGTTGCTGCTTTGGAAGAGAAAGATTGAAGATGAAAACTTTGGCGACTCTTTTCCTACATTGAGCATATTGCCAGAAAAAATAGACTACAATGAAATGAAGAAATCAAATTTGTGTTTGTGGAACACTTGTCACAACTCCATCCCTAATTCTAAAAGTAATTTCCACAGGACAGGGCACAATTGGAACAGGAATCAATTCTACACAGACTCTCCACCAAGTATCAACACAGCAGAAGAGTAGCAGCTTATTGATATGTATTCACACAATGCAATGAAGAATATATTTAATTCTGTAACACCGCCTGAATTTTAGAGCTTCATGGGAAATAAGTTTCCAGAACTAAGGCGCAGCTGGACTTTTGGCAGTCGCCAGGGCAGCTTTATTTGAAATTTCCCTCCCCTTTCTAAAGACTACTATGATATTGCAAAATCTGAAAAAAACAAAAAAAAAAACATCTGCTTAGAATTCCTACGAGAGAATTCACATGAATATGCATGTGGTTTGCTTTGTGAACTAGATATTCTAGATATTATCAATAGTTTAATAGACTTACATAGCTACGAAACTATTGATAATATCTAGACAACAGTGAAAGAAAACCATATGAAGATTCACGTGAATGATTAATGAAATCTCAAAAGTAAAAATCGTGGGGGTGTTAGATCTGGTGAACAAGGAGGTGAACATGCAATTTTCCCACCTCGACCTGGAAATCTGTTATTGAGGATATCCTGGACTTTGGTGAAGTAGTGAGAAAGTGGATGCAGTCAAAACACACAGTGAGCTCGCTCTTGACCTGTGAAAGCAGCCATTTTTAATTGAACTGTCGCTGGCGCTTACGGTGGTGGAATTCAGCACTACTCCACAATGTTAGTTAAATTTGATGTATTTCCTTACAAAAGATGCCACAACCAGTTCTGTAACATTTCCAAATAAATACACTTACTAAGTTGTAAAGTCCTTTTTGGAACACCCTGTATTTATCTATTCTCATTGAGGAGAGGGGCATGCAGGTTTTGGCAGCAGAGGGGAGCCACCGCAGCAAAACATTTGAAATTCCCTGATCTAATGCAAGGCACGAAACTGTGATTCTATGGGGTTATATCACATGATTGCATCTCTGTTGGCAGGATACTGTTATCATTTTTTTATATTTTACTGATACAAAAATGAACATCACCTCGGGGAATATGAAAGAATGCCATCTATCTTTCCCAGCAGACACTGTATTTCGAAGTATTATTTTTTTATCAATGCTGCCAGGACTCAATGTATTACACTCGCATACCATTCCTATACCAACTGGGTTACAGAGAGAGCCAGTTCTGGTTTCACCCAATACTTCACATCCACCATTTTCCTTGTGTTTTAATTGCATGCTCTTATGTGGAAAATGTACCAAGCAAAAACAAACGCTTAAAATTTTAATATATAAATTTTATTGCTTCAATTTATAAAACTGTTACAATATTTACAAAAAAATGGTTTCTTTGATAATTCTAAAATAAGTACAGGTTGTAATTTCCACATGACAATAGTTATGTACATGTAATTTACACTGCAGTTCCTCTTTCCAAATTTTGCTTGATCTCTGTAGTATACTGGCCGTAGAACCGTTCCAATTTCTTGTTGAACTTCATGTTACGTTCATTAATGTAGTCAATATCTGCATCATCATTGTGCATTCTTCGGCGACTGTATTTCTCTCGTTTTGAAATCCTAGAATGAAGGGAATGCGTCAATATTTGCCACAGTGGAGTCAATATCACTTCAATAAGCAATACTGATAGATACTTTTAATATTTCTTTTACGTTGCTTTTATATCTCTTTAGGTAATTGTTACAATCAGGATAAATGATGAAATATATGATAGGGGTGAACACACAAATTCATGCTATACCAAGAACTCAAACCATGGAATCTGTGCAATGTTCAGACTCGTGTACATAAAACAAAGACCCTGGCTTTTTCAGGTTTTCGTGCAATATCCAGACCACTTTGAGGTGCTTCCACTTGCTAACAACCAAGTTTGGAGTGCATTTGTTATTCTAGAGAATATATTTTATAATTAAAGACTGCTGAAAATAAGTGAACAAAAATATCTCCAGCCAAGAAGAATGTTCAATTTATTTTCTTTCACACAACTTGGCAAGTACAAAAACAATTTTCTCCAATTTTTTTCAGGTTTTCCACGCCAATGGGAAATCTGGAGTAATTTTTTTCAAATTTTGCATTTTTCCGAGGACTAAATAACATGATTTGATTTGCTTTTGTTATTTACTGTTGCTTTTCGGTCAGTTATAGCTAATTGCAAGGATGAGGATGAGTGATGATAGGATGGAATTGATGAAGGGACACTCGCAAAGAATGCCAATGCCTAGGCTGGGATTCGAACCTGGTAGCCCAGTTGTTGTAGCATGCTGTGCTAATCACTCTGCCAAAGAGGTCAGGTAAATAGCAAATTTTGATTTTCAAAGCCTAAATATTTTGTAGGGATGAGCCAATATGAAATGACCGATACAGATATTCTGCCGATCCGATATAAAATTCCAAATGGTTCACTGACTCCTGAATAAATGCACGTTACATCAAGAATCTGTGTATAAGAGATGATGAATTTAAATTGCCTGATGATATTTCGGATTAATAATTTTAAAAATGAGATAAAACAGACCGCTTGTTTCACACTTAAGTCCTATGTTACAACAATGTAACATTGACAAGATCCATTGTATAAGGGAATCTTTTTTGTTAAAAATTTTTAACTATTGTTATAACTGTATCTTTAATCAAACTAAAAATAAATGTCTGATGAAGGGAGCCTGTGCTCTCCTGAAAGTTACAACAAAAAACTGCGTTTTTATGCTTGAAACAACTGTAGACTACAAGAGATATAACAACTGTTCACAGTACCTTTTTACATGATTTAATCTCCATTCAGTAAAATATGCAATTATCTGACATGAGCATTTGGAAGATATGCAGGGTGTACACAAAGGGTTTCATTAAAATGGCACCTGCGAAACACTGCAACACACAGAATATATAATTGATTGATTTGGTGCTCTAAGTCCACTTTATGCACAGTAAGGCTAATTGGGTGATGCCTGTATGCTGGCAACCCTACATTTACATTTGATCATATTTTTGACGTCTCTTCCTGTTGTGAAGGAGCATGTCCCAGTGTTGCAAGAAATACATATTTTCTGTGAAAAATTACATACTACCAACAACAACCAACGACAAAAATGCTAGTGAGAAGAATTGTGTTTTTATGTCCTCTATACATTTCTATGGTCCATGGGTGCCATTGTTGAAATATTCTCTTGTTCTCAATATTACATGCAAAAGTGTAATATATCAGAAAAATTAGTGGCTGAGGAGTCAAAGGAGATTTCATAAGATCTACCTCAAATTACTCGCAGGGAAACAAAGGACTTTTTCAAACTCTGCTTGTTAATAATAGTACCAATGGATTTACTGTTTTGTAATTAGTGTGTCATACCTTCATATGTATACTAATGATAAAAAAAAAGATAGAACGGAGATATGTGTATTTTCAAGAAATAGTATTTTAATTGCTGCCATGTGGTGCTGGGAAAACTTTCTCCAGTCCGTCCTCAACGGGTTTACAGGCAGTCAGAAGACCTTTTTCTGCCAGGCTGCTAAAGGTTAATGACACCCTGTATAGCCAGCCATTCAGACACATATCACATTTTTAACAAACTACAAAATTTGTAAGTGCCAACCTACAGAGTAGGAATAGAAGACAATACTCACTGTTTCTCAAGATCTTCCACCATCTTTTCAATCCCCTCCTTCGTGTCCTGATGCAGACCATGGAGTATGGTGTTGTTGGTAGAGTAAAATGCATCACCCAACTTCTCCTTTTCTCTATCGTACTCCTGCATGTCTGGTTTAATGTTCTTCACGAGTCTATTGTACTGTCTGCAATGAAATCACAAATGAAAGGAAAACATACTTTCCTCACATCAAAGACACATTATACATTAAGGTAAAATCCACATTCAGTTCCAGATTTTCTATGATAAATTTCCAAGGTTAATCTTTGATGAATAAACAATTTATTTTAATATTTTTATGAACATATCTGGAAAAAATACTTTACATCATTGCCCAACACTAATTCTACCTTAACATTTAACTACCAGGCTAAATTTTTCATTTTCTTGTGGGAGACCGGAGCTATTTTGACGTATAATTATTATGCACATGGTCTGTGTAATGCACTTTTTAAAATTTCTTGTTCCCTAGGCTGCGTGCATAACAATTATGCACATCCTGTAGTAACAAAGTAGTTTTATACATACATTTGATATTAAGGGCGTTGTGTATATGAAAAAAAGTACTATACTTGCTGCCTGAAAGTTGTGTATTAATTCCATACACATGGTAGTTACAAGTGTTACGAAGACTTCAGACCAGAGCGACACGTAACACATGTTGCTTGGGAATGATCCAATCAGCAGTATCGTTTCACACTGTAATGGCATAACCAGCCTCACAAGTCTGCTTTCAATTGGTGAAATCCTCAAGCTACATGTGTCACCTGTCGCTTCAGTGTGAATTCTCCCTTAACTCTTTCGCTGCGGTCGTCGCTTCTATGCACAGCATGCCAGGTGCCTTGCTCCACGGAAGTCGCATTATTGCGAGTTCATACTTCCATTCGCTGCGGGTGTCGCATTTCCGAAGTACGTTGCTTTTAGTAGCTTTCTGACATCTGTTGATAGTATTTTGAACTATTTGAACTTGTAGTTTTGTTTTTATCCGTATGATGTCGCTAATTACGCCTCCGTTTAGAATTCTTTGACATACGAGCGTTGAGTGCTATGACATGTCAGTTTCAAATGCATGTTCGAATGTAAACAACACGGCTGCGTCAAGTCGTCAACACTTGTCTGATAATGATGTTACTCAACTGTTGAATCAGAAGGTGAATTAAGTTGTGACGATAATAGCGACAGTTTTTATGAGACTTCAAGTGGTGACAGTGATTGTGTAGTGTCTGATGAAGAATTTGTACCGCCATCCGTAACATCATGGAGCAGAGTGCAAAACAGCATTGATCTATGTGCGGGAATTTCAAAATTTTTCAAAATATCATACCACCAGGGACTACAGAATGGTTTGCCAGTGCAAGGAATGACTTTTGCAAGTTCTCTATAACATATTTTGCAATTTAATTGTGTAAAATTATTGTTTCTAAAAAAATGTTTGTAAAATTATTGTTTCTAAAAAAATGTTGTTTTTTTTCAAAATTTCAAAATTTTTCAAAATATCATGCCACCAGGGACTACAGAATGGTTTTCCAGTGCAAGGAATGACTTTTGCAAGTTCTCTCTCATATATAATTCAATGTAATTGTGAAAACTATTTTTTTATAAAAAAAATATATTTTCAAATTTAATTATGCAGCCAAGGGATATTGTGTGCCAGAGAATTCCGCAGCGAAAGAGTTAATTCTTAATTGAGAAATATCGAAACGTGAGATTAACAGCAGATGATGTCACTTCATGCTATGTCCAGCATTTATAAGCCAAATCTTATGAAATCAACACTTCATTGTGCATTTAACATGAAAAATGTATATACATTGGTTATACGAGGGTTAAGTCATAAGTCGTGGCAACTATTTTTTTTTCTTTCGAACAGGGGACAACATGAAAAATCTAAGATATACAATTGAAAGTGTAAGGAAGATACTTTCGAAAGAAGCCACCAGATGGTTTAAGTCAGGCATGTCCAACGTGTCGATCGCGGGGCGCTTGTTGGTCGATCGCAGTTATCAATCGTAATTATACGAATATATGTTATTTGAATTCAACTTTTATGATGTATAATGGCTGAGTACGTACAAATTTTTGCACAGATTAACGATTAATAGTAGCTCACTGCCTGTTGTGACACTAAAAAGTAGATCACTACTTGATTGAAGTTAGACATGTCTGGTGTAAGTGAACAACGGTGGGGTAGTAAGCACGCACCCAAGTTCAGTCGGTGAGTGACAGCGTTCGAAAATGGAGGCCATTCTGGCATACGACTGTCAAGGTGTTCTTGTGTGCCATCCAGTGCATGAGAAGCACACTGTGAATCCAGCGTATTACACTTCATTTTAGGTGTCACACAATTGCGCGGTGCAGTATGGACCGAATGTCCAGAACTTTTTGGACAACGCCATTATCCAACACAATAACACGACAGCTCACACGGTGGACAATCTTAGGTGTCACTCACAGTGCTGGGGATGGGAGGTATTTCCACACCCGCCTTATTCTCCTGATCTAATTCCATGTGACTATGATCTCATCCCCAAAGTGAATAAGCCATTGCGTGGGAAACGGTTTGCCAACAAAGAGATCGTAACAGTATTTCAGCGAGAGGCGCCACACGTTAGCGCTGCACATGCAGCTAAGCCAGGGTGACAAGGGGAGAATGTGGGAAGATAGCCTGACAGGTTGGAATCCGAGAGGTCCCGGGTTCGAGTCGCAGCGGATGGTATTCAATGCCTACACAATTGCTGACAACGAACAGTGGATAACCTGGGTGAATAGTTTGAAGGTTGTTAAACAGTGTAGTCTTTTGTACTTGTTGTTCATGCCACAATAAAACACTGTTGTCCAACGTCCTGTGTTCTGCCTCTTCCCTACGAGTCTCTCCTGCATCCAGATTTCATCTGGTGGCTTCATACGAAGGTACATTCCATACACTTTCAAACGTATATCTTAGATTTTTCGTGTTGTCCCCTGTTCGTAAGAAAAAAAATAATTGCCATGACTTATGACTTAACCCTCGTACTACAGTACATACAAGGCTGTCCCAGAAGTCCTGCACCATCAGCACACTGAGCTCCAAGAGGTGAAGTTTGCGAGGGTAGGTGTCGCCACCGATGAAAAGCTGTTGGCAGGCATAGAGAACAGGTTCGTGTAATCAAGTGAAGGCATGCACTGGATGTGTAGCGAGAGTTCCCGTGAAGTTAAACTGGGCACGATGAGTGAGGACCAAATTGCACTTCGTGCAGTGCTACGTTTTTATGGAAAAAAACGACTAACAGCAAAAGCGGCAGCGGAGGAAATTTGTCGTGTGGAGAACGAAGAAGTGCTAAATCGATCGACAGCTTCCCGTTGGTTTAAAAAATTTGCTTCAGGTGATCTACGCCTCGCGGACAAACCCCGCACGGTGTGACCTCCGATGGACATTAACGAGTCTCTGCAGGATGCTGTGAATGCTACACCACAATCCAGCACACGTGTGTTAGCAAGACTGGTTGGAGCATCCAAATCAACAGTAAACCGTCGCTTGCATGACATGGATTACACCAATAAACAGCCCCGACAAAGTCTGCACAAGCTGACAAAGGTGCAGGCCCAGCGCAGAGATGCAATTTGCCAGACATTGCCACAAAAGCCAAATGATCTTCGTTTTTGGAGGAGACTTGTGACAAGAGACGAGAAGTGGGTGTTTCTGAAAACCCTGATACACGTAAACAGTGGGTGAAAAGAAGACAGGAGGCCATCGCCGATGTGAAACAGGACAGATTTGGGAAAAAGTTCATGCTGAGTGTGTGGTGGAATATTGATGGGATTGTCCATTATGAGTTTGTTCCAGATGGTCGTGCTGTAACAGGTGAACTGTATTCTGAACAATTACGCCGAGTGTATGCATTCTGAATGGGAAATACCTGGCATTAACAAGAAGGAAGAGGTTACCGCTGCAAAATGACAATGCTCCCAGTCACCGGTCTCGAAGAGTGACCAACATACTAGCTGAGCTTGACGGATTTGAGTTGTTACCTCATCCCGCCTATAGTCTGGAAATTGCACCATCGGATTACGGTTTGTTTCACTCTCTCTCATATTTCCTGTGTGGTCGGCAATTAATTCATATGATGAGGTAAATTCTGCCTGTCGTGAGTTTTTCAATTCTAAACCTGCCACCTGGTATCACCATCAGATTGAACTGTTGTCGCAGAGATGGGTGAAGGTAATTGAACATGGAGGCCTGTACTTTGTTGAATAAAGTCTGTCTTTGTTTCTGATATTCTGAGTTTCATTTTTGCCGTTGTATGGTGCAGGACTTCTCGGACAGCCTGGTATTTCAAAATAATGTCCACATGTGGAACACTTAGATATGCATGGGAGAATGCTACTTTGCTGCAACCCTATCCACCATCTAGCACTAAACACCATCTGTGGGAAATATAGTGTCTCAAATTCGAACCCATAGGCAGGCCTGAACTGGAAAATGTTAACTGCGGGTATGGTCCTAGGGTTTAACATGGTGACAATGAGGCAACTGGAGGATGCCATCCCCTCTCACTTCAAGAACTCACAATTTATACTTCATATCAAAAGGAATAAAAAAAAACACAATGACACAACCAACATATCATTACAGAATACTTGCAAAAAAGATCAACTCATTATATCTTTATCAGTCTCACCGATAGTAAATAAATAATGTATGTATGTACCTTATGGTGGCTTGTTCATAATCGGCAAAGCCTGTGTCAGGATTTTTCTTCTTCTTTTTCCTTTCCCATCGTTCTGCGTCGTCAGCTCCTACTTGGAGAAGTTTCACTCGATCATAATCTTCGCCCTGAAACAACGATAGTAAATTATTTATTTAATTGATTTCCATTATTTACTTTGCTTTTCTGTCACTTTTGGCTAATACCAAAGATGAGGATGAATTGAAAGGACAATCACAAACACAAATAAAATGGAGGATTATACTGTTCGTGAGTCTTGATGCCAGTGTCTCATTAGTCTGCAAAAAGCAGTCCAGGGTACTACGTGGAACAGAGTTTGACATTTGGGTGCTTACAGGAAAGTCGCCCCTTATATATTTATGGCTGTACTCTCTTTTACACAATGTAACATTGTAAATTTGATGTATCATCAATAATGTTTTACTAATATTAGCAGGGTAATTTGTTTTTCATGTATGTTCATATAGTAATAAAAAAAACAATGTTACGGTGATCATTGCACCATGTCAGGGGTCCTGAGTTTGAATCCTGACCTGGGCTTGGGTGTTTCATGTGAGTGTCTCTTCATCAATTTTGTCATATCATCACTCATCCTCATCATCAGGCAAAAGTGACAGAAAAGTGACCAAAAATAACTTAATTCAATCAATAAACGGACATAGTGGAGACATATAGGCAGAACCCAACACATTCACGATCTCAGCAATTGTATTTGTAACCCCCCCCCCTCTCCGGGTACCCATTCATTAGACTGAGTGAACACAAGAGCTACTTTATGCAAATACAAGGTCTCAAAATTTTCCAACTTAGATCACCCGCCCACTGGGAATCATGGCCATATGTCCTACCAATCAGACCACAGCAGCTCCATTCACATAGTAATAATGTTTTACTTGTTATTACATTTCAATCACTTGCATGAGTATTAAGTTTAGAAAATTTTCTGTTTTAGGTTCATAGCTCTGGTAACTTAAACTGGGTGTTAGTTCATATAACCGATGTGCCAATTACAATTTCCATCGGTCTTTCTACGCGTTCTCCCCCAAGATCTCGAATTTCTGCTCTCAAGGAACCAGCGTTCTTTCCCATGAAGCCCCGCATATATCACCGCCCCTACTCCAAGGTGAAGGAAACAGTGTGTCTCGCAATAAACTCCCATATGTGTTCCGTCCAAATTCATCGGAATTCAGCGGATGTCAACATAAATTCAAGCCGAGAAGGAGCTAATCACCTGGAACTTCAGGCATTTAAAATTTAAAACCCCCAAGAAGACTTTGCCATTGGTCGGAAACAAAGATCCTCTGTTCTCATGAGATTTTGCAGGTGGCCAGGCTCAGAATCGAGACAATTGCTCTACACATGGTGGTCTCCACGAGATGCATAACTTCCACGACGACCGCCAGCACGTCTAGTTCAGTGACAGAGAATTGACAAGAGTAAATAGCACAGAATCTTGAACTCCAACCCCGCCGGAACATTTCTCTTCGTATCTCTTCGCTTCAGTGGGATTTTGGCAGCCAAGGAAGGCATAACTTTAACGAAGTGTCCGAGTTGGGAGCGATATAAATTTGAGTTGTTAGCGATAAAAATTAATTAGAACAGATACTTTTCTTTCTCGAGATCAGCTCTCAAACAAGGTGCTATTGTATTTTTATGTTACGCGAATATGGCCCCTAGTGTAACGATTTTGGCCCTTACATGCAGAAGTGACCGCGTGTGGGCGGAGTTAAAAGTTCAACGACCAATAGAGAAGAGGAACAATTCTTCCGGGAAGAAGGAACTTGAAAGAAAAGACGAAGTAAGGACTTAACAGACGCAGTTCTGCAGACGGAGTTTTTAGAGACAGTTTTAGAACATTCACAGTTAAAACTTTCAGCACCTTTGTAGGTCAGAGAGAAATTGTTTTCTCTTCTCTGGACCAAGTTTAGATTCTTAGCTTTGGGTGCTCGAATGTAGTGTTTACGTACAACGCTGACCATCAGCGGTCTGCGTTGCTAACTTGTTTTGACCCGGTGCATTGCGGGTCTGCGAGAGTGTCTTGTTCCTAATGGCACTTGTGCTGGCGGGCGGAGTTGTAAGTATTTCTACAGTGATGTATTAAATATTAAGTCGTAACATGTCCTAGTGTTCTGATTTCTGATTCTGGATTTCCGATTTCTGATCCCTGCTTGTAGCGATAATTTTGGCTTGTAAGTGAAGACCGATGTAAAAGGAATTTCATCGTCCTTTTCCATCGGCTGAATTTTGGACCGTCGACACGAGGAATAATTCCATGTCGTATTTAAGTTGGTACGTTTAAATTTCTTGTTTACACGAAAGAACATACATGCCTTAATTAACTAAAGACTCGGTTCGAACCCGTAAAACGCCCCCTCTTTAAAAATTAATCTTTGTTATATTCAGCTGTCAATTAAACTACTGAAGCTTCCCAGACAATGTGGAAGCTGCTTCAATAGCTTCAGCCACATCGGTTAGAGAAGTAATAAGAAAATACTTTTGCAAATAAACGCTACATCAAGAAATGACACTGATGATTCTAGATGAATAAACATTTGAACACCCATGATAGAAAAAAACCTTGGATGAACGAATGAATCAGAATCCTAACATGAAAAATTTAAGGGGGGGCTGTATCAGGTATAGTAATCTGGATGAACAAGGTACTGATCAAAACTGTCCAACACAACAGAATTTTTCTGACCTTGTTCCCACATAAAGCAGCTCCAGGGCTCACTCAGTCTCAAATCAATGGGTACCTGGGGGGAACCTTGAGGGGTAAAGGCTGTCAGAGCATGGTGCTGATCACCTTCAAAATGGCCAAGATCGAACATGTGTGGGGTCCTACCCCAACATTCCCTAAAATGGGGTCCGTCGACCCATTGCACCCCCTCGAGAATTAAGCCGATTTTTTTCTAATCGACAGATTTCAACGTTTTATGTAATATAAAAGTGGTTCCAGCATTAGGAAACCACAAATAACGGAGATATTTGATCGCAAAGTATGACCCGCGTAAGAACAAGAAACTAATATTCCGGACTATAGCTCATTTTAAATTCCCAAATAGCAGGAAAACTAACACTCCTGGCATATCCTGACATTACTATGACCCCAAATTTTAACTATGTTTGCCTAACCTACCTTACCGTGCATGGTTTGTGGGGCTACCCGTTCATGACATCATCAGTGCCAAATTTTAACTGCAGATTCGTGATTACGAGGCCTAAATTATTGACTATGCGAAAAATGAAAGAAATTGGGAACCGTCCGGAATTGTAAAATCATGCCACAACAATTTCCAATACGGACGAGAATATATAATTTTAAAAAGTACTAACCTTAAAACAATGCACTTTCTGCTACGTGGTTGTCCGGCCGAAGAATGCCACGATACTGAAAATGTCGATACACTCCATAATATGCATTTTCAATGAATAGCACTTGCCACACTAAAAATGCACGCCCACCTTGCAAACAAAATCCCAGTACCATGTGACATGAACCGAAACATCGTCTGCAGTAAATCTCGTGCAGCCTGACGTAACACCAGGATTGCCAACCTTCAATCTCAGATATTTCCAACACTGCTCAAGTTACAAAACACAAACAACGTAACAACATGTTCCTTCGTATCACATGCAGATGGCAACAATGAAAATGACGTCATAAATTGTCCCATCAAAAAATTCTCATTACTCCACTATAATACATCTCCTAAAGCTAAAAACAACGCAAATCGTTCATATAGAACATAATCTTCATAAATGACACAAAAATCATCACCTTATCGTGGGGGTACGGAGTGTCGACGGTACCCCTAAAATGTGCCATCATGGCATGGTACTATATGGACAGGGAACTTTACATTTACCAATATCAGCCATGACCAATTAATATGGTCCAATCACAGCAGGCTGTATGATCATTTCTCAGAATGTTACAACACAAGTGACCAGTCAAAAAATAATTGGGGATTAACTTTTAATTAACAACTGTTATAGATAGATGTTAACAGATTCGAATATTGTTACTAGTGATAATTACCTTCTCCTCCGCATCTTTCCGTTTTTCTTCGTCCTGAAGGATCCACTCGGCACGTCTCTTGCGGGCTTCCCAGTTGGATGGCAGCTTGTTACGCTTGTCCTCCTCCACCACCTCTTGGTGGTTCAGTTGCCGAGCTTCATTCTGTCAGCAGAGAAAACAGAACAAGTACTGTACAATAATTGGAATCAAAATTAGTGTTGCTGGTTTCATATTTTTTTTCCGTGGTGGTGCAGAGAAATCTAAATTTTACATTTTCCCAATTTTATAAGTTATGCAGCAACACACCTGTGTGTGCATGTAACATATGTGTGACATACGTATTAGCACATTCTTTTTAAAATATTTACTTGTGTTTGTGTGTACATGTCCAGATATTATGAGAATAATTAAATCAAGAAGACTTAGATGGGCAGGTCATGTGGTACAAATGGGAGAGGAAAGAAGAGTTTACAGCAGTGGTTCCCAAAGTGTGGGGCGCCATGGCTGGCTTACAGGGCAGACGTGAAATGTTCCAATATTTTCACTGAAACGACACTTACTACTTACTTCTTACTGTAAACATGGTTTTAGTACTTTTTACACATAAAATGGTATGACTTAAGATGGCCGGACCCCTCTCAGATTTTCTTCATATTTGACCACAATGACATGCTTACTAATCAAGGCCTGCTAATGACGAATCTGAAGTTAAAATTTGTCGGAAACATCTAGAAATTGCAAAATAATTGTGAACCATTGACGCTAGCCCCACAAACCATTGACATGTGGTTAGGTTAGGCACAGTTAAAATTTGGTATCGTGGTAGTATCAGGATCTAGAAATTGCAAAATAATTGCGAACCATTGATGCTAGATCCATGAACCATTGGCGCTAGCCCCACGAACCAATGATGTGTGGTTAGGTTAGGCAAACATAGTTAAAATTTGGTGTCGTGGTCGTATCAGGAATATATATATATTTCCTTGTGAAACAAAAAATTTCACGAAAATCGACGGTTTTCCTTCCGAAAACTAATGCCTTATTTTCGCTTATTTTGCAATTTCTAGATGTTTCCGACAACTTTTAACTTCAGATTCATGATTAGGAGGCCTCAATTAGGGAGTATGCCAAATATGAAGAAAATCGGAGAGGGGTCCGGTCATCTTAAGTCGTTCCCATAAAATGTTTCTGAATTTGAAATATTTATTTGTTTTTTAAGTTAATGCAAGCAACCTAATCACACTAACTGAGCGTTGCAAGTGTTAGACTGATTTTGCCCAAGATAGGGGCAGATGGAAGGCTTGTGTTGCTGCAGCCATAAATCTTCAGGTTTAAGAATGCTAGAGAGTTAGTTAGTTAGTGTGTGTGTATGTTAACTAAAGGTACAAGAATAAATATCTTCAAAACACTATACTGTGCTGCCTCTATATATATATTATTGTATTCAATTCAAGTGGAGAGTTTAATGACTAAATTCAGGATAGTAAAAAAGGTGTACCTGGAACATGTTTGTGTTTACTCAAAGTAATAAGTCCAGTGGTTAACATTGTTGATGATCCCCAGTTAAGAGTATGGCATGATGACAATGCTGCTGCATGATGTACAACAAAATACAGTTCACTGTGCAGTACACTCAAACAGAAAAGTTAAGGGGAGGTCATCATCATCATTTAATATGAGAGCAAAAATTCTACGACAAATCAATGACACTAATTTTAAAGGGTGTAGGGTGGAAACAAGAAAGAAGCATCTATAGCCTTCTTTAAAAGTACCATTCCAGTGTTGATGTAGATGGTGTTTGAGGACAATTGCAAAAAATGCCCAAACCAGGATGACTGAACTTGGGATTTCATCCCTCAACCTTCCGAGATAGGTTTGGAAGTTAACAAAGAGAAAACTAAATATATGCTTACAGGCCGAAACCAAGTGTTAGGTAATAATCAAAATCTAATTATTGATAACAACTCGTTTGAACCAGTTTCCAAATTCAAATACTTAGGAGTAATATTAACAAATGAAAATTATATTAAAGAGGAAATAAAATATAAATAATTTTGCCTGTAGTGTTATATGGATGTGAAACTTGGTCCCTTACATTAAAAGAGGAACGTAAATGAAGAGTATTGTTTAAAAAAAAATCCCAAGAAAAAAATTTGGACCTAAAAGGGATGAAGAGACAGGTGAGTGGAGAAGGTTTCATAATTTAGAACCAAATCATTTGTATTCATGTCCAGATATTATTAGAATAATTAAATCAAGAAGACTTAGGTGGGCAGGGCATGTGGCACGAATGGTAGAGGAAAGAGTTTACAGGATTCTTGTTGGGAAACCTAATGATAAGAGACCCGTAGGAAGGCCAAGATGAAGATGGAGGGACAATGTTGAGATGGACCTAAAGGAAATCGGTAAGGATGGAAAAGAGTATATAGATCTTGCTCAAGATAGGGACAGATAGAAGGCCTGTGTTGCTGCAGCCATGAACCTTCGGGTTTAAGAAGGCTAGAGAGTTAGTTAGTTTTTAACCTCCCGTATATGAAATATTATTTTCTTGTAGTTTACGGTTATTACAAGCATAAGAAAACAGTTTTTCTTTGTGACGTTTCAGGAGAACACACACTCCCTTCATCAGACATTTATTTTCATTTTGACTAGAGATACAGTATAACAATGGTTAGCAATTTTTAAACAAAAAGAATCCGTTATATAATGGACGTTGTCAATGTTACATTGTTGTAATATAGCAACTTAACTGTGAAAAAAAGCAGTCTGTTGTATTTTTGAGATTTTTTAAATTATGAATCCCAAATATCATCAGGTAATTCAAATTCATCATTGTTTTCACACAGTCTCTTGATGTTTTCTGTTACATTAAATTTCAAAGATGGTGGCTTACTCCATTTGTGAAAAAGAAAACTCCACACTGGATCTGCATTACCATTTTCATTATTTAATTTATTCCAGTGTTCTTCTGCAATGAACGAAGCTTCCCAGACATTCAACTCTGTGTTTCCCGTTAATCTTTTTAAAACCCTTCTCTTTTTAATCAAATGTTTCTCTTCGATGATATGAGTTGACAAACCTGTTCTTGTTCCTGTCTGGGAAGCTTCGTTCATTGCAGAAGAACACTGGAATAAATTAAATAATGAAAATGGTAATGTAGATCCAGTGTGGAGTTTTCTTTTTCACAAATGGAGTAAGCCACCATCTTTGAAATTTAATGTAACAGAAAACATCAAGAGACTGTGTGAAAACAATGATGAATTTGAATTACCTGATGATATTTGGGATTCATAATTTAAAAAATCTCAAAAATACAACAGACTGCTTTTTTTCACAGTTAAGTTGCTATATTACAACAATGTAACATTGACAACGTCCATTATATAGCGGATTCTTTTTGTTTAAAAAAGTACTAACCATTGTTATAACTGTATCTTTAGTCAAAATGAAAATAAATGTCTGATGAAAGGAGCGTGTGTTCTCCTGAAACGTCACAAAGAAAAACTGTTTTCTTATGCTTGTAATAACCGTAAACTACAAGAAAATAATTCTATAATGCAAGCAATGCGTACATACAAGAAAAACTATATGAAATATTGTTCAGAGTACTGATTCCCACTATAGGTCTTTTCTACTCTTACAGCAGACACTCTATATGCTGGCAAGGGAATTGGGAAGCTGGGAGTATGCAGCAGACCAACCAGACAACAGCAGTGGCTCTGAGAGTCATGATGTCGAGGGGAGGAACTACTACGTGCACCTCGTTCTACAGGCTGCTGCATTTCTTATCGTGCTGGATTAGTCGCTTCCCCACTCCCCACTTCCTTTGCCAGCATGTAGGCTGCCCCCCATAATACTGGAAAAGAGCTTTAAGATATAGGCATGTTCATGTTATTCTTTTGATCATCTGAAATAGTCATTTAAATCATAACATATACTACTTCAGTTGAGTTGGTATTTTTCAGTACACTTAATGCACAGTAAGGTTAATTGGATCCCACAGTTTAAAGTGGGATCCAACAATGTGAACACTAACTTCTATGCGTTTAAAACTCTCATGAAAAGTATTCTCAATATATTCCACATCCTTTTGTAAGACATGCAAAAACATTCCAAACTGTTACAGAACTGTCCTTCGCTTTTGCAACACTGAAACACGATTTCCCAATTTATTACAAGTAAAAATTCAGAAGCCACTAACCCTTTTAAGATGAAGATCTCGAAGCCTCTTCATCCTCTCTGCTTGACGATCCTTGAAGCTAAGTTGTGAACCATCTGATGGTGAACTTGATGTGCCTGGGGACTCGGCAACTGATGTAGAGCTCATTGTCTTCTGAAATACATTAAATTTATATTGGTTACTCTGTACTGCATACTTTAAGTTCTAAGCATAATTTGGTAAGTTTCTAGTGGTCAATGCAATGTTACAGACACAGTCTCTTCTTTGTCTGTACACGTTCTTACTACAAAAGACACTTGTCTCACATATTTCCCATATTCACTTTGATTCAGTGATAAACATAATGCATTTCCTACTGGCCATTGCTCGTTATTTTTGGAAAAAATATTTTATTCGTTTTAATGTTTGCATTGTGAGGCACAATTCAACTTTCCCTTCCTAAATTACATATTTAAGTATTTTTCTTGGAGCAAATGCAGAATATAGAGAATGTCTCCAATTTCGTTAACATTTGGTATACTAACTAAACTTGCCCTTCTAATCATGAATCTGTTGTTAAAATTCGGTGGTCACGTCTGGAAATCGTGAAAAAAGCTGATGAAAGTTGAGAATTTTTTTTTAAAGCTGTATCGCATTGTTTTACGCGGTGGCTCGGTCGGTAACGCGTCTGACTACCATGCTCAAGGTCCCGGGTTCGATCCCCGGCCGGTTCAAATCCGGGAACTTTTCTAACGATGGAAGCGGCCCCGGCGCCCACCCAGCGTCGAATAACATGGGTACCTGGGGAAACCTGGGGGGTAAAGGCGGTCAGGGGCGTGGTGCTGATCACATCACCCCCACTCACGACCGGATCAAGAAAGTGTGGGGCGTTACCCCCACACCCCCTATACGCCTTCATGGCGTGGTGCTAAGCACAGGGGAACACTTAACTTTTTACTTTACAAAATTTTAACTAAGTTTACCTAACCTAACTGGAAATGGTTTGTGGGGCTACCTGGGTAAGACTGCAGAATATGGGCTGCTTAGGAGGAACGCGGTTATTATTTTTTTGGTAATGTTTTGTAGTTAGTAATCGGGAAAATTAAGTTTGAAGGTGTGGAAAAATTTTTCTCTGAAAAAAAACGAGAAATACGTATCCAGGCTGGGCACTCTTGGAAGGAAAAAGTGACATGGTGGCACACATTCCTGCACAAATCTAATGAAAGCAAAAAATGCCTATGTTGTTAGGTAGCTAGGTTTAGTTCTCTTAGCCTGAATAATAATTTGTCATTGTATTTATGCTTATGAAACCTAACCTAACAGGCCTAACCTAACCTTGTAGGCATTCCTCGTTGAAATAATGAAAGTAACTCTGTGTATGAGGGTGGAATCCGGAGTGACAAATCAACTCGAATTCAGCGAAACGAAGGGTCTCACTTATCGCACAACACTTGAGCAACCTTGTGTTCTGACGTCATGGGAAAAAAGCATTTTTATTTTAGGCTAGCTTGGTTTAGTTCTTAGCCCAAAGAATCATTTTTCATTGTATTTACGCTAATGGAACCTAACCTAATGTCATAGGCATTCCTCGTCTGATGTCAGAACACAAGGTAGCAAAACTCTTGTGCGGAGAGGAAGACCCCGAAACAAATGACAGCAACTGTGCGTAAACAATATGGACGCGAACCAATGGAGAAATGCATTGCTTTTAGTAGCAGGAAAAACATTTTTTTACACACAATAATATAATAGTAATCGGAAAAGTAACACCGGAAAATGGAAGTAGAAGGTACGTACTTTCAGGGGATATAAATTTTGTTAGTCTATTTAGAGGAAAAAAACAGCCCATGTTCTGCAGCGAGACCAAAATGAGTTAGTATACTAAATATTAACGAAATTGGAGACATTCTCTATATTGTGCAATCATACCTCTTTTTCTGTTCATTCAATTATGATGTTTGTAACATACGTAAATTGTATTGACAAAGTTTAAATGTAATATGACTCAATAAACGCCATTTTACTTTAAGTATGCAAAACATAAATTTAAGATTTTACTATAGCTGCAATAAACAGAACCCTCATTCAACACGAACTGGTTCACTGGGAGCGCACATGACGGGAAAGTTGTTCTGAGCAAAAGACGCTATAAGTAATAAAGAAGTCTATTTAATATGTGCTTGTATAAGTTTACATCAGTTGTATAATGTAGATAATAATCGCGTGTAATGAAAGTATCAGAACCTACAGTCAGAAATTAGACCATTTTCAATAATTTTATATCGCCATAAAGTATTAAAGAAATCACTGAAATTTCAAAAGAAACTAAGCGGAATTTTTGTTTTACGAATTTGCACAAGAAACACGCAAAATATTAAAATCACAGATAGGTACCATCATAGATGTATGCAGTATGATTAATTGAATTAGGTCACTTTATGTCGATTTTCTGTCAATACTGGTAAATCGAGACGATGTATGCAGTATGCATACATAACCTAATCATACTTAATTTTTGATGGTATACAATCCAGTAGAAAATACCACAACGCAAACAGAGAATAAAATAAGTACATAGTAAACAAGTTCTACACAAAAATGCAGTAAAACGTACCTTGTCAATCCACAAGTTGGTCACTGTATATGTGAGCGATAGTGTGCTTACGAGTTACAAAATGGTATTTCTTATTAACTTACTTCCCGCTGCAGCTAAAAACCAAACCCGAATTCAACTACAAATGCTTGAACCAGACCTTATTTTATCGAAATTATCAAAGGCAAATTTATCCAACTCGCAACCTAAGGTGAACACAACGGGATCCGTCTAACCCACTCAACAGCACAGCCTAACAGTTGCGCATACGTTGGAAATACAAACTGCTGAGGGGTTGGGCAACCCTTGCGCTCCAACTCGACTTGCATGAGCTGAGCACTACGCAGTACATACGTCAACGACAGTGGCGTGCCCAGGATTTTCGAAAGGGAGGGGTTATGTATACTTTTTTTTGGTAGTCAATCATCATTTTGCCACCTTTTCCTGCATTTGACGTTCTCTTTTTAAGGAATACTGGGCCAAAGGGGGGGGGGGGGGTTATAACCCCCACCAACCCACCCCCCTTGGACACGCCACTGGTCAACAACGAATGAATGTTGAATTTCATGATTACAAAAACTTATTTCTATATTTTTATTTCTGAACCTTAATACTAGCATAATTTTCTTTCGCCAAAACAGGCCTGTTAAAAATATTTGCCGCTATTCAACCACAATTCAACTGTCTCATCAGTCAGTTGTGCTACTTCCAACTCTCAATGCAAAACCATCTTTTGAACTTGTTAGTTGAAGTTGTTGACTTGAGTTGTTGTTGTGAAGTGAAGTCTTTCTGCTGTTTCTAGTGCGAAAATAAAATAGCAATTCTACCCTGCGAATTATCGATAAAGTTTTCTAGATTTTTTTTCAACTTGCACGAAAAGAAACTGCCATTGTTTTCAGTACTACAATTATATCAGCGAAAGTAAGATTTGTTCATGCCTTATATTAGATCTTAGTAAATTGTAGATGTCAAATTATTTGATTGATTGATTTGGTCTTTTAAGTTCACTTTATGCACAGTGAGGCTAATTGGGATTGGACCTACAGTTTAAAGTGGGATCCGAACCACTATGTGCCTCCACTGGGTATCGAACCCGGGACCCCTTGATTACAAGACAACGACGTTGTCAAATTATTGTCATAACATTCACATTCTCACTAAATTTGCTTGCATTTCGTCGAAAGTCTTGGATTATAAATAAATTTGCGCACGTTGTGAATCATGGGAAGAATTATAATTCTATGTTTCGACAATTGTCCTCTCATTTGGCATTTCAACTTTTGATTGACTGGCCCAATATCAGAATGATGTATGATTTTACCTTGCATATGGACCTGTACTACATTATGTAAATTCGCTACGATTCTATATACAGGATTTCCGGCATTTTGTGAGCTTAGCGGTTTTGGTAACATTATAGTATAGGGTGACGGATTTCTTCAAATTTACAGGAGAAAGTACTTATGGAAATCATTTTCTGTAGCGTTATGGAAGTTCGTGAATGTAGTTTTGATCCATTTTAATGCGAATACATGTTGTTTTCTGCGAAAATCTCTGTCCGACACGCTGTTTCTGCTGCCGCCATTTGCTTTCTGCATGAGAGCACAATGTTCCGTGTGTTAAGATGACGTAACCCCGTAGTCAGTGTTTCAAAATCTGCGTGTTTTCACTAGAACATGACGTTTCGAGTATTTTTAATTTTTTTTTAACTATGCTTGCCTAACCTAACCTAACCTAATGATTTCTGGGCTAACGTGAATGGTTTTTGGGGTTAACGTCAATGGTTTGTGGGGCTGATGTCAATGGTTTGTGAGGCTAACGTCAATGGTTTGCGACGTATTAGCATAATTTCAAATCCGGGCACGAAAGTAGGTATTTTCCTGTGAACGAGGTTGCAACACTGCATAAAGCGACAAAACACTCGCACAACGCGCACTGAACCAGTACGGTATCGCCGCCAAAATGTGTTACAGAATCGAAATAACAAGTAACAGTAAGTAGGCCTACTCGTAAATGTAAGAAACAGACATTATCTTAGTTAATATGCGATAACGCCCGGACACGTTTCACTCATTTATTTCCTTAATTTTACCACTGGTACTTACCTATTTTGCCTTGCGGAACATTCTTTAAGGTGAAGTTATGCCTTTTTCCATAAAATAGTGTCAACTTTTCTAATTACGATCGATTATTTGTCTTACTTGTTCCGCTTCTGTAATAGACAATATGGCATGCACTCGTAATGGATCATTGTGCGTCATGACGCGCCAGCTTGTGTTTTGTCGATTTTCAGTGCGCAAGCAGTGTTTCAAACCTTCATGACGGAAAATTACGTACTATTTCGATTTTTTTTTCCATGTTTACCTCCACAAACCATGCACGTTATCACCAAAAACCATCCACGGGTAGCCCCACAAACCACCCAAAATCCATCCATGGGTAGCCCCACAAACCATTGATGTTAGCCCCAAAAACCATCCACGGCTAGCCCCACAAACCATTCACACAAGGTTAGGTTAGGCCTGTTAGGTTAGGTTCCATTAGCACTCATTTCACCCCTAAATTCATCGAAAAAAGAAAGCACGGCGCCATCTGCACGCACACAATGGAAACAACGGCATAATGTGGCAGGCAATGCCAATTTCTTACGTAAAAAGTGATTAATTGTTGTTCGGCAGCATTAAACTACGAAGTTTTTACTTTCCTTGAAAGAAAATACCTCCAAGAACGTCCAGAATGCTAAAGAAACTCATTTCAGTAAGTACTTTCTCCTGTAAATTTGAAGAAATCCGTCCGGGCGATATCGCATATTTACCAGAAATACATTATTTCACCTTAGGAAATGTTCCGCATTCCAAAATAGTACGTTAGAAATGTAAATAAGTTCCGCATTCCAAAATAGTACGTTAGAAATGTAAAAAAGTTCGAAATATATGATTTATAGGCGTCACCCCCATACTATAATAGTACTGTGGTTTTTGCATACTTTTAATTATTTTTTGTGGACAGTAGCCAATTAGATATGAATGCCTGTATTATAGGTTGTTCTTCACTTGTGCTGTTATTTAATTGTTATGGCAAGTTTGTTCTATTCTTGTAGAGATGTGGGTACCAGTTTCATAGATCAGAGACACATTAAAATCGGATATTTTGTGTTTCACATGGTTCGTACTTACCAATTGTGTATTGCGGAACATAGTTCAAGGTGCCATTATGCTTTTTACACAAAAACAAACTTTTTCTACTAAAATAACACATTTTTCTAAATGCTACCGAACGTAGCGATATCGCTTACTTTGCGAATGATATCGCTTCTTTTGTTTTCGAATATCAGTGTTTCCAACCTTCTTCACCGAAAAATACCTACTATCGTGTTAATTGTACATTATGCATGGGTAGTTGACGGATAGCCCCACGAACCATTCCGATAAGGTTAGGTTTGGTTAGGTTAGGCAAGCATAGTTAAAAAAAAAGGGGGGGTTAGAAACACTGACAGGGGGTTACGTCATCAAACGTATGGAGCATCTGGTTCACATAGTAAAGCAATGGCAATTGTGCGTCGGTGAGATATTTCTATTGAAAAATACATGATTTCCCGGTCAAATAGATTCCACGATGAAAGAAAATACCTCTACTAACGTTTGAAACCTTAGAGAAACTCATTTCCGTAAGTAGTTTCTTCTGTAAAAATGAAGAAATGTGTCTCCGATGTATGAAACTGTTACCGAGATGTGTTGTTGGTGGCACTTGCTCATAACCACATTGACAAAAAACACAATTTTTGTGTCCAACATGATTTCTTATAAAAAAAAAATATCAATTAAGTTTGAAAATGCATATTTTTTTTATTAATTTTACATAATAAAAGGTACTATCAACCTTGAACCTAATTTTTTTGTATTTACTGTATGTGTTGCTTGCATTGTAGAATTATTCCTTTTGTAGTTTATGGTTGTTACAAACATTTAAAAATGTTGTTTGATGTGACATTTCGGGAGAACAAACACTCCCTTCACTGGACATTCATAACAAGCATCATGAGTAAGATTTTGTAGTTCTCTCTTTTCTTCATCATCATCCAATACAGTTGCAACTGGAGTTATTGCAGTTATAATAACTACCATTCTTATAACTGTAACATCGATCAAATAGAAATATATGCCTGATGAATGGAGCATGTGTTCTCCTGAAACATTACATCAGAAATGTTTGTAACAACCGTGTACTACAAGAGGAATGATTCTAATACGTATATATTCCATACATGCCCTTTATTAAGGTTCATGAGAAATGTTTAAATCTATTCCTCGCGTTTTTAAGGGCAGAAGAGACGTGTTTTTATTGTGTTGACCCTGGAAGTTGTTTCTAAAAAACAAGCCAAATATATGGATAAAGTGTGTTAGGTTTAGTAGTCAGGGCATTTATTTTGGTACCCTTCACCCTTTGTACCCCCTCGCGAAAGTGAAAATTTTGCATAGTTTATGAAGATTATGTTGTTTATGAACATTTTCAGTTGTTTTTAGCTTGCGGAAATGCATTATCCTGAAGTAAACTATGTAGCAGAACACCCTGAAGACTTCGCAGAAATGAATATTGCACCCAAGTCAACATTCCACAACAGCAGCAGACGAGATGGTGCTTAACGTTTCATAAATGTATTGTAAAATAAAGTAAACTTAACATGAAGGACTGAACACTTACAAAACCAAATCAGATGTGAAATTATATCATTCAATTTATTGGTGTGTATAATTTTAGGTATGACTTGAGATGTCCGGAGGCCTCTCCGATTTTCTTCATATTTGACATACTCACTAATTGAGGCCTAATCATGAATCTGAAGTTAAAATTTGTCGGAAACGTCTAGAAATTGCAAAATAAGCGAATCAATTTTCGCGACCGGACCGCTCTCCGATTTTTATAGTACTGCTCATACTTATTGAACCATTGGCACGTGGTTAGGTTAGGTTAGGCAAACATAGTTAAAATTTGGTGTCGTGGTAGTATCAGGATCTAGAAATTGCAAATAATTGACGCTAGCCCCACGAACCATTGGCACGCGGTTAGGTTAGGCAAACATAGTTAAAATTTGGTGTCGTGGTAGTATCAGGAATATATATATATTTGGTTGTGAAACAATAAATTTTGCGAAAATCGACAGTTTCCATTCCATTAGCTTATTTTGCAATTTCTAGATGTTTCCGACAACTTTTAACTTCAGATTCGTGATTAGGAGGCCTCAATTAATGAGTATGTCAAATATGAAGAAAATCGGAGAGGGGTCCGGTCATCTCAAGTCGTTCCTAATTTTACATCGTTAGGTTACATTCTGATAGTACTTTTCAGTGTTTTGTGTTAATTTGGGAGTGTTACGTTTGTTGGTGTGATCTTTTGCAGGTGTTCTCTAGCTACTTGAGTGTGCATACAACCAGTTCTTACTAATAAAAAGTGGCAAACGTACTCAGAGATGGCAGATTTTTACTTACACAGGCCATACTTGGGATCAAATCTTCGTTATTTGTGTTTTCCGCACGCTGGAACCAATTTTATATTACGTAGAACATCAAAATCTATTGATTAAAAACAAATTCACATAATTCTCAAGAGGGTACAGTGAGTCAACGGCTCCTTTTTTTTATCTCTGCGGTTATCAGACTCTAACAGATTCACTTTAACATTTTTAAACTAATAATAGGTACATTCCAGTCTAACTTGACTTTCATGATTTTCTGCTTGTAGACATGATTCGACGTAGCCCGACAAGAATTGAGCTGAAGTTGGATGACCTCTCAGAGTATGAACATGAAAGGAGAAACATGGAAGCGAAAAGGCAGGCAGCTCGAGTGCCCCCAGTTGAAGCCTTGCAGGTGCTCAAAACAAAGCAAGAGATCATTCATGAGAGGATAGGCTATGTGCCCCAACCAAGGATAACATAGTATATAGTAAGTTTGTATGAAAAGAGTAATGGAAGTAGTGAATACCTATTTTTTTTTTCAACATTTCATTGCTTAGGCATGTAATCATCACTGTGCTGGGATGCAATATAATGAATTAGAAGTAATAAACAGTGGTGCAACAACAGTAATCTAATGTTTTTTAGTGCATGTAATATTTAGAAAATAACATATTTGCATGTGACATCATTGCTCCTAAGCCATGTAGGGTCTCGCTTCCTAATTGAATCACCTTTATACACCTACCTTGGTATGCATCCTTGATAATTAATTCTAAGATTGTTGCGGTTGATAAATTTGTCAAATTTAAATTCAAACAGAACATATAGTTGCATTTTCCAACTTCCAATTAGTAATTTCATTGAATAATAATTGTTTTTTTCCAGTAAATTTCATACAGCTTAGCTTCATTGTATGTAGAGTGGGATGCATAAGTATTACCAAACAAATCATCCATCACCATGCTTATTACATTTGTTTTATGCAATCAGTTTTTCAAGAATTAAAACAAAAAAGATGCTGACACACACTGCACCAGCTGACTTAAAATTCTAATCCTAAAAAGCAAGAGAACAATTAATGAAAGCAGTCATGGGTAATTTGTCAAGCAATATTTGTACTTCCCACTGTACATCTTAAGCACATCATCTCTTAATTTTTTTTAAGGGAATAAACATTCTTCTAAAACTTAGGCATAATCACAGTCAATTTTTTGCAAGTTAATAAATAATTCACACATGCCATCTGGACAGAGCAGATATCAAATTACATAATTTTAATATTAATTTGTTTCACATACTACAGAGCATTCGCTGACATTCGCTACAAGACTCGGCAGCAAGCGGCCCGATGTCAGCGCTTGTCTTTCCCGGTGAACGGGTCCGCGACAATCACACGCTACAGTCTGTTTTTTTCGCTCTCCCTTTCTGTTGACGTTGCAGACTGACACCAGTATAATCCTCAGTCGGAAGTGTGTTGTGTCATGTCCGTGTGTTGAAGATTCAGGCTTAATATGGCACCACAAAAGTTTACATTACAACAAAGGGTTTATCTTGTCGAGTGTTACTTTGGAAAGAGAAATTGTGGAGAAGTGCGATGACGTTTTGCAATGAAATTTCCTGGTGTTCCCATTCTACATAGGACCACTATATTAAACTTCATAAAAAAAGTTGTAACAGATTGTTTACAGAACGTTCCGGGAAGGAAGAAGCAAAAGGAATCGAAACACACCTTTTTGAAATAATAGACTGAGTCCGGTACACAAAGGGAAGTAAGCGCTAGTGAATTTCAGGCGAAGGTGTGTTGCAACAGTTGGCACGGAGATTTTGACGGGAAGGTGGGCACGCAAGTTAGTGCTCTGTCTGTTGAGCTTTGCATACATCCGGGGACATTTTCTTCTAGCGAAGTGGTAAAGTAGAGTCTTCAATCGGAAGACCACGCTAGTCCGCCGTTGTTTGCAGAGGCACAAAAAATGTTAAATCGACATTAAGGCTCTCCGGAAAAGAGATCGTGCTGAAGTGAACTCTGTCTGCAGCAGTTTAGCAGATTGTCATTTAGTGAAGCCGAGATGCAGAGAAGGATTTTCTCCAGCGACAAGACACCAAGGATCGTTGGAAAAAGAAGACGGAACAACGAGGATTTTAGTGAAGTGATCCCCAGTGTCGAGAGCTCTCATGTTTTAACCCCCACAAGCTTGATCTTCTGATGAAAAAATCCCACTAAAGTTTGAAAAGCGCTAATTCTTTCTAAAGGCTGGCCATGTAATCGTGAGTAAAAAGGTTAAATTTGTTCTTTTTTATAAATATATGCGAGACTGATTTTTTCTTATATTTCTTTTACCAAGATAGTCTAAAGTACTGGTGTCAACTTTTGTATTGGGTTTACTCATGTAAACCAAGAACCACCAGCGAATCAGTGTGAACCTTTAACTTTTTTTTGTGAAGTTATTCCTTAGTTTTCTTCTGTAATAAAAGAAAGTAAAGGTAATTGGTTATTCTTTCCTTCGAACATTAAAATCTATAATAATAGTTGAAATCAGTTTATCTCAACCGAACACTGTAGTTAAAAAGCAAAGCTAAGTCTAATACCAATAATAATAACGATAAAATCACGTTTTATCGTTATAAAGTTTAGAGTAACAGGGTCAGTTCTGAATAAAAGTGGAAAGAAAAATGGGGAAATAAAGTATACAAAGACAATCCGCACACCATCCGTGAGTTAAAAGAGAGTATTGTACGAGAAATCGGGAGAATTACAGTAGACAAACTTGCACGTGTAAATGCCAATTTCCTTCGGAGATGCCAGGAATGTGTTGCAGCAGAGGGACATCATTTTCAACACCTTCTGTAGTCAAGGTTAGTAAACAACATGAAAACTCTAATTTTAATAACCGACTGTCGCGGACCCTGTTCACCGGGAAATACAAGCGCTGATGCCAGGCTGCTTGCCGCCGAGTCTTGTAGCGAATGTCAGGGAAGGCTCTGTAGGTTTGACTGGAAAGAAGTCCTAGAATAATTGGGGGGAAAAATGGGCAAAAAAAAATAAGTGTGAACTGTTGGAAATTTGCTAATAGAAATAGTACATGTTTTATCACATTAAATGTGACCTTCTTTCTTTCCAGGTTGCAGTGTATGAATGTGTGGTTTTGCATGAACATCTTTGGGACTGAAATTCTGTAAGATATTTAATAATATGTGACTGAATGGTGTCACTCTTTTTGCTCTTTCCATTGTTAGTTCATTGATTTTTGAGATGCAGTAAAATGTTATGCTTAAATCAATTTTATATTTAATTCATAACAATTATGATTGGTTAGTTTAGCAATGCACTGTTTCAAAAATATATCTCATCTATGGGTTGGTAAAATAATAATTTATAGAGATATTTCATTTCTAATCAAGTTGTAATTTATATAAAGCCTTGCACCTGCTGATGTATGTATATATTTGTAGCTTGAATAGGAAGAAATAATTCCTGCCTTGTATTTTTCATCTTTGAGGCAATAAAGCTATGTATTTTCTATGGAGAAACTAATTTTATTTATGCATTTTTAACATGTCGCTAGGGATTGTTGACAACAGTTTGTAGTTACTGCAATTTCTTGTCATGGATACTTTGACAAATCATGAATTATATCAAATTGTAAGGGGCCTCCCAGATGGCTCAGTGGTAGCGTCGTCGCCTTGTAATCAAGGGGTCCTGGGTTCGATACCCAGTAGAGGCACATATTGGTTCGGATTCCACTTTAAACTGTAGGTCCAGTCCCGATTAGCCTTATTGTGCATAAAGTGGACTTAAAACACCAAATCAATCAATATCCAATTGTAAGTTTATGTATATTGTAATAAATTGTTTTGAATTGTAAACTCAATTGTAGGGATGTGACGAAGCTGAAAATTTACCGATGCCGATGTACTCACCGATAATTTTTGGAACCGATACCGATGCCGATATTTAACCGATTCCGATACATAAGATTATTAAACAGAAATGGGATGTTATTTTCAGCATGACAAAAATAAATTTGCTATGTACATTTCTATTGCATATCATATGTATATACATATATCTTCTCAAGAGATGCGAATGTACATTTGCATCTACAAAATGTTATGTGAACCTTTAAGAAGAACATGGATTCTCAAGAGATTAAATATTAGTACACAAGCAGTTCTTTGAAATGCAAAATGAATTCCTGTTTTGCCAGATTCAACTTCAGAAACACGAGATTTGGAAGCACTTCAGGAAGTAACCTACTTCTTCTCTTATCTCAAATCTGTTCAGCAACACTGAACACTCAATCACTGAATACTGATGCAGCAGGTATGCCCAAGTATTTTCTCAGCACTTGCTTCAGGTGTGAATATTCATTTTTGAATTTGCAATACAACAGCAGATCCTGGTTCAGCAATGTACTGTTTTATTTCCGATTTATAGTTAGGTTGATCCTCTGAATGTGTTTGCAATAATTTTATTACAAAAACTCTACAATAATGACGAATCATAACCAAATTTTGAATAGATCTTACAAAACTAGAATATAAAACTTATTAGAAGGTAAAAACTCTAGTATAATCTGTACCGGTTTAAATATCGGATTTTTGCCGATTCCGATACCGATGCCGATGTGTCAATTTCGGCCGATTTTCATACATCTGTAATCGGCTTCGGCACATCCCTACTCAATTGGAAATTTTATTACAACTGTGTGTACTTTCCCTTCTGGAAATCTCAACTGTTTACAGTGTACAAAGTCTACTGCTAACTGAAATGTATTGAAATCTAATTGTAGATGTACTGTATGGATACTGTACTGGAAAAACAGTGCGACTAGTAATGCATAACAATTGCTACAATAAATACCAAAAAATGTAAATATTAATCTGTATATGGGGCATTCCATTGTCACGGATGGGACACGCAGACTACATTTTTATATTCAAGTAACTATTCTACTGATAGTTAAGCAACATTTTTCTTACAGTTTCTGTGCAATGAAATATGAAACTAAACACTGTTGAGTAAACATTACTACCCTTAGAATACTTTCCCAGATTCATAGTTGTAGGTGAGCAGTTTTTTGTCATGGGTGGGACAGATGAAACGCTGCCCCTTTACTAAAAAAGAAATTTATTTTCATTTCTGTGAAATGTCAAATGATGAAAAATAAATTATTTAAAACACGGAGAGAAGGTAATTGACCTTTGAATATTCTAGAGGAAATTTAACAGTTATAGGAGAAATTAGTTGTTTTCTGGTGTCATGGGTGGGACAATAGAAAATACATATAAATCCAAAAGTTAAAATAAACTAATAATATGTAAAATACCTTGTACCTGACTTATGTATAATACTTGAATTTTTATCCAAAAGACAACTTTTCACTCGCAAGATAAGTTTCAGTATTACGTTTAATTTTAAAAATGAGGTTCAGGGACAGTTTCACATTGAATTCCTCATATGCAATTTTTGGTGAAATGAATAAAAGACAATATGCAGAGGTAGATCCATAAGACCTGAAGATAGTAAATTGGAAAAGAATTCAAACCTTTGACCAACACTACATTTACCAGGTTCCTTGATCTTGATTTGTCAACTGAAAAGAAATTGCTTACGATTTGTTCTAAGTTTACAACTACTTCTTGCATCTAAGCATAATTCAATGGTAATTTGAATCCTGATAAGGTAGCATTTTTACAAAATGCTTGTACTTGCGATGAAAAACTCTGGCACGATCCATTTGCACTTGACAGAGAAATATGATACCAGTACTTAGCGGGCAGAAAATGTTCACTGTACACTGTAAATAGGACAACAGGCATAACTTACCAGTTTTGTGCCGCTCCGCGCTTAGTCTCCTGGACACTCGTGTCCAGTGGCGTACGCAAGGGGGGGGGGGGTTACGGAGTTTAAACCCCCCCTTGAGCTTGTAAAATGTTATGAAAAATGCTGTGGGAAAAAAAATAATTAAATGGCCAACTTACCACAGTCAAAGATCTAGGACAATACTATTACTATTACTACTACTACTACTACTAATAATAATTTTAATTATTATTTCCATGGAGCACGGAGAAAAGCACGGCATTCCAAACACACGCGTCTTTCAGAGAGAAAGCCTTGAAAATTAACAAGTATTCTTGAAAACAAAATATGAGGGCAACTATGATTTAAAAGAGAGAATCAGTTGCAACAATGTTCAATACACTGGCGTATGCAGGATTTTTTTTTTCGGGATGGGCTGGAATAGTAAATGTGGATAGCACATGCCTTCGTTTTGGAGGGCAGGATGCATAATAAAATATTTCGTATTTTTCGAGCTTTTCGGTCTATACAAAAATGGTAATCGGGACTCACTTTAAAAGAGGTTTCGCATTTACACATTTTGATTTTTTAAAGTTCTTAACGGATTTTTATTTGAAAATTCTGATTTTCTCAAAATTTCGGTAGGGGCTGTAACCCCATCAGCCACCCCTCTACGTTCAATGAACATGTATTTTTTTGTGTGAACAATGAGAATTAACTAAAGAAAGTTCTTTGCTCGTTGTAAGCTGCTAATGTATAGACAAAGGCTAGGCAAACAAGAACAGTCACCAGTCTGCCTTCCCATTGTTTACCACAGCATGTTTGAATGTCTCTCTTTTAAAATGTCTCACCTTCTTGACTAGACAAATATTCAAACGACAATAAGCTTAACTATTGTAAAATGTTTTGTTGGTAAGAACAGAGAGACAATCCAGATGTGAATTATCGGGGACATTTATGAGTGGACGACGCCGGAAAAATTCCAACCAATTCCAGGAATCGAACCCGGATCTCCCGCGTGGCTGTCAGATGCTCTACCAACCAGACCACCGCAGCTACTTGGATGAGTTCCATACTTTGATTATTTTAATTTATTTTAATACATTTTCTTGTTTTTATGGATTTTCTTCACACTTAAAATGTCTCACCTCGTTGACCAGACAATTATTTCGTAACAAAGAAACAAAAAAATGCTCCCAGAATTTGATAAAAATCGAATGACTAGAAAGTGATATTGTTCTATTGCTTTCGTAAATACTATATTTATGTAGATCTCTAGTACTTAATAGTAGTAGTGGTATTAGTAGTAATTCAGCTAATTAATTAATTATAAGTATTATTAATTAATTGTGATGATTATTATTTAATTAAAGTATAATAAAACAATGGTAATGTGAATTTGGAGAAAGTTTTAGAAATAACCCCCCCCCCCCCCCCTTGATAAAATCCTGCGTATGCTACTGCTCGTGTCAATATACTTGTGTTCTGCTTCACTGCAGAAGTGCTTTCCAAATTGCAAGAATTCTTGGCATGGTTCTTATTCTATTTGCGTTTCAACATTTACTGCCATCTTCCCCAAATCCGCATAAAGTTCTTCCACGGTGAAAAGCTCCTAGAAGCCTACAAACTAGAGTGCTGCACGAAGAGGATTTTACTTGAGCGCCAAATAGATTGCACGGACGACGCTACGTAGCGTATGGAATTGAGAGGTTTTTTGCTCGAGCAAATAATGCTCAAACAGGCAAAACGAGTGGTGTACACTCGATGCCCAGTAATATATGTATAACTGTAATTTGCCTGTGGTAGTGGGCTCTCATATATGGATCGTGAAGTGAAGGATGCAGTGATATTTAAACTTTAGTAAACATGGAGCAAGCAAAAATAGTCTCCATGCAGTACTCTACTACAAACATTAACAGCACAACAAACAAACTTTCAATGTTGCACATGTCTTCTGTTTTGAGTCACGTGGTGCCATTAAGGGGCGAAACCCATAACATGCAGATGTCACTGGCCCTATCAACAAGGGTACAGCGACCTTTGGTAAAAGCAGTGGTTGGTTCGCCAACATAGGACAGTCCCTACTGTTGTCTGCTCTAACAGCACAAAGTCTTTTGCCCTATAATATTGGTTGCATCTGTTGTTTTATGTATGATTTAGAGGTTGGAGTAAATAAATAAATAAATCCTTCATTGATAGCACAATGGTCTTCTCATAAAATAAAGAAAGTCTCTTCTGATTGATAATTTTTGAATCTTTGCATTTCAATAATTGAGATTTAAAAAAAATGAAACTTCATTCTTGAAGAACTAGAGAACAAATTGGAGATTCTGTTTGAACACTGCACAATTTACCATCAGAAAGATTTAAATCTCCTTCAAAGGTCATTTCCACTCATTCACACGAAGCAGGACCACTATGACTTAGACACTCACAATTTTGATTTTCACATTCTCATAATAAACCCAAAAAAGGACATTTTACAGAGGGACCCAGTCATACAATTCATTACCAAATAGTTACAAAAATATTGAGAAAACCACAGTCTTTAAAAGTAAAGTGAAAAAAAATACTGTTGGAATATACACTGTATTCAGTTGAAGAATTTCGGAAATTAAAATAATTTTATAAAATAAATTTAGATTATATACAGGGTGTATCAGAAGTCCCTCACCACCCCTTGTAAAATCCGCTGTGATGTATTTTCATGGAATTTGATATGGGCGATACAAAATAGACCTAGGGGTCTATGGTGTATGTCACAGGGAAGGCAGTCATCTTGGTTCCGCCATCTTGAATTCAACTTTTTTATTTAAAATGATAGGTGGGTCATGGGATACATGACCATAGCTAGAATTTCGTCAGGATGTCAAATCTGAAATCAAATTTCATGTAACTTCATTTGGTGAAAAGTTGTTGGCAACTGAAAGTGATGTTTTCCTGTTACAGAATGTGCTCCACATGTTGTCCGTGTTGGGCAATGCATGTGTGCAGATGCTTCTCGCAATGTCTGTGGACACCATGCAAAATAGCTGGTGAAATTTGCTCAAAGGCAGCTATGATAAGTTGTTCCAGATGACGAAGATCACGACTTTTCACACCATACACCATAGCCTTAACGTGGAGTTAGGTCTGGTTATCAGCCAGGGTATTCATCTGGCCCATGTTGACAAATATACATGCCCCAGGAAATTGCTCATCCAGGTACTGACGCACCTGGATGCCATAATGGGGAGGAAATACCTGGGAAATGTACCATCTTCCGACATCAGAGCTGGCAGTATCTATTCCTGTAGCATCCCCAGGTATCGTTCCAAATTTAAATTTCCTTGAATGAAAAAAGGACCGATTATATGCGTGTTCCCCATATGCCTGTCCACACCATAATTTTGCCTGCACCGGTCATTTTGGAGGAATCTGTCCATGCGGGGTTGTCATTTGTCATGCGACCAATAGCACATGTTTTGCCTAGTCACCTCCCCATTTACGTAGAAGTTCGCTTCATCGGAATGGAGTATCTGCATAACGACGTTTGGATTTAGCCGTAAATGCACGATAGCTCACTCACAAAACTGCACGCGGCGATCTGGATTGTGTTGCTGCATTTGCACCTTATACGTATTCCACAGTTGCAAATAACTTTTCACCAAATGAAGTTACATGAAATCTGATTTCAGATTTGACATCCTGATAAAATTCTAGCCTATGGTCATGTGTCACATGACCCACCTATCATTTTAAATAAAAAAGTTGAATTCAAGATGGTGGAACCAAGCTGGCGGGCATCCCAGTGACATACTCCAAAAGGTGTCCCCCTAGGCCTATTTTGTATCGCCCATATCAAATTCCATGGAAATACATCACTGCAGATTTTACAAGAGGTGGTAAGGGACTTCTGATACACCCTGCACACACAATATTGTATTTTAACGATACTAATGCACTATAACATAACTTAAAGTTAAAATTGACTTTTTGTATGCTTTTATATTATATTATTATACAGTTGTTATACTACTATAAAACATAGTGTCATATTGATGTGTATGTACATACCTATTACAAGGGTTTTTGTTCAAGGTAGAAAAGAGAATAGTGAGGAAACAATGATTTATTGTTTCTAATTATATATACATCTTCACAGTACACAAACGATTTGGGTGTATAATTTATATGCTTATCGTTAATTGTATGCAGATGTTTCGCAACTGCATTGCTTAGATTTTCAAAGCACAACATTGAAGCATGGAACACCTTGTTTAGCATATTCAGTCTCACACCAAGCTGCTGTGGGCTCTAGTATTTCTCCTCGTCATAACTCAATCTCTCAGCTTCACTTTCAGTGCTTTCAACTGCTTGAAGTGCAGAGTTGAGACATGTCAGGATTCATCAACTGTTGGAAGAAGAAGATATAAAAAGTCTGACTATAATAGTACATTGTAGTGCATAGTACAGGGGGATGCACAAGTATTACCTGGCAAATTGTCCATCAGCATGTTTATTCTCTTTGCTTTACACAATGTAAGGTTCAAGAAATGAAGTAAAACACAACGAAGCAGGAGAGAAACCTCTATACCAAATTAATAAAATTTTATTTCTCAAAAACAAGTAGGAAGAGAAAATTTAAGGTAGTGATGGACAATTGTCCCGCACAATGGCCGTGGGGTCCAAGGTTCAAGCTTTTGGCTCCAACTACGGGATACATGCAGGTCCAAGTCTCCTGCAGTAAGTGTAATAACTGTTTCTCATATTTCGCCCTGTGTATGGGACTGGTGGCCACGCACTATCGTGAGGAAATTGGAGAGCTACAAGTGAGTAGCGTAACCCGATCATAGAAAACCTACAATGATGGCTAGGGGTTCATCATGCTGACCACACGTCACCCCGTAACTGGTAGATTGATCTCCCACCTCTATTGGAGCGAGGTTGGCACACAGGTTATTATTGTTATTAATGATGGACAGTGGCGGCGATTGGGGGGGCAGTTGCCCCCCTTTCTTTTTGCCACTTTTGCCCCCGCACTATGCTAAACCTTATATACAAGGGAAAATATACTTTCTTTGTCCTCCCTAGTTTTGGAACCCAATCGCTGCCACTGGTGATGGACAATGTGTGGTAATACTTATGCATCCCACTGTACACGATACTCAACACATGCATTGCTTCAGATATAGTCCGAAAAACAAAAATCAAAGTTGGTTTTACATCAACTTTATACACACATAGGCTAATCTTTATTGGAGAGTTTGAAATGAGATCTGTAGTTGCAACGTTAATCACTGTGTTGATCTTTTTTATTGTGGCAATACTTATATTACATAAGCAGTAGATGTAGTACGAAGTTAGACTGCTGACAAATATCCTCAACACAGAAAGTAAGATGCACAATGAATACCAGTGTTCATATTTATTGGAAAATCTACTTTTATGAGCCATATATTCTGTTTTCTAGATCAAAGTTTTGAAATATGGCATTGCTTAACCCTCGTTAAGCATGACATTTTCTGCAACGTACAATGTGCATGGGGTACACCTGTCCGCCAACCCTTTAAGTACCTTTAGGGTATGAAATACACCATCAATTATACTGCGCATGTGTGCCGAACATTCTTTCTTCTAAGATATGCTGACATTTTCTGCTGCACTTTCTAAATGATGTAATTATAAATTTACGTCAGTCGTATGCTTGAGTGCAGTTGTTCCCCATGCACCTAAGTGCATAACAACTGAAGCAATATCATATCTACTTTTATCACTAACACCTAGCTGTGTCCTCCTTTTCCTCACTAACCTATTTCCGTACAACATTGGACTCTGCTGTGTGCTCTGTATTTTGACACCGATAAATTCTCTTGCTACGTGTTTAGGTGTGTGGGGATAACTGTACCCCAAGCATGCAACTGACATTAACTTTATAATATTATGTGGCTTACAAGCACAACAGAACTGCACAAGAGCTTAGAATAAAGACAAAGAAAGAACGTTCAGCTATGCAAAAGCACTCACGTGCAGTATGATTCACAGGGTTGCAATTAGTGTTGAATATCAATGGGAACACTGGTACCCCATGTGCCTAATGAAGGGTTAAATTGTAAACTCATGCTGATCACCTCCAGTACAGCTAAGTTAGAAAATCCATAGGGCCCTACACATCCTCTTTTGCCATTATGGCAAGGTGTCATGCACACAGGATGAGTTTACCGTTTACAATGAAATATTCAAGGATACTCTAGAAATGTCAATTACTCCAGACCAAGATAACATGCTAAGCATGTGCTTCATGTTTCTTATGTCACATTGATACAAAAATATAAACTGTTCCATCTAAATTATTGTCAATTCCATAATATACACCCGCCGCAAAATGACTTCGGACCTTATAACAAAAGCACAAAAAATACATAAAATGCATGTGAAAAGCTATTATTAAGATATTAGATACAGCAAAAAAATGCATATGGAGTCATGTTGCCTTTACTTTTGAGAACCATTTGAATGCGCTTGGGCATGCAATCACTAAGACTTCGGAAGTACAGGGTGAGCATAAAGTCTTTCCCTGATTATGAATATATATATATATCTTTACTTCCACGGTAGATAGGCAAATAAAACCTATGGCAATAACTAGTGCAATAAATTAAGTTTTTTTTCCATTTCTTTGTTTTGTCTGATTCGTAGAGACGGTCCCATATCATGGCCACCGCGTTCGCCGGACATAACCCCTCTTCACTTCTTTTATGGGGTTACGTTAAGGACACAGTGTTTAATTCACCAGTTCCTGATATGCAAACTCTTCAGACACGAAAATGGGATGCTATAGAGACGGTGACGGAAGAGATGTTGCCAAAGACATGGAGAGAAATTGAGTATCGCCTAGACTTTCTAAGGGCAACAAAGGGAGCACATGTCGAAGTGTACTGATAAAAAACTTTAGGAGTTAAGCTACCATTTCCAACAAACCGCATATCTGTATCTAGCATAGTTCTTGAGCAATAAAAGTTTGTAATCAGGGAAAGACTTTATGCTCACCCTGTAATTTAAGTCCTAAAAATGAGATTCAACTTCCCATTGTTAGAAAGGTTTCCATGGAAACTAAGCCTAACTATTGGACATGGAATGAAATTTTCTACGGAATCCGATAGAAGGCATCGAACTGAATACATTCTGCGTAAAATCATTTCTCTATGTTAATTAGCAATGCAGATATGGGCGTTTGAAATTACGTACGTAATTGTTTATTTCAAATCATCTCCATGGAAACGACAACAATGGCTAAAAATGAGATTCAACTTTCCATTGTAGAAAGGTTTCCATGGAAACGAAGCCTAAATATTGGACATGGAATGACATTTTTTTACGGAATCTGAAATAATAGCTTTTCACATGAATTTTCTGTATTTTTTGTGCTTTTGTCATGAGGTCCAAAGTCATTTTGCAGTGGGTGTATTAATTGCACAATTATATTTAATAATAATAATAATATTTATTTCCACAAACCTGTGATACATAGACATGGAAAAAGTCAGGGGTAACAAGTGGAATATTGAGAGTTTTGTCCACAAATAGTTTACAATATACGATGTTAAGAATATGATATGTCCTAAAAAGATTATATAAAACTTTGTCATAAAAGAGATATTACTATATAGAATTTCAAAACATGAGGGCATATATGTTATAAACAGTACAAAATGATTATCGATTAAAATTAAAGGAAATAACAAAGAATACATATAGCATAATTAAATAACTAGAGGTATTATTAGTTAATGTCTAGTCCTATATTTTCCATAAATTCACATAGACTATATAGTGCTTTCTTTAGCAAATACTCTTTTATAGCTAATGTTCGTTTATATCAGGGGGTGAGTATTTTAATATTGTTTGGGAGGTTATTATAAAACCATATTCCAGCATTCAGTGGTGTATTTTTTGATAGCTGCAGTCTGTTTTGTTTTAGGTGGTAGTCATTTTTGCTTCTAGTGTTATGGTTATGTATTTGGTAATTTTTGGTCACCTGACCAGTATATAAAACAAATAAGATAACTTTATATATGTAGAGAGAAAAAGTAAAATTCATTGCTCTTTAAAAATTCCTTTACAAGGAGTCCTAAAACTTAATTTAAATATAATTCTCAAAGCCTTTTTTTGAAGTCTTAGTACTCTGGAGATTAGTATGAGAAGCTCTACCCCATGCTACAATGCCATATTCAATATGAGGGTAAATAAGTCCATAATAGATAGTTTTATTAATTTCAGTTACGTTGTATTGTGCAAGTTGTTTCAAGAGATAAAGATTTGTGGCTAGTTTACTACTACACTATGTGGAGGAAAGTCATTGGACACCCCGGTTTCAACTCTGAAACAAACTCCTCATGGAAAATAGAGTACAGACGGGTATATATACGGCAGCAGGAGGCTTCTCAGGTCATTCGCTGATAAAATGACGGACAGGAAAGAGCTCAGCATGTTTGAAGGATCATAGTAGGCTGCTCCATAGGAGGCATGAGTATACGTAGCATAGCTGATGCCCGACAGGTCCCTAAATCAACTGTAGCCTTTTTCATCAAGAAGGGGAAGGAAAAGATACACTGCAGCAATGCACCACGAAGTGGAAGACCCACGACATTGGATGACCGAGACAGGAGAGTGCTGAAGAGGGAGATTCGGAAAAACAGAACCCATCCGATGCATTCGATTGCAGAAGAGTTTCAAAGTGCGACCAATTTGACTGTTTCGACCAAGACACTTCGCAAGGAGGCCAATGCGCTCGGTTATCATGGTCGAGCCGCTGCCCACAAATCCCTGATAACAAAAAACAATAAACAGCAGGGACTATGCTGGTGTAAAGATTGGAGAAACTGGACAGTGGAGCAATGGCAGAAGGTTCTATGGAACGATGAATCACTCTTCACACTGTTTCGATCAGATGGGAGAGTGTGGGTATGGCGATTACCCGGAGTACGTCTGTTACCAGAGTGTGTAGTGCCCACAGTGAAATATGGTGGTGGCGGCATCATGTTCTGTGGTTGTTTCAGCTGGCATGGCGTGGGTCCACTGGTACCGGTGTATGGACACATGACGTCTGCGTCCTACCGAGATATTCTTGACAACTCCATGCTCACCATGTTGTAGCGTTTCATGGAAACGAAGAATGTGTGTTCCAGGACAATCATGCGACTTGTTATGTTTCCAGGGCTACCATGGAGTGGTATGCAGAAAATAATGTCACCCGACTGGAGGACAACAAAGAGCCTCATCTCTTAGGACACTGAACCCAGCAATCCCCAGAACACAGAAATTAGACCGACTTGTTATTTCTTCTCCATTTCTCATCTCCTTTCGTTAGCAACCACGAAGTATATAAATATATTAATAAAACAAATAATAGCATTTATATGTGAATATTATACAGGAAACTATTATCATCTTAATGTCTCTTAATTTTTGCCCCTCCTCCCTTACGCAAATCATTGTTCATAGCATCCGTAGTACATTAAAATCTTCAATTTGCAATTACATTTTGAACGAAAGAGTCGATACAATATATTGTATATTTTATAATATAATTTGATTATTTAATAATTGACATATATTTAACGTGCATGTGTGTGTGTTTGTCTGTGTGTCTGTCTTTCTGCTCCCCCCCCCCCCCCAATCTGCAGTGATTTCGCACCCTGCTCTTGGTTATCAGGCATTCTGGTAACATAACATATATTGGGAATCGAATAACAAGAAATTATTGTGGTTGCAAACACTGCTTTTGAAGGGCGGAGAACTAATTGAGGGTTGTCACTGCCTCCGCAGTCAACTTGAATACTTTCTCCCCAGAGCTCAAGTTGTGGCGCGAGACCTATAATATTGGTAGTTTTTGATTATTTTTACATGTCATGACCTTCCCACCATCCCCCCCCCCCCAGGGGTGTCGTAACCCCACAGTATTTCAACTTTCTAATAGTCTGGAGGGAGGTAATGTTTGTATATATATATATCATCCTGTTTTGTACCTTGTTACATTTGTACTTGGTGCAGAGTCTGAAGAAGGCCTTGCTAGAAGGTTGAAACGTTACGTTTAGTTTATGTTTTATAATAAAATAAATTTCTGCCTTGGTCAGCATATTGAGTTTTTTAGTATTTCTTTCCAGTTTGCAAGTTTAGTTGAAATTGCTTCAGGCATTCGCAAGTTATGCCGGAACAAACATATACACACATAAATCCATTTTTATATATATATAAAATAATAATATATAATAATATAAGCTATACATATCCAATATCTAGAACAAAAGTAATACAATACTTGCTAGTAGTGTAATGTTTTAAATTCTTTGTCAGAAATATTACACCTGTGGAATATTAAGGCCAAATTTTTATATATTATATTTTTCAAATACAACAGGTTTATGCGTGCCATGCCTAAGAATTTCGTAAAATAGAATATGGTCATATAGAATAATAATAATAACCCATGGCGCAACAGCCCATTGACGGCCCAGGCCTACCTACTGGCTGCCAGCCTCACTCCCACCTTATCCTATTCACTCACTCACCCAAGGTGGGAAACCATCCAACCGGTTACGGGGTGACGTGTGGTCAGCATGACGAACACCCAGTCGTCGTTGTAGGTTTTCACGAACGGGTTACACTACTCATTCATAGTTCCCAAATTTCCTTACGATGTTGGGTGGCTACCGGTCCCATACACAGGCCGAAATCTCAGAAGAAAAGTTGTTACGCTTTCCCCAGGGTACTCGAACCTGCGCGCATCCCGTAGCCGGAGGCCAAAGCATGACACCTTACACCGCACAACCACGGTGCAGGATGCTCGCATGGAATAGAAACGTTTTTATTCAGCTATCAGTCCTTCATTTATCACATACTATTTTAAAAGGGAGGGGAGTGGTGTCCAACCTCTTCTGGGCACACCACTGGATTTATTAAACGAAACCAAGAATTAGTGTTTTGTTGCAAAAAAAGGCAAGGATAATGCAAAAAAAAAAAAGGCAAGCTATACTACTTCATGCTGAGTAAAAAAAGCAAAAAATATAGGTACCTGAGTAGAATGCTGTGATTCAGCTAGAGCCCCCATATGTCATACAACCCAACCATGAATAACTCCTAGAAAAAATACAAAGCAGTTGTGTTATTTTTATAACCGACTCCAAAAGGAGTAAAATTGTTAGTTTGTGTTTTAATGGCTATGGTAGCATGATTCATAACTTGTTAATAAGAAAGCTAGACACTAGTTGGCTAATAAAAGCATTTTTATACCACCAAGCTATCTTATGCCGAGAGTTAATGCACACTTTTCAAGATATTAGTGCTTGTCTTGCGAAATTCATGAGATTCAGTTCATGTTCTGTAGTATTTTGTACTAATTTTTTGTTTCCATAACTGTGAAAGGGTACATTACAGAGATTTCAGACCGAAGTGACAATTGGCGGCAACACTTGTTATGAAGATTTCATGCCAAAGTGATGAGCGACACATGACAATCTGGATAAAACAAAGACCTGAAATATTAGAGAAGCCCTAACAATGCTTTCAGGTTGACTAGTACTACATGTGGTGACTATTTCAAACACAAGTAGTCACATCCCAAAGGGCCTCCCCAATGGCGCAGTGGTAGCATCGTCGCCTTGTAATCAACCCGGTAGAGGCACATAGTGGTTCGGATCCCACTTTAAGCTGTAGGTCCAGCCCCGATTAGCCTTACTGTGCTTAAAGTGGACTTAAATCACCATCTCAATCAATCACATCCCAAATGGCCAAAACATAACCCCTTTACATGATATCGATGGTAAATTACGGAACAAAGAGAAATAATAAAGCCAAATAGTTTGCATGGATGACGCTACAGTGGAGCCGCCATGCTGTATGAGCTACTGCGCAGACTTCTCGATTGTCACGACACCTTTATGGTGTGTTGCTAAGGAACCTTTTTGACTGCTGAAACTCAAATCTCCATGAAGTTTAGAATAAAATTCCTGTTATATAATGACTTCCCCTCATACATTTTTCAATTTGCTTACCTGATATCAAAAGTGATAAAATTTTAGGTATTTTCATGTTATTTGTACTCCAAAAATTATAAAATAGACTAATATGAAGACTTCAACATCAACCACTCAGCATATAGTTGTGGTTATAACATGGAAGTCAACAAATTTAGCAAATTTTGCACACATTACATTACAAAAAATTAACCCATTGCCGTCTCATTATGAAATTTTGCGCTCAAATAGTCAATTGATGTCTTCAAATCATATTTCTTTTTAAAAAAAATTAAAAATGTTGTTTTTGAGAGAGATTTTCAAAAAAACATTTTTTCAAGTTTCTTAAAAATTAAAAAATCAAATACACAGTCATGTTGTATCTCAAATTAAAGCTCATTAAAAGCAGAAGACAATGACTCCGATTTGAGCTCTCTAGGTCAAATAGTTTTTGATCTAAAGCTGTTTAAAGATTTCAAAATGTCGTCAAATTTTTGGATTTTTGCTTTTTTGAAAGTCAATAACTCAAAAACTAAGAGCCGAAAAAATCTAAAATTTGGCAGTTTTTGTTCTCTTGATAGGTGCAATATATAAACAAAAAATCTGAATCCTTAAGGTTCAAAAATATTTTTTATCGGTTGATTTGACATAGAATGAGCCTGTCATGTTACAATGTTATCTCATTGTAAATGCTTGAGCGTAGCATGCTCGAGTTTGGGAGACTTTGAACTAGTACAAGTAAGTGAAAGTGGTTCTATGCAGTACTCTACAATGTACATATTGTGGTTGTGTACTTATGTTGCAGAATAACAACACATACCAACACTTTATTGGTTTACCACTAATCATCTTTAAAAAAAAAAATGATGAAAAAAGCTACACAGTAGTGATTGATTATAAATCTTTCTCAACATGGCACATCTGCCCCTATGAAGGAAAATACTGACACTCATGACAGGCTGAGGTTGTCACGTTCCGACTGCATGAATCTGTTCTTGATAACACGTTGTTGATCAAAGTTATCTCTATGCATTGTTGTGAGGTGAATTTACCAAAGAGAAACATGACAAAATCTTGTCTTGGAAAGCCACCAAATGCGCTTGAGTTTAGGGAATATTCGTACAATTTGATCTGATTTTGCTGACAAGCGGTATGCCTCCAGACATTACACAGGCCAGGTTCGAACAGCACAATAACCACACAAGGTCACTGTACTGCATGGTAAATCCAAAAGCATAAGTGTCGATGTTTGACTGTATCTAAAATGTTCCCAACTTTCCTTTTTAGGGAGACTTCACACTAAAGCGACAGGTGACACCAAACACATACTTGTGAAGCCTGCCATACTGCTACAGTGTGAAACACTGGTGCTGATTGGTTCGTTCCCAAGCAGCATGTGTCATTTGCCACTTGTCAATTGGGTGTGAAATCTCCGACATAATATGTATAGAGTGTAAAAATATGACTACCCAATATTCATATTAAACAAAGCATGGACATAATAATAAACATTAATATCATCATTAGAATGTAGGAAACAGTACTTTTGGGAGGTCGCAGGCACAAATCCTGTAGCTGAATATTCTAAGGTTTACCGTGTTTTAACTGTCACTCCACGTAAATCATTATTACTGGCATTATACCCTTACTGAAAATCATAGATCCTTCTTTCACTTCACAAATTCTAACCAACCATCCATTTTTTATTTGATTTTTGTCACTTAGATTCGCTTTTCTCCCACCTTTGGGTAATCACAATGATGATGATGAGATATGAAGTGATGAAATTGATGAAGGGGCACTCACAAAGAACACACACACCCTGGCCAGGATTCGAACCTGGGACCCCTGGTCTTGTAGCATGCTGTGCTAACCACATTGCTATTGAGATCAGTCCATCCATTTTTGATACACTTAAAATTATATGTTACTAACTCTGAACATACTATTTTATTTATCTTGTAGTCTATGGTTGTTACAAGCATAAAAACACAGTTTTTGGTCGAGACGTTTAACCCCTTCCCTTACCTGTGTTCGGCGTAATATTACACCCTTGGTCACTATAGCTTATTCTTTGTTGGGCATAATATTACGCCCGCGAACATCTCTGACTGAAGTAACCTGTGTTGAACAGAATAATACGTTTTTTGTTGGTGAAACATATGTTTTGCTATTTAAGAAACGACGACCTTTTATTAAGTCACGATTTTCAGTGCCGACAAAGAAGAAGAAGAATTAATAGTAGTAGTAGTAGTTCAGAGGAAAGTAAACTGTTTTTGTGTTATGCTGACAAAGTGCAAACGTGCGTTTGTGTGCTGCGTTTAGTCAGTTGCTTTATATATATATATATATATATTTTTGGTGTTGCGTTATTTGAACTGTTCGTGATTTATTTTTGGTTTTTGAGTTTGTGGGTTTATAATAGTATCTAATAGGAAGATATTGCAATGAAACTTGGCGGACGCATTACGTATAGATCATAGTATTTTTCAAGGTAGATTATAATCGAGTACCTATATCCAGGGCCAGTCCAGAGGGCCCCAAAGTTACCAAAAGTGATTTTTCGGAGGGAAATTTGTCCGAATTATCCCCGATTAGTATCTAATAGTATTGTCAAACAGGATTGTGAAATATTTTTTCCCTCATCCCTCATACCTATTGAAGATATTGCAATGAAACTTGGCAGACGCATTACGTATAGACCATAGTATTTTCCAAGGTAGATTAATTGAGTACCTATATCCAGGGCCGGTCCAGAGGGCCCCAAAGTTACCAAAAGGGATTTTTCGGAGGGAAATTTCCTGAATTATCCCCGATTTCCCTTTTCTCATACTTGATGTACACATGTGAGTGGTACCATTTGAAAGCCTGTTCTATTCTGAAGAAAAATACACATGAACCATGATACTCGGATGAATTGTGCTAAAGCAGTAGCTACTTAAAAATATTACTACATAAACTCAGAAGAAGAAAAATACACATAACGGGAAACCATTTTGTCAGAAAATTTCACAGGGAAGGGGTTAAGGAGAACGCATGCTTCCTTCATCAGATATTTATTTTTAGTTTTATTATAGACACAGTTATAACAATGCTTAATTTTTTTTCAACAAAAAAGAATCTGTTATACAATGGATCTTGTCAATGTTACATTGTTGTAACATACCAACTTAACTGTGAAACAAGCAGTCTGTTTTTATTATTATTTTAATTAATTTTAGATTATGACATTTTTTAATTGTAGATCCCAAATATCATCAGGCATCACCCCTTGTTCTATCTTCTTAGTCTTTCTTACATACACAAAAAAAAAAAAGAAGAAAAGAAAAGTAGACAAAGATGAGAAATCTGTTGCAAAGAAATTAGTTTGTATAACATTCCACAAGGGATTCTCACATAAAATTGCAAAAATTTTTAGAAGATTTAATTTCAAAATTGTTTTTAGATCACCAAGGAGTTTGGAATGAGCATTTAATGAATACAATATGAGAAAATCTCTACCAGATGTGGAAACCACAGGAATATATAAGTTATTCATGTTCAAAAAATTATGTAGGACAAACATCAAGAAAAATGTCAATAAGATGGCATGAACATGATTTGGACATTATAAATTTAAATCCAAGAGCTGGTTTGTCAGCTTACGTCATCGAGGAGAAGCATATGATTAAAAAGAGAAGGGTTTTAAAAAGAGTGACAGGAAACATAGATTTGAATGTCTGTGAAGCTTCGTTCATTGCAGAAGAACACTGGAAGAAATTAAATAATGAGATAGGCAACATAAACCCACTAGGGACTTTTCTTTTTCACAAGTGGGGTAAGCCACCATCTTTACCTAGGTAAAATTTAATGCAACGGAAGACATCAAGAATCTCTGTAATAGGAATGATGATTTTGAATTGCCTGATGAGATTTGGGATCTATAATTAAAAAATGTTAATCTAAAATTCATCTAAAATAATAATAAAAACAGACTGCTTGTTTCACAGTTAAGTTACTATGTTACAGCAGACATGTTCCATTGAATAAGTTTTTTTTTTTTTTGTTAAAAATTTTTAATCATTGTTACAACCGTATCTTGGATCAAGCTAAAAATAAATGTCTGATGAAGGGAGCATGTGTTCCCCTAAAACGTCACAACAAAAACTGTTTTTTTTATGCTTGTAACAACCGTAGACTACAAGAGAAATAATTCTACAATGAAAGCAATGCGTACATACAAGGAAAATTACACTATTTTAATTTATTTAAATTATTTTTTGTGACAAATACAGTGTGTTTACAGGTTGGTAGACAAGCCCACCTTCTCAACAGAACCACTTTGCAGCCAAATCACTGGTGTGGTATGATCCATGATGCTCCAGTTGCATCACACCTATGCCCAGTGCTTGAAGTGGAAAATGTTATCTGGGGGAATGTTTGGTTGAGTGTTGGGGTTAGCGAGATTTGCTCTTACTGTTTAACATGGTGACAAGACAGCTGAGGGAGGGGGAAAGGGTGCTTTGCAAAAATTTTGCTAACTGGGGGATACCATTCCCTCGCAAAATGTCATACACAAAGGGGATTTTCATGACCTTCAACATATGACAAATGCTGCAAGGCAGGTCAGGAGTGACAACATCTGGGACTCTAACCTAGTTTTGGCAGCAGTTATATCTTGGTTCATATGGTGGTGCACTGTGATCGCTACATGGAAAAAATCTGAGCGAGTGCCATTTTGGGCCACATTACGAAACTGCAAACAGCTATCCATGCATGTGTGTGCCATATCTCAATAAATAAATAAAAAGTGGTTCCAGGATGGTCTGGAAAAGTGCCACACAAGTGGTGCAACTGCACTCAACACCAGGGGGACTATATTGGGAAGATGGGCTTATCTACCAACATGTAAGTTACCTGTATCTGTAGCAAAAGAATTAAATCAATAGTCACTCCTTGCAGATTTTCATACAACAAACAATGTATGTTAAATTTATCAGCACTACCATGACGAGAACAAAATAGATTTTAAACACTTAATATATTAGTACAGTTAAACAAAAATCTTCACACACAGTATAAGGATTAATAACTCAAGGGCACACATTATTTTTTTTAGTAAATACATTCACTACCCATTCAAATGCTCACCCAAAATCTTAAAATTACTATGTATATTTTGAATTTAGCCAATATAATTGTATTTATCTGGAATTCTTCACTATTGTCTTTACTGAAATGATAGTCTCATGTGAAATTTTTGCATGTACTTCTTGTGACTGTCTGCATTCTGAACAAACTATTTACATGTGGCAGTCTCAAGAAACTATACAATGTGGACTAAATGAGGATCTTCTGTTCATTCTATCTGCTTTAAACTATCTCTGCCATAATTGAATTACATCATTTCACCATATCAATTTAAAAAATATGTTTTCTTTAATGTTCTCTGGAGCAACAGTGCAATAAATTTCTTCAAAACCTCCCAAGACACAGGCTCCATCATGAGCAATTATGAATACATTATTTGAAGTAAGAAAATGGACCTTTATGTTGACTGTAATGAAAACCAAAAATTGTCAGTAATGTCCAGAGCTGCAATCTTGTGGTTAATTAACAAGTCACCTATTAACTACCAATTGTATGACAAGCACATTCTGCATCAGCCTGCTGATTAAAGAGTTAAGCAAACTACAAAAAAACACACATAAAAATCCTATTTCATTGCATTTGCCTTACTTCGTGCTGGAAAGTTGTGATGCGTTACATGAATATGGATATCTTGGGTTTCCCCACCAGCTGAAAGTAGAATAAAGAATGTAGTAATAACATAGTTCATTTTTATATGAACTTCTTAGGATAAAATATATTTTTGCACTGAGTTCTTGGCATTTATATGGAAACTATTATATGTACTCCAAGCAATACTCCTTGCAAAATACATTGTGTAGTGTGAAATGCAGGAAGGGTAGATTGATTTTACATTCAAACACAATGAAATGAAAGAAGTCCAATAATTATGTTTTAACCTTCATGTGCATTCATGATGAAGTATGAAAAACATGAAAAGAGGGGGGGGGGTCTTTTTCCATGTTGCATGTTACTTAGGCCCACTTTAGATGGAAGCATTTCCTTTAACATTTCTACTAGCATAAATGCTTACAAAAATATTGTAGCAGATATTACTTTACACGGAAGCATTTCATGTAACATTTCGGTTAGCTCTTGCGGTTACAATGTATATATAATATATACAGCACGAAATGCTCATCAAGTTACACTATCTATAGTGAGTGCATATCCTTCCACACGTGTACTGTATACATTATAAAGTACGTATTTAAGCAGCACGATTGATTTGTACCTAACACCTTTTTATAGGAATTGTTATTATTTTTTTTTATTTAAGCCCCTATCACACGGAACTGGATTTCTAGTAGGAATGCCCTAGTTGGCGCTGAACTAACTTTTTAGGTAGCAATCATGGCCGCCTGGCTGACTGCTTGACTGGTTTGGAGGAATAGGACATGTTCTAATTGCTACTAATTCTTCAACTAGATTCTGTGGAACAGCCAATCAGAGCAAAGTTTCGCCATGTGAAGATAATCTGTGAGTTTGCAAAGTAGCGTTTTTTGTCTGTGGTTTCCGAGTGCATACAGCACGAAAGGCATGTCGAGTACCATCTATGGTGACCGAGTGCACGGTGTTTACAATTGAAAAAGCTAAAATATTCTTCCATACGTGTATAATGAACGTTGTAAAGTATGTATTTTATCAGCGCCATTCTTCTCTACCTAAAACTTTTTAATATGACGCGACATTCCTCTCGGTTGAATAGTTATCATATTTTAAAAGTGTGAGATGATACGTTGTTTACATCTCGCGCTGCCGCCATTATGGGAACGAAAGACTATCGACAAGTACGGTGTAACAAGTACCGTGTGAGGCGAAAACTAGCAAATGGGTAGTCAGTCCAGCGTCAACTAGAGCATTCCTACTAGAAATCTAGTTCCGTGTGATAGGGGCTTTACTTTCATTTGGGATTACTGCTTAGCAGTTTTTCCCATATCTATCTATGCACTGTACATAAACTTACATTTTTTTGTACATTATTATTAAGAAAAACTACCAATAAAAAATGTTTCTACTAAATTGTTGGGTCACATTTTCTAAAAAAGATAATATATATCCAACTGTAAGGTCAGGTTCACAAATCAAAGATTCCAAACACTGAGGAAGAGAAATTGCACAGTTTAATAGAGTTCTGTAGAATGTCTCTCTTTCTTGTGTGGTATTAATCAAGGGGTATGTGGGTTGCGGATTGATTTAAATTTAGTCCACACGGTACCGATAGACTCTTTGTTATTTATGTCTTCACAATACTTTGCCGAAGATTATCTTTTTGCATTGATATAACTTTTCTTGGCCTGCGCTATTGCCTTTTTTATATTTAATCCAAGTTTCCTGATTTGGTATTGCTTTATAAACTTTTGTAGCGTCGATTCTCTGTATTTTAAATTTTTGGCAATCTTTATTCCCCCAGTGTACTATTGGATACTTTTTTACAACTTCCTCTTTTGCCCTTGTACATGATCTGTCCATAACAATACTAACAGAATCTACAAAATAATCATATGTACTCTTGTCAATATTATTTAAATCTGTATTTTTAAATAAGATTGTAAGTAATTTAGAATATTTATTCCAATCAGCTTTGTTAACTTTCAATTTTCTGAGCGGAATATTAGTATCAGTATAAAAGAAACATGGATAATGATCACTGGTTCTTATTCCTCTCGGTTGAATAGTTCTTCTTCCTTTTTTTATTTTTGGCTCTCACCGTGTATTTTTGAGATTTCTAGCCAAAGTTGCCGAGTTCAGGTACTATACTATTATATGTGAATAGTTATCGGCTTTTAAAAATGTGAAGTGATACATTGTTTACATCTCACGCAACCGCCATTACATGTCCTAGAGGTCGCTTCTGATTGGTTATGCTACAAAAAATGCTATGGAAATAGAACAGATTTTATCCTTGAGAAATGCCATATAACTTTTCACTTTACACAGTAGCATTTTGATAATTGCATAAATAATAAGAAAAATGCTAAGGAAAATGCTTTGTCTAAAACAGGCCTTAAACATTAATTTCCGAGGAACACCACCTTCATTGTCGGCAAATTGATGACTTGTGCACCAGTGCAACACAAGCTACATTACATCACATTAAAGCATAGCAACTCACTCACTTTTGTCCACAGCAGTCTTATACAAATACAAACAACTTACAATTGTTATAACATGCAAAATTCTCATTTAAAATTAATTCATACTTCAATACTTAGAAAAATAAAGAAATATCGATTTGACATTTTAAAACTTTTTATTTTGTAACATATTATGCACATTTTCAATGCTGTGGGCTATATATTGGTAAACAATATGATAAAAATATAAGGAATAAATTACACACTCAAACAATGCACAAAATTATTTATATTCATGGTAATCAGTTGTACGAGACCTGAATAAAAAAATCTTGTGTTGCTGCCTTACATTAAAAGAATGTGAATTTATTTATAAATATAATCTATGGTATTTCATACTGTTATTACAGAAAATATGTACATCTTATGGTAACTAACAGTTACTGTATTACAAGAGTTTGACTCTAGTAACAATTCTGTCTTTTACTCAATATTTTGGTGGTTCTCTTACTATATTATTATGCACAAAAAAAAACAATATATCTCTGTCCTAGGGAAATATTTCTACATTTGTCATGGTCCCTTTCAGGGTTTTCTATTTACCAATAACTGATCATTTACTGGAAGTGTGTGTAAGAGATTTAGGGTCCGGTATCCCATTCTACACCCTCGATTTCGGAGTTTTTTTTATTTTATTTTTTTTATTATGTGATGCTAATTGTGAAGAACAAAAATTTGGAGCGCGGAAACAAGTATTTACGAATGTACAGCCGTTTGAAGTTGAGATATTGTCGTTTGAAATTGTTGAGTCCATATTTCCCACAGATTCCGGGCTCCGCCCCCTACCACTACCACGGCCCCACCTCCGCTACGCTCTGGCTACCTGCCTTTATCTATAGAGTCCCTTTTAAAGGCATATTAGAAATTGGCCGGAGTCACCTGCCCCCAACACTATTTCTCACTGTTTTCCGCATTGACACATGATACCAAAAATGAAGCTAACTAACTAACTCTCTAGCCTTCTTAAACCCAAAGGTTCATTGCTGCAGCAACACAGGCCTTCCATCTGTCCCTATCTTGAGCAAGATCTATACGAAGACCAAAAATGAAGGCTAAAATTAAACCAAAGAAGGTAACTTACCTCTTTTTACCAAGGCCAGGCACTGAATTGCAGGTCGAAGTTAAATTTGTAAGTCCAAAAATGAAGTAACTCCTACATTGAAAGTCCTTGTTGTCCTTTTCGCAAATTATTCCATCCCACAAGTCATTTAGAAAATACAACCCTCCCCTTTATGGCCTGCAGTTGCCAAAAAGAAATAATTAATTCCAATTTCTGAAGTTGCATAAATGAAATCCAATGTCTGAAATGTCCAACCTGCCAATAAATCACACAAATAACATATCGCAATCGCAAATGTTCCCATTGCACAAGTCAATCATAAGAAGAAAAAGAAAAAAATCAGACATGTGCCTGTGACATGAATCCATGATCCGCCATCATTGAAACCTTTCTGACGTTACACAAGGAATTTTAATTTTAGAAAAAAACGTAAATTTCGTAGCACGTAGATCTAAAAAATTAACTTCCGCGCTATTTGCAAACACTGTTTGTTATGAGGAACTAAATATTTTCACGAAAATATTTGAAATGTGCCTGAAATCGAGGGTGTAGAAAAAGATACCGGAGCCGAGATTTATTAGTTTCAGAGATAAAGATGGTGTGAGGTCTTATTTGTATTTTCCTTGGTAGAAAACATTGATTACATTAGCTGGAACTAAGTGCTCAATAGATAGCTGAAGATATTTCAATGCAACCTATGCATACGTACAGGTGGGTCAATCACTTGTAGTGAATGATGATTGGTTGAGAGGAATTGCTATCAACTTTAAATAACTTCTGTAGAAGGGCAGTCAGGATCACAATAAGTACTTTATCAATAATGTAAAGCAAAATTCCTTGAAATTATTAACACATATTAAGAGGAAGATATAATATTGTACAATATATTATTTCACCATTTGGAAGACAAGAACAAAATTAGAACATCATTCAAAACTAATCCTAACTGACCAGCTAAATATAATTTAACAATGAGCACAGAATTCGTTGTATTGGAAGTAATTTAAGTCATATTGCTGTAGACGATAATTATATGAATCACTGTATATTACAATCCTGGAGATCTCATAATGTTCTTAGTTTCCCCACCCCAGAGAAAACAACAGCTATCCATTTTGGGATGTAGTTAGTATACACCAACAAAGAAAGGGTAGTTCTGAGTTGCCAAGCTTCTTGTCACTTTTCCCTCATTAAACAGGACAGGTAAAGAGGGTGGTGAAGGTGGGGGACATCTTGCTTTGAGCGTTTCAAATTTTAAAATTAATGTTAATTGGTTTGGTAAGCTGATTAAATCGATATTCACACTTATATGGGTCTGTGAGGTTCAAGCCCACCTAATATTTGGTGTTTTGAGCCCAGTCAATGTTTTTCAAAAGTTGGCACGCATGTTTACTCTGCATAAATAGGACATACGAATTGTATTCTTATAATAATAAAAATAACAAAATGATACAATTATGCACTCTGTGGCATGCAATCTATACAAATATCGGATCAGCAAAATGAACAGCGAGGCTGTTGTAGTCTAGTCAGTGAAGCATCTGACTGCCACACAGGGAGAATCAGGTTTGCTTCCCAGGGTGGGCGAACTAAGGTTGGAATTTTTCCTGCCTTGTCTGTGCACAAAGTGGCTCTGTACTTTACCCAGCCTCATAAATGGGTACCTGGGCTGAAGGGTAATGGTGGTGAGAGCATGGTGTTGATCACATCACCTCCAAATGGTCAAGATGAAGAAAGTGTGGGGGAGCCCCTACCTCCAAACCGCCCTATGTGCTCACGGTATGGTGCAAGGTGCACAGGAGGGGGGCATTAAAATGATCCGTAATTTTATCACTACAGCTGATGATGACAGAGTACCAATTAATTCGTTGCCCTTACTTCCACCCTCTTCCCAACTGATGACAATTGAAGATACACCTCTGCCCTAATATAAGGTACAACTGAATAGTTTATAGTCCTTCACAACAGCATAGTAGTAAAGAAGCACTCAGTTCAATTCCTGTAGGAGGTTGAAGTACAGATACAGTCCTGATAAACTTTGACAACTCAATTTTTAATATTGAAAAAGGCATAAAAATCGCAACACATAGCTTGTTTCATCTTCGGATTTCCTTGAGCAACCTTGGCTATTCTTATTCAGAGGACGAAACAAGTTATGTGCTCTGACTTTATTTTGTTTTTAATATGCTCCCAACACATGACATAAAATACCAACCTTTCTATTCTTAATAGTTTGCAAAAATGCAGCTGCAATTTAAAGGGTAAATTTGAGTGATATGAAACCATAAAACAATGGAGAGATTAATGTATAGAAGGTGGGAAAAAGGGTGTGTGAACATTCTACATAGATGATTAAGTGGGGGAAAAAGAATAAAAGAAGAAGATCTCATTTTATACAAAGATATCCGTTTGGCGGTTACACAGAGACAGGTAATCTATTTTAGTCTAATCAGTATTTTTTTTTTTTAATCGTGATCAATTTCGCCACCTGCCTGGTGACAAAGCTACCAGACAGTTGGTAAAATTGATCACAATCAAAAAACTGCCTGGAAAAATGAATTGTGAGTGTATTAGAAGATGCGTGAATAAGTTCTGGATTTGATATTCATTTGTCTGGACCTTGGTCACTCACCAAATGCTTCACGTATCTTCACCTATCAGGAAACGCACAGAGAAATTAATTTATGGACTGAGGGATGTGAATAATATTCTGCGTTGGTGGTTGAGAAAAAGGCTGGTTATTTAGTCGAGCTGATCCCCATACATCCCAAAGGTATAGCATTAGGTTGTAAAGAGAAAACCCTAACAATATAGCACAAACGATCATGTCAACTATTTACATAGAGAAAAGGAAGTGGCACTCTACATCCACATGTCCAAATAACACTAAAATATGTGATTGTAACTTATTGCATGTAACATATTTCTAAAGTAGCCTCATATTGCTGATATAAATTCATTAAGACAACGACGTAGTTCACAATCTACTTTCAACCTTTAAATCAAGACAAACTGTACAAAATATTTTCATGTATGCGAGGACCTAAAAATGATTGTGTGCAAAAAAAATAATTCCAGCATAAATATAATAACCATACATGTAAAATAGGGTTAAGAATGCATTCTCTGATATATTATAGTCTGCATGCATAAAACTAGGTTGATGTCAAGGTATATCTTAAAACAAAAAAAAATAATTTAGTTTTCTGAAAAGCATCCCTAAGACAAAATTGAATTCAGTACACATGGATGATTGTGAGTAATCTTGAAAACAATATTGTTTTATTTTCTTGCGCAAAACTGTTAATTCATTACAGCAGCTATTTCTGCATTCTACAATTCAGAAACATAATTTCCAGTGATGCCTTTTAATATCTACAGCGTGAATGGCTTTTCAAACAATTACTTTACACTATTGCTATTTCACAAGAATTTATACGTATCTGCTGTACATTAACAAAGGTTTGAGCTGAAATGCTCTTTACATTCTACACAATTAAATTTGTACTAACATCCCTGCCACTGATTAAACAATAAGCTTCACTACAAATTATAACCTATAAAACATAACCCCAATAATAAAGGAGAGTATTTACATTATTTCCAGTAATGGAAGAATATATGTGAAACATCTTAAGGTTACGACGTTCAAGTAAAATACGAGCAGTCTTAACATGACCGGCTGAATACTGTTTTGTCGTATGTCCTCCTTTCGTCAAAGATTAATTGATAACATTATTGCGTTCCCTACAGCTTAATGCATCACTTTCCAAGGCAATACATCTGGCTGTAAAGGATGCAAATTATCAACATTAATATAATAAAATGTTTGTGCAAATCTTGTAGTCTCTTCAAGATCCACATACGACAAACTTCAATCAGCTCTCCTGCAAAGCCTGAGCAGATGGACATACGACAAAATAGTATTCAGCCGGTGACACGGTCAATTTAACGAACACAAGGCACACTGATAAAAATTCTTACCAACTAAAATCTTACATCAAAGTAATAACCGAGATGTGTCACTGAAATCTAATCAATAATTCTAACATAATATTAATTTTAAAATCAAATATGCATCATGCTTGTACAACACTCGGATCACGGGTACTCTTTGCTCAGAAGTTTCTGAAACACCAATCGTGCACTCTAGGTCAACTAATAAAAAGACACTCGCAAACAAATTAGTATCTACAATGTCAGCTTGTCAACAACGACACACTCAACATGCAACGTTCTTCACACAACACAAGCAACAAATGTTAGACTCGGTTAAACTGCACTGTTACTGGAAATCACGCGGTCTGCATATCACAAGGTATCGGATCCGTTGCTTGTCAAGTAGCTACGGAGGTTTACGGAAGGGTTTTCCGGTTCTGCAACCATTACAGGGAATTCAGGTATAGGTAAGCTTGTGTAAAGTGTCTTATCGCGGTGACAGTAGCATGGTTTAGAATTTGCTTGTTGTGCAGAGTCTGTACCTAGCAGGATGCGAGGCATTTCACACTGTTCGCATTTATCCAATGCAGGATGGTTACGGAATGTACACGTGGAGCAGTTCCAATTTGGGCCCTCGTTCGGCTCCTGGACCCCTTGTCGTGGTAACTGAGAACCTGCAGACAAAAAAGTATAGAATTATAAACATAAACACAAAAAAGGCATCAGACACTCAAAAAAATGTATACATGATACTATTACACTGATCACAGGCCCAACTGGCGGGTGACCTACTTTTTGCTACATAGCTCTCTATCTGTCCACCAATCGTCTTTGGGGGTGTGTGGCTCGATGAGTGTGACCAACCTCAGTTGCGAAGTAAAAGCTGTAGGGGTAACATCACTCTCCCATTACCACAGTAAGTTACCAAGCATACATCTGTTTTTGTCAGTTGTTCTTATTAGCTTGTTTGTACAGCGTTTGGGTGTTTAGTGTATTTTTCTGTGCTCTGTGTACTATTGCACAATATTGGTGGGGAATCAAGTGGGATATCATTGAATAGCTTTCTTTCACTTATTAAACACATATTTTTTCGTTTTCCGATTTGATGTGTATTTCTCACGATATGTGACCGTTCCGGGACTTTCGGTCACTTAAGACGAACACTCAGTTAACATGAACAAAATGTTGGTATTATGGTTGTATTATATCTTATATCTTATAGAAAGTTTTATCGATTAACATGAATTTCGGTTACCACGAATTACGAACTGTTTTTTTAGTCATTAGATCTCATTTAACACAAACTTTCTAAGCTTTTCATATTTTTTTCTGTTGTTCCTCTGTCATTCCTCTGTATGTAAGAAATTGCTCAACAATCTCTATCATCTTGTCAACAATCAACTTATACAGTATTGTAAGCAACAGATTCAGATCAACAATGTATTCAAATGTGTTTTTCAATTCTTTAAAACATAGCCAGTACGAGTAATTGGGTGCAATTGCTCGACAATCGCGTCAACAATAAGCTTATACGTATTTAACCAACAAATTCAGTTTTATGTTCAGATGTGTTTTTCTATTCTTTAAAACGTAGCCAGTACGAGTTTGATCCGAATTGACCGCTAGTTTTACGGAAGCTATGAGTACAGTTGGCCGTGAAGTTACCAGGCATTTCAGTTCCCGTCTAGGACACCGCAATATACAGGAACTTTTCACCAGAAAATGATCTATGAGTACTTTCTTTAAAAGTTAATTACTGTAGTAGTGTTTTCTATGATGACATATATAATACGTATTGTAAATGATTAATGTGTAGAAAGAACTGGATTGCAACAATAAAATTTGAGTCCCCGGTTAGCACGAATTTTTTTTAACACGAACTCTTGATTTTTCGGTCCCTTGGGATTCATGTTAACGAGGGTTTGCTGTAATTATAACTACTGGTATCTATGTTGGAGTGGTTAGCACAGCATGTTACGGCGCTAGGAGTCTCTGGTTCGAATCCCGCCATGGGTGTCTTTGTATGTCATTCTTCATAAGTTTCATCATATTATCACTCATTCTCATAAGCCTTGCTCCAGCAGAGATAATCGGGACAGAGCATAAAATCTCCGATCAAAGGTAGAAAGTGCTGTCTTACAAAATGAAGTAATGAAGTATACAATCAACGCAGCATTTGCTTCAAACGAATTCACAAAATGTTTTCAATTATTTCAATTACTGTCCTCACTTGGCCCATTTCATGTTTGAATTAACTACACTTATTATTGTATTTTCTTCTCTGCGTTCTAAATATTACATTAAATACTTAATATAAAACAATGGATTTATATTAATATTTCGACTATTACTACCTTCCACTGACGATATATTGCTTATAAAATCTCATGATTATCAATTTCCCTCATACACTATTATTTTATTTTTAATCCACTAACTCGTCTCTAACCAATATGGCGTCATCTCACATCGAGTACCCTAATCGACCAACATGTATGTATGTATCTACCTGGGTTATATTTATGCGGAGATCTGGCAACATGGCCCTTGGTTGCCATGGTAAACGGTGCTGCCATCTGTTATCGAAAAATTATCACAAAATTGCCTTTAGTACAGCCTTAAGCTAATTTTTTGCTGTTTTTGCATGTATAAATGAAGAACAACATGTCAATTTATGACTAAAGCAGCATGTTTTTCGATTTTCTGTAAGTGTGTTAAACACAATGAAGCTACAGAGTTTAAAACGTTCATATATTTAAAAACAAATTGTATGTGAAAGTTTTTTCTGAGTTACAAATTCCACATGCTTTACCAGAGATTTATTTTAGTTGTTTAATCTGATTTCTCCATAGCATTTACAGTTGTATAGATATGAATTTTTTATAAGCAATATATTGAAAACAATAAAATACTTTCCAACAGAAACCAATTCATTACAATTGACCGATAGGTTCCAATCAGGCACGTATCTAGAAATATGTTTCCGGTGGGGGGGGGGGGTCCAAACCAAGTGTCTCAGGAATAATAATAATAATAAAATCATGTTTATATTATAATAAATATAAATCAAATTAATACTAATTACAATACATAAATTAATAATATATTATTATTACACGATTAGGTAAAAACACTAAGAAAAGGTCAGAATAATTTACATAAAAACAAGTGGCCTGGCAAATGAAATTAATGTCAAATAGATGAATAAGTGAATATTTATCGAATAACAAAAATGATGTTACATGTAGTTGGAGAAAAGTAAGCTTCTGATTAAAATTGTATGCATATTATTTTGAGTAGTATTGTACATAAATATTATTTGTAATGTCATTCAAAGCCGTATGATCCCAAAATATCCTTGCCTTCTAAAAAGTTCAGAGGAAATTAATAACCATCGTTTATACAACAAATGCTAATATTTTCATTACTTAATTTTAGTATTTGGCGAGTCTTTTGGGGGGTCGGGGTTCCAGACCCCTGGATCCCCCCCTTAAATACGTCCTTCTTGTTCTTCAAAGCCATATGATCCCAATATAATCCTTGTCTTGCAATAAGTTCAGAGGAAATTATACAACAAATGCTAAACGAGTATATTTTCATTATTTAATTTTAGTACTTGATAAATCTTTCAGGGGGGGTCTGGACCCCCTGCCCCCCCTAAATACGTCCTTGGTTCCAATAGACCACTCAGTTTGGATAGTGTGTCTAAAAACTCATATTGGCTACCGGAACCAATTGGAAAAAATTCCAGCTGGGTGTAGTTAATTAAGTTTTTAGCTTACATGTAGTTTCTTCCATCCATATCTATCTGAGTTACAGATTTAAAGTACAGTGAAAAAGGTGGGAGCTGGAAAGTGTACTCTCCATCATGGTTGAATATCTTCACTGTAAATTGGCTTTTGCTTCCTGTCCATGTTGATTTCAAGTGATTTTCCTGTGTTACAGTCCAAATGTAGACAATGCAACCCAGAATGAAATATAATCTGGAGTCATGATCCTTCCCCAGAATTTAAAAATAAGTTCAAGATAAAATTATTAAATAAGTTTAAGAGGTCATTTATCTCAAAATATTCTGATACATCTGATACATGGAAAAGGAGTATAGAGCGACCACAAGGAAAATAACCTTTGACGAAAAGTCTCTGCGCACCTTTCGCTTCTTCCGTTCAGCTCAGGCCATAAGAAGGCATGCTCCACTCTGCCCTTCCCCTCCACACGGGAGTACAGTGCACAGGAGTCGCAGGTCTGCGCATGTTTTTTTGGTTGTGGTTCCACTATAGTAGACGGGATTGTTCGAAGAGCAAAATCTCTGCTGGGACAAGTAGTCATGAACAAAAATACTGATGTTATAGTTCAGTCTTCCGTGGACTTTGCATGTGCAGCTAGTAACATCATGAAAAAGAAGATGTCATGCATGTTTCTCAATCGGACATAGACCACATCATGTCCATTGTCCATTCATGGAAAGGAAATGTGCCAGTTTACCCAGAAATACAAAAAAAATCCATGTTGTTTCAAGCTAATCAAATGGAATTGTACACCTCTCGTATTCAACTCTTGAGTTTCATCAGCACAAGGATACTCCACAAAATTTTCTACCCAACAATATTCAGGTGGGCGACTGGTATTTGGTGTGTTTTGAAGACAGTTTAACCAGGTGAAGTGACAGTTATCGACACTGATCTGCAAGAGATATTGGTATCCACCATGGTTCCATCTGGAAACTATTAGAAATGGCAGTCACTAACATTGTAAAAAAAAATGTCTCCTCTTTCTGTTGAAAATTCACGTGACCAGTTTAAATTCAATGGAATTTAAGTAAACAAGCATTGCGAAAGTGTTATGTTTAATTATAAGTTTAAGTTTAGGTATTATGTCACATGAAAATTATTTTGTTGGACATATCAGTTGATACCTTATTTATTCATTGATTGATTTATTTTACTTCGGTTTCCTGCCACTTTTGGCTAATAGCAAAGATGAGGATGAGTGGAACTGATGAAGGGACACTCACAAAGAACACTCATGCCCAGGCCGGAACTCAAACCTGGAACCCCTGGCATTGCAGCGAGTTGTGCTAACCTCTCCACCACAGAGGTCGGCAAGTAACTCTTTTGTTTTCCAGTTTGTCAATGAAACATTTTGTTCTGAACATACTGTATTTCAATTATTCTGCCTAATCAGAGTTGGCAAAGTTTGAAAGTCAAACATGTCACAAAAATTACATCACGAGAAAGATAATTTTGTCACAAGAAAATTGGAAGTGTATGAAAGCCAAACCTGCATGGAATTGAAACTGCACTTGCCTGGTACATTTGACAAAAATATGGGCAAAATAGCACCAACAGACACTTCACAGAGTTTGCTTGTCAATGACTTCAAGACTTTTTTTTCACTACACAAAGGCATCACACACCTAACACACGGATTTCTACGAATAACAGCTGGAATATTCCGTGGCCAGTATGTGGCCCTTACTCCGAAAGAAATTAGGTAAAAAAGCAAGACATTTTATTCACTAGTATATGAATTAGAAACAAATTACTTTCAGAATTTTCGTACAAAAAGTTTCGCAGGTCAACATGAAATCGCCAAAATGTGGGAAAAATTCTGTTTCCCACTGGCAATAGGAAATGCTCTAAATTTCTCAATGCTGTGAAAAATCTGGAATTCTACACATTTTCCCCTTAAGTGATTGTTTTTGCATTTCTGGAAATAACAATTTCCAAGACATTCCAGACACGTACAATGAAAAAGCATCGAGAATTAACCACTTTTAAAAATGACCATTTGGAATTTCCCAACTGTTCGGGATCCTAAAAAGCCACGATTTATTTTTCCCAATCCTGGTACTGACTTTTCAGGATCCCGCACACCACTACTATTAAATACTGATTGCAGTGATGGAAAAATGCTTTTGTACATTTTTAAAATTAATTAAAACAGTTTCTGTTCAAACAGGTTTCAGATAATTTTTAGTGTACATTAACTGTACATGTTGAAGATGTCAAATTAAATGATGGGTACCCTTTTCCAGCACCAACACTGAATCCATTTTATCCCACAAAGTGGTATTGTTTTCAACCAAATTGTCCAAAAATTAAAGAAAAAATTCTAAACTACAATCTTAACTCTTTAGTGTTGGAAACCCACCTTGAAGAAAGACTGACTTACTTTGGGGAGGCCTCATTGGTGCAGGCTCTGAAGTAAGGACCAATCCTGATTGGCCTGTGTAGATGTTTTCGTAAAACTCCTCGTTTGTTTCTCCCAAAGGTACTGAAAACAATTAAATTTCAATTTTAGTTCCTGGTGGAAAATAAACGTAACCACTTTATGAAAACTAACTCATATATCTCTACAAATCAGCAAATTTATTTGCCAGTGTCTGGGAGGCAGAATCTGAATGCACTGAATATTGTACAGGGAGAGAGTTCAATATCTCTCTAATTTGCAAAATAAAGGTATTTTGTCGCAGATTGGCAGGCCTTTGTTCTCAACCCTTGAGATTTTTGTTTACGCCGCAAGCTGACTTTTTGGGAAAGTCTTCCTAGTCATATGTCATGCCACTGACTTATCACGGGATAAGCACCAGAAATGTATTTTATGCTTGGAATAGAAATAAAGATTGAAGATAGCAAGGAAGTTACATTTAGCTTCAAGGACCTGCAAAACTCTTAGGATCATTTTTTGATTTTGGGAGTTAAGTGAGTGTAGGGTGACCAGACAATACATTCAAAAAGGAGGACAGGGCATGGCAAAAAAAGAGTACACCGCAAAAAAATTGCAGCACATTTGCCATTACCATTAATTTCATAAATATATAAAATGTGCTTCTTCCAACATATAACAACAATCTATTTCAGCCCTACATCCCTATTTTTACAAAACACTATTGTTCCTGTTTATAGTACAGGGTCTTTCTTTCCCCTTTGTGCGCCTGATGAAAACTTTTCTTAATCACAGACTTTATTTCTGCCCTTTGGGCGCTTGACGGCTGCCAAGCGTGCCGCCCGGATGCCAACTCCCGTCATATCACATGCGATATCTCCGCTATAGAAGCTGCTAGCTTCGAAATGACTTCCAAGTTCTCAGAATTATAGTTACAATTACATACAAAATAAGCACGTTCGGATCCCACTTTAAGCTGTAGGTCCAGTCCCAATTAGCCTTAATGTGCATAAAGTGGACTTAAAACATCAATCAATACAACAAAACGTTTTTACGTAAAATTCGTATCTGATTACAAATTGAGGACTAAAAGTGGTAAACATTTTAAGTACCAAAAGCGAAAATGTTGTGTAAATGGATATTTCCGAAAAACATGCCAAAATCGTGTGGATGCACGAGGACAACATTTCCAACATCCCCTGTGACAAGGTACGTGCTTATTTTGATTGTATTTGTAACTGTAATTCTGAGAACTTGAAATCATTTCGAATGGCTTCCATAGCGGAGATATCACACACGATTTGATGGGAGTAGCCATTTGGGCAGCCTGCTGCGGGCCGCTGTCAAGCGCCCAACGGGCAGAAATAAAGTCTGTGATTAAGAAAAGTTTTCATCATTATAGACTGAAAGAATTCTCGCAAGTCTAATTACTTAACTGTTTTGAATATGTTACATAATATTTATATGAGACTTTTCAATGCCCTATATTATTTACACCATCCACAGTCATCACCATTACAAATCTAAGGGAGGTTAAATAAGGGCTTATAAACAGGATGAGAATTGATAGCCACTAAAAACTCGCAAAATAAGCAGGCAAATAAGAACAACATACAAAATAGGCACTAATCCTTCTGCACATCGCCCTACGATGCCAGGGGTCCCAGGTTCGATTCCTGGCCTGGGCATGGATGTTTGTGAGTATTCATTCATCAATTTAATCATATCACTCATCTCAATCTTCGCAAATTAGCCAAAAGTGGCACAAAAAACGAAGTAAAATAAATGAAATCAAATCAAACTAAACATGCTGAACATTTTTCATCATTTTCATGGATTAGGCACTGAAAAAGCTGTTATCTTCGAAAGAAGCACTTGTAACCAAAACAGTCACAAAAGAACACTATACCTGTGAAACATGAATACTACTCACTCAGGCACATAGTGGTTCTGGTAATTTACATTGCATTACAGAGAATAATGATATATTGCGAGCTAAGCAAAACGAGCAAGACAATTTTTGGATCCAATTTTTTTGCAGGCTGTAATCAATATTGATTTAATAAGGTGCAAATAATTTCACGGGACGCCAATACATTCTCTCCTTTACAAACTTTTGTGCCTCCCTGATGGTGTAGTGATAACATCGTCGCCTTGTGATCAAGGGGTTCCATACCCGATGGAAGCACAGTGGTTCGGATCACACTTCAAACTGTAGGTCCAGTCGCGATTAGCCTTACTGTGCATAAAGTGTACTTAAAACACCAACTCAATCAATCAATCAATCAATCAATACCACTCAGAAATGTCACGAGACTGTTTCTAAACATAAACGCCTACATTATCTTGCCAAAGAACAAGAAAAGGCATTTTATGGTAAATCGTTAGCGTATTATTGCATAAAATTTAAAACAAATCTCCGGTACCAGCCCACAAATTTCCAAAAACCGTGCCAAAAACGAGTGGATGCAAGAGGACAACATTTTTAACATCCCCCGTGAAAATTAACGTGCTAATTTGGATGTAATTGTAACTATAATTCTGAGAACTTGAAGTCATTTCGAAGCTAGTTGTTTCCATAGCGGAGATATCGCATGCGATTTGGCAAGAGTTGGGAGTCCAGGCGGCAGCCAAGCGTGCCGCCGTCAGGTGCACAAAGGGGAAAGAAAGACCCTGTACTTCTTGTCCTTTGTATAGACTAGTGCAACAGTAAGTTGGAATTGATTTTCTGTGGGGTGAGATACCCAACTGAAATTCGTCCCTATCAACTGTAACTTCTGGATCAGCCAGTTTTCCAATTCCGGGATTTGAACCAGGGACCTTTTGCATTGTAGCGCTGTGTGCTAACCACTCTGCCACAGAGGCTGGCACTTTGGTATTTCATAAATGTAAATATTATTTAATTATCAAATTTCTCATTACATGTTTCTGTGTCGCGTTGAAGGCTCATTTGGACAAATTGATAGTGGTTGAGCTCCCAGGTGCTCAATGAGCATTGCTAAAAAGAATACTTATAGCACCTCAAGTGATATGATTTAGATGTAAAATAACACCTGGTTGATTGTTATGGGTGGAAGCATTTTTCCAAAAAAGGAGGACATTTACCGATTCTTAAAAAATCCGCCCGGATGCCGAACAGACATTTAAAAAGAAGGAAATGTCCGGATAAAAGAGGACGTCTGGTCACCCTAAGTGAGTGGATAAAAATTACATCTGGAAACAATAGATAAATATGGAAACCATACTTATGTCTCTTTTCATATTGGTTCATCCTGGGCCAAATTTAGACATGGGGACATGAATTTTGGATAGCCAGATGGATCCCTCATAATGTGACTCGAGCACCCCTTCATTTCAATATTCTTTAATTTTCACTTACCAGAGATTTGAACTAAGCATGCAAGTGTTATGGTCAAAACAGATTGAAAACACTTTGTGCTTTGGAATAAACAATATCTACTACAAATTATAGAATAATTATTTTTATTAATAATAAAAATAGTGTTAATAATAACAAAGATAGTTCTATAAGCTCAACAGAGGACATAAACAATGAATAAGATTGAGTTGCAATAGGAAATACTTACTCTGACAACCAGAATGGATATCTACAGCAGTTGTCAGTTTCTTACATTTTTCCTGTAGTATCGAAATCTCTTCTTTCAGTTTCTGTACCTTCTCGATCTGCAAAGAAAACAAAAAAATACAATATTAAAAAAACTGAAAAAATATCAAACAAATTAAGTAATGTATTCATTAGCACTGTCTGTGCATCATCTATAGATGATCGATAATTTTACCAATTTATAAAAAGACTGCAATCTTCTCAACTTGTTCTATCTCTTGTTGAAAGCAGATGAAGTTTCCAGAACATTTATTAATTGGTATAAGTATCGGAAAACATGCATACGAAGGCATTCAAAGTCCGTTTAAACAATATAAAAATAAACCATAAGATACATTTACAATAGTTTTTCAAAGTAATTGATTTCATTGATTGATTTGCTTTATTTTACTTCGCCTTTTGTGCCACTTTTGGCTAATTTGCAAAGATAGGGATGAGTGATGATATGATGAAATTGATGAATGGACACTTGCAAACATCCACGCCCAAACCAGGATTCGATCCAAGGACCCCTGGTGTCGTAGCGCGATGTGATAACCACTTCGCTACGGGGGCTGGCTCAAAATAATTGAAAAATAATAACAACAATAATAATAAACAAATGCCAACAAGATCGAGCGTACGGAAGATCCATCATGAGTAGCATGCTAGGGTCAAATTACGTGCTACTTCCTTTCTCATCTCTAAAAAAATAAATAAAAGAAGGCCAACTTGAAATGCAGGGGCGGCGCCAGGGGGGTGCGCAAGCACCCCTTAATTTTCTTCCGCACCCCCTTCGTTCAACTGAAAACACTAACCCTTACAATGTCATATTATGCCATGTCATCACATTGAGCGCCGAATGATAGGTACTGAAAGTAAGACCGTTATTACTGTATGCAACAGGCAAGTACTGAAAGAGATGCCGATTTACAATTTTTCTGCACTGGCGGCAACCTCTATAAAGATCAGCGGCCGTTTTTTTCTTTCGTCAGCATTGTTGTTATGCATTTTTTCTTATCTTGTTTCTTCAAGTGGTCTGTTTGTGGTTTTCGATAATTGCCTATAGCTTAATGTGAGTTATGTCTTTTTTTTTTCCTTTTCTTTCTTGCATTGTTGATAAACGGTTTAATAGTGCAGCAGAAGGGATTTTACCGAAGACGAAGTTGCTGTGCACTTCGCGTTTTGACCTGTGGCAGACGGAAGATATAATTAAGTCTTGTTTCCACATTAAAAAACACTAAGTTGCTGAGCAAGATACTTTATTAAGATGCAACGTTTCAACCCTGTATCAGGGTCTTCCTCAGACGAAGAACTAAACTAAAATGATACAAGGTTGAAACGTTACATATGAAGTGTTTTTACATCTTAATAAACTGCCTTGGTCAGCAACTTAGTGTTTTTTAAAGTACTATGTATTTTGTACCTCCATTGGTTACATTGAAAAGGTTCAAAAATTGTTTTAAAGGAAAGGATAATTTAATTTTGTATTTCACTACATAGTTCAATAAGACTGAAACGTGCATGCGAATGTTTACACTGTATGACCACTTTCTTGGAGTAGAAGACATAATACATATCATCATGGACGTCCAGGGGGAGGGCAAGGGGGACACAGCCTCCCTGGAAAATGAATGCCAATCTAATGTTATATATTTCACACATATAATTTAATTTCAGTGAGTAATTTATGGCGATTAGGGGTGCAGTTACCCCCCCCCCGCTTTTTGCTATTATTGCCCCCGCACTATGCTAAACCTTATCTACCAAGGGAAAGTAAACTGTCCTTGACCCCCTCCCCCCCAGTTTTGAAAGGTCGCATGCGTGTTTCATGTTTTTCTTACTTTCAGCATCGCACCCCCTCAGCACCCTTAAATGAATAATCCTGGCGCAGCCGCTGTTGAAATGATACATGTATGCGTATTATTACAACGGACTGTAAATATGGACGTGCCTGTTGGGCTCATTATGAAAAATAAATAAATGAATGCCATTCCAAGAGGACCCTGCGACAGGAGATTTGCAGCCGAATGCTCTTCAAAAAGGAACTCGCTTCTACCGTGAGACAGTTGACTGACAACCCAGGAAATTGTTCAACTCACCCACGACGCATTGTCCATGTTTTGTACGTTTTAATCAAAATTCCGCTCATTAGCAAGGAGGAGACGGACGCACAGAAGCGGTTCCTTTTTTTGAACATTTCCTTCATACTTCACAGCGTGTAGAACTCCGCCGATCGCGAAACAACAAAGAAAGCATTCATCTTCTTAATTTAGACGCAGACGAGCACAGGATCAACCTGGCCATGAAATTGGCATTAGCCACGACGGGGAAACAGCACCCCTTCCTAATTGCGTTTAGTCAAAGCGAAGGCATTTTTATGATAGCGTGACACAAAGGCGAGTAGATTAGGCAGGTTAGGGTTTTTTGAATGGTGATGCAAATTATCTTGCATCTGAAGCGAAGGTGTTTGGAGAATTCCTGTGTCGTGGTTGGTCAAAGCGGTTGGGGGTATCTCTTCTCCTCGGACATCAAAAGAAAACTCCGTGGAATTTCCCTTTGAGACGTTGTCTCATGTTTCGCGCAATGGAGACTTTGTACCGGCACAAAAGACCATGGTCCCATACAAGGATGTGGCCTTCGGAAAAATGCCTTTGTGCCTTCCACTGTAATAGCTTGTGTGATTTAGTCAAATGACCCGGAAGTTGAAAGACAGTCGTCTTGGGTTTCTAAATGCAGCTTAAGTGCACAGGCGACGCTTTTAGCTCGCTACGTCAGTTGTCTTTGGCAGTTTCAATTCTGTAGAAAGAAGGTGGTTTCTTTGGCCGGATCTGACCAGGTCTTCCTAACGTGTTTAGTCCGTAAAAGAATATTTTGTCACGTTGATTTCTGCCCTCCACTGTGGTTATTTCAAATGCTAGGAGAGGACAGATTGTTTTCCTATGCAGTACATAAGCTTCCATTATTCGTTTATGTGCAATAGGTAGAGGCATGCAAATTTGGGTTTTTGACGAAAAGACGAAATATGAAATAACACGCTGTAATGATCATTTTTCATGTTTCTGAAAGGTCTGAGGTGCATTTTTCTACCCTGTTTTGTCACGAAATAATGCGAAATGAACTGCAAAATGCGAAATTGACTCTTAAACACGAAATTTACAGTTTGCGACAGTCTGAAGTATCCTGTGAGTTATGCAATTCACGGAGAATTGATTAATTCTGCTGTAAATATTTGAGAAGCAAAAATGGACCCCTTTACACAGAAATAAACTTAATACTCTGGTAACTACATAAATGTGCTATTAGAAGGGATTAAGTTTATTTTGTGTAATAAGTGCAGTTTTTAAATCAAATTTAGAATTATATTCACAATTTTAAAACCAAAATGTCATTTTATATAGCTCTTTTGATGTGATTATTCACCGCTATAACACCGAAAGTTTATTTTATTTACCGCTTTTGAACCCGAAATCGACTTTGTCTTTGTACCGAAATTTTGCTATTTTATTTACCAAAAATATGTGCCTCTAGCAATAGGCCTCAATCACTTTGTGCCGTTGCTCAACGTCTTCCTTTTCTCCATCACTTCATTCCCTTGTCCCAACTCTCCCTCCCAAGGTGTGAAATCATTGGAGACTGGTGGTGGTGGTGCTGGGAGGGGATCTTGCTCAATCCTCTTGACGTTTGTTAATTTCGAGCTCAATCCTGTTGACGTTCTGATCCTTTCGTGCTCAATCCTATTAATGTTTTTTTTTTCTTTCTTGGTCAATCCTGTTCCTCTCGCATTCAATATTTTTCCTGGTGTTTTTTTGTCTCGACCAACACTGTTCATATGGTTCCTCTAGCGTTCAAATCTTGTTCTCGTAATTTTTTTATTTTCTTCTTTGCACGTTTAATTTTGCTAGTGAGTGTTCTTTTCTCCCTTTATCCCGTTCATAGTTGTTCCATTGGCTTTTAATATTGGTACCAGTTGCTCCTCTCGAGGGTTTACTGTCGGTGGTTATTCTTAACCTTGTTCGCCGTTGTTTCATTTGCGCTTAATCCTGTTTGTGGTTATTTCTCTTGCATTTAATACCTCTCTATTAATCCTGCTAGTACTTGTTCCTTTCGCTTTTAAACGCGTTCGATTTGAATTCATTAAGGCGAAGAGTGACAGTTTCGCATTTATTTCAATATCGTCGGAATGGGCACTGCTACTCAAAAACCAAAAACAATTTTTTCCCATGTTGCAAGTGGAAGCTGTTTTTCAAGTTATTAAGCTAGATACAATCTGTAAAAAATAGTATTTATAGACTCCCATGTATACCTTATGGACAAACAACTTCGAGTTATGGCTACTCAAATGGAAGTTTCGACTTTTCCTAAAACGAACAAAATCTTCAACCTGCCCTCTTTCTGTTCATGCGTTTTTCTACGCATCGGAAGCTTGATATTCCCAAGAGAACAAATAAAGTAAACGTAATGCTACGTTTTCTCCCCCTCCTAAACCATCCAGCGCACAGACCTCTCGTTCTCCAGCTCCCCGAGGGGAAAGGTGGGTGGGGGAGAAGCAGTATCGGCTCCGCGCGTCTGTCTAGACATGGAAACTGTTCCTCAAAGACATCTTCAAGGCAGGACCCGAACCCGGAGACTTTCGAAGAGAATATCGTCAGTCGATTAATCTCGTCCGCGGTTGTTTCCTTTCGGTCGCGTTTTCTCCAAAACGGATTCCTTCGCGATTATCCTACCACCCCCGCCCGAATGCTCCAACCGCAATAGTGGGAGTCCCGCAGCTGACGATGCGAGGCACGTGCCAAAGAGCTCAACAGGTCGACCAGAAATAGAACCGCGGGACATTTTTCCACATCCCGAGCGGAATCCTGAAACCGAACCACCTGTGAAGCGCACCGACAGCGCCGCATCAACAGCCAAGGATGAAAAATATAAGGAGCCTCGAAGGGTTGTAATTTCTATGGACTATCTAACTACATTGACGTCAGCGGACACTTTTCTTAATCTCCAACTTCATTCCATTGGAATTTTACGGGAGGAACCTCGGCTAACGTTGTTAAAAGTGTCCCGCGGGCGTATTAATAGACTGTGGACTGTAAATTCCGTTAAAAAGAGAGCGATCTGAGTTATGCTTATGTTTCGTTACGGCATCGGCTTGGGAGGGAAACGCACTTTTGAAAACGCTCACGCTGGGGCGGACCGAGAGCATTAACGAAAGGAGAGGAGAATACTTGGGCTCCTTGAGTGTACCGCCCCTTTCCAAGAAGGATAACCGGATTAGAGAGGCTCAAGCTGGCTCAAGCAAGCCTAAGCACCTAACGATCCATTGTTTCAGAATAAGTATACGCTTGCATCCTAAAGTCTGGCATAATTTATGCGTAGACTCTTACCTCTACATGCAGTTTACAGTCTACGCAGGCATTGTCCATTGTCTACACCCTGTCCCGGGTATATCTAGAGCAAACGAATGAAAACAAGTAGTGACTCGAGATGACTCGACCAATCAACGTGCGAGATGGTGAGTACATCTACCAACAGCAGCAGCAGCGCGCACGGCTTTGCTCCGCCAACTCGGTTCCTCCCTTTTCTTCCGTTGTGTGCGGTCTTGCTCCACAGATTCAAGATGTCTCGACAGAGTATAGTGCTTCTACCACTTGAACTTATTCCAACACCTCTTGGGCATTACCCGTTGTGTAGTGCTTCTACCATTTGTATTCTTGCACTAAGTTTCGACAGAGTACCTCTTCTCTCGTCTTCAGGTGAACAAACGAATCTACGAGACTGTGATTTGCTACAATAAACTGTAGTATTAGAATAAGGAAAAGTACAAAGCACGAGTCAATCGAAAATACAAAAATAATATTGCATGCTAAACTGTCATTGTATATACGTACACGCCCACAGAAGCGTGCGGTAAGGAAAGGCGGGGCAAGCGCCGCTTGCGTTGTTTTTTAAAACACTTTTGATATTTAAAGTTCGTGTTTTTCAATGCCTCTATACACATTAGAATGGAATTTATTTACTATAAGATATTTACATTGCAGAATTTTCATGTCCTCTATTTTCTGTTCTTTTGGATTGAAACATAAACCGGCTACACCCTTGACGACGTTGGGCGATGCGGCACGATTGGCCGCGTTTAGAAGAAGAGGACTGCTCGCCTTTCTCCCCGCTTTTCGAGTGACTTATGCAGTTCTTGCATGGACACTGTCCATCCCCGTTTACGAGGAAAAAAGACCGAGGGCAAGCAACACCCTGTCTTTGGCAAGGGTGGTGGAAAAAATTCGTCCACACGGCCACAAGTGTTGCTAACTTCCAGAATTTTCTGTGCATCTGTAGCACCACCTAACGCGGTACGATTTTCATGTTTGATACTCTATAGTAATTACCAAATTACATTATGAAGTTACCAGTGATCACAAGTCGTATGCTATTTATAAAAATGAAATCACAGCCGGTATTTGAACATATTCGTCATGTGGTCGGTTACTCGGAAATATGGAGGGTATGTAACACTGCAGGTTAGGGTGAAAAGGAAGGTTAATTTAGAAGCGTGGGTGCTGCTGTTGCGTGTTGTTTTTACTGTGATATTGTGCTGTTCTTTGTGTCGTGTTTTTGTACCTGGTGTAAAAGTACATTGAAAATTTCCGCCAGGGTTGACATACCAGAAGAGTCATCAATTTGCATTGCTGCAGGTAAGGCCTTGATTAGGGACCTTCTTTCAAAACCATTCAGTTCGAGAACATATGGTGTAAAGTTGGAGCTTGTGATTGTGAGTCGAGCGACCGTGTCCTGAACTGTGCACAACCAAACCAACTAAGAAAGATGGGAAAGTTTTCATTAGGCAGTTTAAAACATCTCAGTACAACAATATTATGTGGTAGCAATGATTTTAATAAATTATTTTGTTGGCCATGTGTTTTGTTCAATACAAATTAAGGAACAAGCTACAGTGACTTGAGCAATTTTTATAATGCAGTGCAAAGACATGAACGTTCCCAGAATCTGCGCGTGCATCCAACTGAAGACAAGTCATGATTCATAATTCTAGCCAAGTAAGAAACCGAATCCCGTCCGTTTATTTAAGATCGAAACTTTATGCTAATAGGATGTTTATTATTTTTAGGGTTAAAAAAGAACGTAATTTAATTTACAGTTGCCCTCAAATATCAAGTAAATCACTATTTTCTTCATGGTTGAAATTTACAAGTTTATATCGAGAGGCTTTTTTTCTTCTTTATAAACCTGCAGCGAAGATTTGATTTTACGGTATGTATGCACTTCACACACTCAAGCCCGATACTTCACCATTATGCACATTATTGTAAGTAGGGATGTGTGTAGGCTTATATTATATTTGAAATTGTTATAATTAACCAAAACGAAAAATTAACCCATCGCTTGCCTATCACGAAAGGTCACGGCACGCCCCTGCACGCCCATCACTAATGACAAGCAAGGCTCGGAAGTTGATGATCTAAAAATAACTTTCGCTCTTAAAATGAAAGCATGATATTTTCACAATTACAACAAAGTAGTTGAATAATTAGTCAGAACACGTTGTTTGGTGTTTTAGACTACTAAAGCAAAGGCGAAAGAAGCAATTAAGTGCTAATGAAGTTTTCTTTATTTTTACTTCAAGATTTTTCTGTATTAAGTCATTCACCTACTTTCAGAGAGAGCTTGCACGATACAGTAGTCGGTCAGCATGTCAGAATGTACAGTTGTGTTTCGTGTACATCAGATTATATATTTTTTTTATATATATATTGACTAAAATCGAAATTTAAAGCGATTATAGTGACCAGCAAGGGAACATTGAAGTAGGCTTCACACAAAGCATTTAAAGTGCTGGAGGAAAAATAAATGTACCACAATTAATTATTTAATTCCTTGCCAAATTTTAAGTGAAAATAATATTGTGCATTTACATTGGCCGCATGGCGAATGGGCATTTATGTCAGAACATTAAAATACATAAATTATGTTAGGAAATGCGTTTAAAATTCACGACACAACAGGGGAGAAGAAAAATAAACCTCAAAAATTAAGAAAAATGAACAAATGCAAACCCTCCTCCGCTTTACCCTTTACCGGTAAACCCCTTCCTGGCTATGCCAGTGCGGACATGAACCAGACCTTGCAAATTCCTCCGCTTTGGCCAAAGCCGGTGGCAGCAAATTCGCAATGCGGCCTTCTTTGACACCAGGCAAGGCCAGACCTCCAACACGGCCACCCATTTAAAGAAAGAAAAAAAAATGTACGTGATGTGTAGCGACAGTTGGTCCGGGTAAATGTTGACTTAAGACACTGGCGCATATGCTGTAATCCAATCGAAACGCGTAAGCAGAACGGTCCATAACAAAGGCCTTCATTATGTCCGCCAATCGAACATAACAGCTCGGACTCTGACGCGAGCTGATCGTATATGACGTTGGCCTGTGGCACCGTTGCCAACTCCAACGAGAAATCGCCATGTGAATATGTACTTCGTATATTATTTACATTGCAATATCTTCTCAGGTTACTGATTAGCAAATGAAATCGGTTATGCCCCTCGAGTGAAGTTCTCGGAAAGCCAGCACACTTCGGTAACTGATAGTTGCAAGCCAACGAGGGTCTGGAGTCTGGGCCCACGGACAAGATAATCCAATGTGGGGTCGTGTTGTCCTGTGTTTATCCTTCTGTGTGCCGAGTGTCCCTTTACAGCCTCAGCTTTTAACCTAGCTAAGGAGATTCTAGTCAGAGATAGTATGTTGTACTGAATGAATGAATTAGTTTTAAAAAAATTGAGTAAGGAAGTATTTAACGGAATAGTTTACTGAAGAGTGTTACTTTTCTCTTTATAAACTTTTATCTACTCGTATAATATCTAACAAACTAGAAGTTAAAATATACAAAACAGTAATTTTGCCTGTAGTATTACATGGATGTGAAACATGGTCACTTACATTAAGAGTTTTTGACAATAAAATCCTTAGGCAAATACTTCGACCTAAAAGGGATGAGGAGACAGGTGAGTGGAGAAGGTTACATAATGTAGAATTACACAATTTGTATTCCTGTCCAGATCTTATTAGAATAATTAAATCAAGAAGACTTAGGTGGGCAGGACATGTGGCACGAATTGGTGAGGAAAGGGTTTACAGGATTCTTGGGATACCTGATGGGAAGAGACCTGTGGGAAGGGCAAGACGAAGATGGTCCTAAAGGATATCGGTAAGAATGGAAAACATTGGACTGATCTTGCCCAGGATAAGGACAGATGGAAGGCTTGTGTCGCTGCAGCCATAAACCTTCGGGTTTAAAAAGACTAGTTACTTTTTACGGATATATTTTATTTTCTTCTTATGGGACTGTCCTAATGTTTTAGTTGAAGGGCTTATTCCAGTATTGCGCGACGGAAAAAATAGCCTATGTGCTGATGTGCCCCATACTCTGAAAATTGTGGTGATTACGTATTTTCATATTTATAAAAAAACGTATTTCACCACAAACCTCCCTCCACCCACTCCCAAAATCAATGAGAGAGAGAGAGAGAGAGAGAGAGAGAGAGAGAGAGAGGCGCGCGGTGGTCCAGTCGGTAGGGCGCCACCCCGGGACTCGGGGAAGGTGAACAGGGCTGGAAAGTTTTCCCTCGGAAGGGAAAAAATCACTTCCGCTCCAGTGGGCGTCCAGGAGAAAAGTGTGCAGTTCTGGCGACTCCTCCGCTTCGATTGTTGGAAACACTGCCCCTGTGCGTCAATGGGACATATTTCGGTAGCATATTAAAGGGGGGCGTTGGCCGTGGGAAAGGAAGAGAAATAAGGCATTTCAGGCAGCGGTACGTGAGCGCACCTGTCCGCATTGTCCACGAGGACTTAAGTGGACTCCTGGAATGCCACCTCGCCACACATGAACTGATAGCAAAAACAAGAGCGTCGGTGGCATCGCGCCAAAGCACAAAGAGAATGAGACGAAATTCTTATAAGCTCATGCCAAAAGAAAAAAAGAGCCTCATAAAATCCCATTGCAATCCAGAGGTGTTGAATGATCATGTGCGTTGCTATCATAGGGTCTGAATCGAAACATAGTAGTCTCGCCTCGTGTGAGTGAGGATATCTCGTTCTTCACGCGAAATGTATAGTAAAAACGTTACTTTCTCGGCCCAGTAATTGTGACTGTTACTTTACTTATGTTACCTTGATAAATTCAAGACCTGAAGGCTACATTTGCCAGGGAAAAACATGTTTTGCTCTCCCTAACTCCTCTCTCACTTTTTCGTTTCTTCCTCTTCCTTCGTTTCTTTTCCTTCTCCCGGGTATATCTACCAAAATAATAAATCCAAAATTCTTGACTTTCTTTCCTTTTTCTTGCCCCCTCCCTTTTTCTTGACATTTATTTAATCGCCCCTTACTTAAGTGTAGTTGGGAATTAAGAAAATATATATTTTTATTCAATCAGAAACCCCTACCACAAGAGACTTAGACTTGCTTTGTTAAAATGAATGCTTCGGACTTCATCCTGGATGGAGAATGGCCACTTTACTTTATTTAATATTTGTACAAAACTTCACACAAAAATGTAATTCTTAAGAATGAAAGTAAACAAATCTTAACCACAGTTCAATACATTCTTAGATTTCCAAATATTCAATTTTATCAAATCCCACTACAGGTACAGCTCACGAGAAGATCCCCAAACGAGGATTGACGGGGAGCGGGTGTGAAGGGAAGGACCGGTCCATTTGCAGATTTTAGGGGTAGCAGAAAGCCTTCCGCTGCGGCTTTTCGAAGTGCGTGGGAGTTGATTTGCGTCAATCACGCAGAGCGTGTGTCCGCAGCAACAGTTTGCTGTTTTTCTTTCAGTGGCCAGAATACTTTTGTATTGCTTATCCTGTGCATTATTTAGACTGTATTTCAAAGAATTTTAAAAAGAATATAAGGCAACGACTTTAGGATTACCAGATGACAAACTTTAAAAAGGAAGGCATTTTTTGTTGTTAACTCTAGACGAAGACACACGTTTTGTGCTTACTGGTGTTTTGGTGGGTTTATAGATCACAAAATAATTTTACACCGTTTCCGTATAACTAATAATAGGCCTCATTGTAGGCAAATGTCTGAATATTCTAATATTTATTCACTATGCTCCTAATATTATACGGTTGTGAAGCTTGGTCTCTTACTTTAAATTAATAACATAAATTGACATTCTGCCTCGGAGTTTTTTTCTTCCAGGTGTAAAGCCAGGAAACAGTTTTTGTAAGACGTCACTAATTTTGCATTTTGGCATGGTTCAGATCAGTGGCGTACGCAAGGGGGGGTTACCGGGTTTAAACCCCCCCTTGAGCTTTTGAAATATTATGGAAAATGCTGTAGAAAAAAATTAAAAATAGCTAATTTATCACAGTCAAAAATCTGCAACAGTAATAAAAATAAAAATAGTAATAATAATATTAACAATAATAATAATAATAATAATAAGAGCAATACTAATAATAATAATTTGAATTATTATTCCCATGCAGTATGGAGAAAAGCACAACATTTCAAACACACGCATCTTTAATAGTGAATGCCTTGAAAATAAACACAAATTCTTGAAAATTAAATATGAGGGCAATTATGATTTAAAAGAAAAAGTTGTTTTGTACATCAGCTGCAACAATGTTCAAAGAACATGCATTTTTTTTCTGTGAACAATGAGCTTTAACTAAATAAAGTTCTTAGTTCGTTGTAAGCTGCTAATGTAGACAAATGCAAGGCCTACAAGACCACACGATCACCAGTCCACCTTCCCATTGTTTGCTAGGTACATTTGAATTTCTGAAATCGAACTACAATAAGCTTAACTATTGTGAAATATTTTGTTGGTAAGAACAACGAGACAACCAGGTGTGAATTATAGTGCCCGTGCATAGTAGATTTTGAGAGCGGTATTGGCGTGTTTCTCATAAATCTTTACAGTGTAGTTTGGGATCCGTCGATATATCTAAACAATCTAAGCGGCCGCAAAGTTCAATAATGTTGAAGAAGTGCTTTGTGAATCACCTAAAAGTGATAAATGTGTTGGAAAGTCTATAATAATGTCTCGGCCATTTTGCAGGTGATGTGATCAGCTCCATGCTCCGGCAGCATTTATCCCCCCAGGGTTGCTCTCAGGTACCCATTGATATGATGCTGGGTGCGGGGACAAGGCTGGATAAATTCCAACCAATTCCGGGGATCTCCCACGAGGTTGTCAGACTAGACTAGCGCGGCTCCATGCTGCGGCTCCTTGGCTGAGTTTCATATTTTGATTATTTCAATTAATTTAATATATTTGATTGTTTTTATGGACTATCATAAATAAATAACTATTCACTAGACAATTATTTCGTAACAAAGAAACAAAAAACTCCAAGGATTTGTTGACAATCGAATTACTAGAAAATAATTTTGTCCTATTGCTTTCATAAATATATTTATGTAGATCTCTACTACTTAATAATAGTAGTGATATTAGTAGTAACAGCAGCTGCATTAGTAGTATTATTATTAGTAATTAATTAATTAATTATCAGTATTATTAATTAATTATGAATATTATTAATTAATTAAAGTATAATAAAACAATGGTAATGTGAATTTGGAAAAAGTTTTAGATATAACCCCCCCTTGATGAAATCCTGCGTACGCTACTGGTTCAGATCGCTCATCGACAGAACTTCACTTCTCCACTGCCATGTAACAACTAAGGGTACGGCAGTTAAAAAATACTGTTTATTTCTGAATTCTGTCATGAAACGCAAATCAAAGTAAGCCGCGGAGAATTGCATATTCTTACCTATTGTCAGAAACTTGCTGCTTACCAAGAGTCGGGGTAGATGTCACAAATGCTTTCAAATCAAAACCTCACGCGGCATGGCGGTGACAACAGAAGAGACGCAAAGGTTCAACAATTTTTCGATGTTGCAAGAAAAGTATATTTTCTTTGCGCTTGCAACTGAGTGTGTTGTATTTCTTTACTTTGAAATTGAAAACGGAAACTATATTAACAATTGTTTACAAATAACATTTTGTTACTAATCTTGAAGTTAAGCAGCTGTTTATACCCAAAAAATAGGATATTTCCAAATTTTTCTAAAATCCCGCCGGAGCATTTTTAGTACCTGAAAAACAGGATTTGTCTGCGTAAAAGAGAACTTCTGGTAACCCTAAACGACTTGCGTCGCTGCACAGCGAGCCCACATGTGTTTTTCACTCAGGGTGCACACCCCCGACCCTAATAGTGGAGTCGCCTGCTGCTAAGTCACTTCACTTCCGTCAGGGATCTTCTTCTGAGCGATCAGCTGTTTATAACAATGTAAATTCACTATTGTAAAATATAGAAAAAAATCTTGACCACAAGCATAATTTCTTGACTTTTTCTTGACATTCTTGACTGGTGGACACCCTGTTCTCTCTCTCACCTTCACGAGACAAAAAGGAAACCTGAGATCTCTATTTCCTCTTCACATCTTTCTCTCTCTATCTCTCTCTAATGGAGAAAAAAGAAAGAGAAAGGGAATAGACACTCTCCCTAAAGGAGGAAAGAAGGAAACACTTGGGTATTTCTGTCAAAACTTCCTTAATTCCATACAACCCATCAGGGAAAGTACGTACACACAGTTCGAAAAGTCTCGTCTTTTTCTTTTTTAAAAGGTTTTTTTTCCCCACACCGGCTTACAAAAGGGGTCATTATACTAGCCTATTTCGCTGGAACAGAATAGAGCTCGTGTCAGGAGTTCCTTGCCGAGTTGAGGAACAGCGTTCGCTGTTCGATGTAAACCAGGCTGAATGCACAGGCGGACATACCCTCGGTAACCACGCTGGGCTTCGAGCAAGCCAAATGCCCCGAGCTATAGATAGTCGATCAGAATCGCGATGTGCGTCGAAAATAGTCCGCGCTTCAAGGAACAAATTGAGCTGCAATGCGAGGAATCAACCACGCTCTGCTCACGACGAATCAGCGCTGCGCATTCCTCATTAATCTGGCAGGAGTCGTGCTCGGTGATGTGCTGTACACTGAGGGAGCTTTCAGACCGAAGCGAACCCTCTGTAATCAACGAAAGCTTTCGAACTGAAGTGATGCGACAAGATGCACGTGTCAGTAGGACTCCCGTCATTTCCGTGCATCGTGCCGCTAGTCGCTTCGGTGTCACCATCCCGTCTCGGTCTGAAATCTCCCTCAGACCTACGCGACACGCGTCTCTTTAAAAAGCAACCTTGAGAAAAGAATGCAATCTTTCGAACCGAAGAGAGACAAGCTGCACGTGTCGCTTGCGTGTTGCTCGGACTGGATCGTTTTCTGAATGGTGCATCGTGTCGGCTCCGTCAGTTGTTATTCCATGTGTGGTGAATGCTTGCTTTTAGACTGAAGGGGTCCGTGTCGTTTCGGTCTGGAAGCTACATCAGTGGTGCTCATCATGCCGCCTCGGTCTGTTGTTTATGCATGTGCGGGGAATGTTTAGGGGGCCGTGTCGCTTCGGTCTGAAAGCTCCTTATCATTCTACATCAGTGTTGTCACACGGGGGAACATTTCCCTATTTGCATAAAAAAAAACGGACCTAATTTTAAGGGAAAACTGAGCATGCCAGCATACCTTGTACTCTCCTTTACAATTACAAATAATTTTTATACTAAGTGTCCAACAGAAGGTACAAAATATTCTCATGATTAATTGAAAAAATGTGCTACTTTTGTGTTACATAAAATTCTTCATTACAAAAAAATGCTACAATATTTTTGGAAGCATTTATGCTAGCAGAAATGTTAAAAATAAATTGATTGATCGATTTCGTTCATTTTACTTCGCTTCTCTGCAACTTCTTGCTAATCGCGAAGACGAGGATGAGAGATGAAACTGTGAAATTGATGAAAAACGCTCACAAAGAACACGCCAGGATTTGATCCCGGGACCCCTGCGCCGTGCTAACCACTCTGCCACGGAGGTAGGCTGTTAAAGGAAATGCTTTGGTCTAAAGCGGGTCTGGTGTAGTTTATATTCCTACGTAGATTATGTAATCTACGCGTAGACAAAGCATGTAGACGTATATAGATTAGTAGTCTACGGCTGTGACGTGCCCAAGGGGGAGTTGGAGGGGGCAATATTTCCTGAAAAAAAAGTCAAAGGTAGGAAAAGATGGTAGACTACTAAAAAAAATTACGTAACCCCCTTTCGAAAATACTGGGCACGCCACTGGTCGCGAGCTGAAGTATAGGACGGGGGAAAGGTGTTCAAAACGAATTCAGCCTCATCGCCAGTTAGCACCTTTCCCCCTACCGGTGAACTACGAAAATAGCCATAGACATTGTTAAAAAGACTGGCCCGATTGTTCCTCATGTGGCGATTCCGTGCCAACATGCCGCGCAATTTATAGCTTATTCACGTCGACGAGTGGGGAGTTCACCAAAAAGAAAATACCCTGTTTATTTACCCTATGTTCCCTTCCCACCCAGCCCCCACGCGTGCATGTGCATTGGGGAACGCAAAGGCTAAGGTCAGTGCGAGAGGCTAAGAATAAAAACGCCGTGCATTTCAGTTACCAAGGGAACTACACCCAAACGTTCATTTGCACCTCCGGGACTCAGGGTTGCCAGCTAATGGCGCCGTTGCTTTAAATGTTACTCAAATCTCCCTTTCCAAACCGGAATCTGCATTCTTTCGGACAAACGAGGCGTTGACGTCTGGAATTTGTATTCTTTCTATCTTTAGAATAATAAATGTAATAATTAATTATGTATTGTTCTATTAAATAATTACTTTACGACAATACTCTCTCTCTTCAAAGTACCAGTCACATACTAAGCTAATGCTTCTTATAACGGGTGGCGCGCGGGAGTGGGAGATTTTGATAATGCCGCAATGCACAGTAATAATATATATATTGTTACATATTTCAGGACATAAAAAGGTACAGGTATGCCATTTACAAAAAACAAAACATAACTCACGGTTTGAAAATAACGTCCTCTAAATGGCGTCCCTGAGGCAACATTCCTACATTTGGGAATGGACGTTTCTCATAACTTTCTGCAGTACGTCCGCAGTGATAGACCGAATCTCTTCACATATTGCAGCCTTTAGTTCCTCCAGTGTATGAGGACGAGTAGTAAACACACGATCCTTTAAATATCCACCCACCCCAAAAAAATCACACACTGTCAGATCTGGCGATCTTGCAGGTCAGTTCATATCGCCGTTCCTGGACATGATACGCCATTTAGTGGACGTGAGTTATGTTTTGTTTTTTGCAAATGGCATACATGTACCTTTTTATGTCCTGAATTATGTAACAATATATACAGGGAGGTTATTTGCGCGAGAGCGTCGGCCGCTCAGCGGCCTCTTCATGCAACAGGTCCCGGCAAATTGCGTTACAGGAAGTCCGTAACAGAAACAACTTGTTTTGTAATGTTTCCACTTTTCACAATTACAGTTACAATTACAATTGAAATAAGCACGTAGCTACCTTGTCGCAAGGATGCTGGAAAAGGTGTTCTCCCAAATACAAATATGTCTGGCACCTTATTTCTGACATCTAATCTTAGATTAGACATCGCTACTTTATCCTCAGTTGTTGCGAGAGCGCCGGCAGCTTATCGGGGAGTTGTCAGCCGCGAGAGGGCGCTTCATACGGCACGAATGCGACACCTGTCGGCAGTGATGCCAACCGCATGGACATGTCCCTACGCATAGGGACTTTTCACTATATCTCGCCCGCGTAGGGACGTAGGGACAGATTTTGCCAAATGAGGGAAAACGTAGGGACTTTTTCAATCTTGGAAAATAATATATTATTCTGCAAAGCTTACTCGCCAGTCAGTTGCACTTTCTTCGTGCTCAGTTTGGAATGAATGGGTTAGTTTATCTGGATACTTTAGCGAGGAGAAGAAAAAAGAACTAACAAGCAAATCTCCATCAGAATTTTGGAACATGTTATCGGTTACCAAGAACTTTCAAGGCAAGTTCTTTTTTGAAAACATTTCCACTCTCGGGAAAATAGTGCTAACATTGCCACATTCTAACGCGGAAAGGGAAAGAATATTTTCAATGTTAAGTGATACAAAAACAAAAAAGAGAAATAAAATGGGACGAGAATTGTTCAAGACTGCAGGAAATACAGCATCACCAACCAACATGTATCTCTTCACAGCAGCAGCATGTATGACTTCAAATAACATAATCAAGAGTAATGTTATTCAATAAGGCAAGAATTTACAATACCGGACCCTTCTGTAATTTCTATGCTACGTCTTATACTCACGAAATAATTAGTCGCGATGATTTATCTCGAGTTAACATGTTGGGGTGAGGTGAAAAAAATGTTCATTAACGTGTAGAAGTTGTAAAATAAGCTTTTCAATTCTCGCAATGATTCTCCGTATACAAGTATGGTAGCCATATTTGTTGATATGAACAACTGACGTTCGCAATTAGTTACGCTGTCTACAGCGTTGCCACACTGTTGATTTCATACTTGGAGAGCATGGATCGTGTAAGAATGGCGGAAGAGAACAGTAAAAAAAAGTTGTTCATGTTGTACAGATTGTTAGGTGGAGTGTGCAGGAGGATGGCCGTGGGCTAATTAATAAACTTATAGATTTCGGTATATTGCCCAAAGGAGGTGCTTACATGTGACAGTGACAATCACGATGTAGAACAACATGTGGAATGTTGACTGATTTGATTACAGGTAAGTTTGGCAACAGTGCATCAATCGTAAAATTGCAGGATACGAAAATGGTGTCTTCGATGATGAACGTTTGCCGTTAAAGTGCTACGAAAATAAGATTTTTTTATCGGTTCGTAATCACAGTTAGTGCAAAACCATTCACGGATAGCCCCACTGACCATTCTCGGTAAGGTTAGGCAAGGCATACATAATTAAAATTCGGGGTCGAAAAACCCTGCACGGGTAGCCCCACAAACCATTGACGGATAGCCTCACGAACAATTCACGGTAATGCCGATCGCGGACCACTCAATTTCACTTATTTTGCAATTTCTACACGTGACGCACAAATTTTAACTTCAAGTTCGTGATTAGGAGGCCTCAATTAGTGAGTATGCGAAATATTACAAAAATCGGGGAGGGGTCCTGTATTGTAAATTCGCTCCTTCATTAATTGTGGAAGCACAGAGGAGAAAGATTTGGTATGTAAATGTGTATATTTTATCTTCTGTTTTGCATGCTCATGAGGTGCTTTTTTTGTCGCTTTACTAGGCGTAGGGACATTTGGTCAGTTGTAGGAACATTGCCGAAAAATGGTTAGCAACACTGTCGGCTACAAGACGTAGCGTACGCTCATGTTCACTTCTGTTTGCATTTATCAGTACGCGTGTTGTTTATACTATGTTATGGAGTTCGTGTGCTATTCACTGCTAGTGCTTTATTGTATTTTAATTGTTATTCATTCATTAGTTATGCCGCTAAACAAATATAGTCTTGAACAAATAATTTTTATGTACGATAATTACGTGAAAACAAACTCTTGCAGAAAAGTGGTCAGGCAATTACGAGAGACAGGATCTCTTGAACCTAAGAAACGTGTTGTATTGCTTTTAAAGGTCATTTTCAACATTTTTTATAACACAGAAGGTTAGTGATCATCATTATTATTACTTTTAAATATCATTTTACGCTTTCGGTTTGCTTTATGCGCCGGGATGCTGTCTTCCCTTTCTGTCAACTGAGGATAAAGTAGCGATGTGTAATCTAAGATTAGATGTCAGAAATAAGGTGCCAGAAATATTTGTATTTGGGAGGACACCTTTTCCAGCATCCTTGCGACAAGGTACGTGCTTATTTCAATTGTAATTGTAACTGTAATTGTGAAAAGTGGAAACATTACAAAACAAATTGTTTCTGTTACGGACTTGCTGTAACGCAATTTGCCGGGACCTGTTGCATGAAGGGGCGCCGAACGGCCGACGCTCTCGCGGTAAAAGACTGAAATAACCTCCCTGTATATATTATTACTGTGCATTACGGCATATCAAAATCTCCCACTCCCGCGCGCCACCCTGTATATATTGAAATTCATTTGATGTTGTTTCCAAGACTGATAATGCATCTTTATAGTGCCAATAAATGCTTATTTTGCATAATTTCCTTGCCCTTCAATTCACTATTTAAGCTCTCATTACGGTGAGGCGCTCTCCTGTCTTGTGGCTATCCTTTTGATCCAATCTCCATTCATCATCATCGCTGCATCTGTCCAGCCTCCCGGATAGCATAGTGGTAAAGTCGTCGCCTTGCAAACAAGGGGTTCCGAGTTCGATATCCGGTGGGGACACATAGTGGTTCGGATTCGGATTCTTTAAACTGATTTCCGATTGGTCTTTCCATGGATAAAGTAGATTTACAAAAACCTCGTTGCATCAATCAAAAGTGACAAATTCAAAAGTACGGAAAAAATTTAAAAAATCAAGTCAACAAGTACGCAACATGTTCACTACTTATTCTGCTGTCTTTCCCTCCCCCCCCTCACTAGAAATTCGCACGTTAGTCACACCAACACTCCTCCCTCCATGTTTGCGCCAGGTACCGCACTCACGATGGCTGGATGAACCCCAGAGCTGTTACATGCTGAGAGACTGCCGAGAAAAATGTCTACTTCGGTAATAATCGATTGCTTTATTTATTTTTAAATTATGGGCACTTCAGCACATAGGCTATTTTGGCCCGTGTCACAGTACTGGGATAACCCCCTTAACTTAAACAAAATTGAGGACATGCCTCCTACAAGAAATTAAAAAAAAATGTATGGTAAAAGTTCCTTGATCAAGTTTTAAAACTTATTAATTTATTCACTACAAATAAACTAAAACTATACCGACTGTGATGACTAACAAGAGTTAAAATTATACTGTCTGCGAGGACTACAATCTTCTTACCTATGCTAAAAGCTGAGGATGTAAAGGAGCACTCAGCACACTCAAGGACAATACACACACACAGTCCTACGGATGATTATATTGGACGTAGGTCCAGACGCCAGAGCCTCGTCGGCCTGCCAGAAACAGTTACCGGGGTGTACTACGTGGACGTGAGGTTGACTGTTGGGTGTTTAACCAGGAGGTCATCTCCTATACTCCATCAGGTAATCGAACCCAAGCCTCCCCTGTTGTTGTCAAACGCACTGCGAACTGGGCTCATCTAAGTGAAAACTTGTTTATTCTAAACAAAAACTATCAGCCAAGTAAAATGTTGATGTCTATAGCATATCTATGGTCCCGTTGCAGACGAGCTTGGTGACGATTACTGTCATTTTCCTACAGTAAAGCGAGAACAACGTAGGATTCGAAGTCGGGTTCATTCAATTCCTTGTTGTTGACGTCATGCACACAGCTTTTCCTTTGCTTCGTTTCCAGTGACGTAGAAGTGTGGGCTGTTTCTGAGGAAAGTTTGTTTCCGTCCGAGCAGAGGAGGTTCGGGCGTTTGCTGAACGCTTATTTAGCGTGCATTACTCTTGCAAACAGTGTTGCCAGATCCATCAATTTAGCTGAGAATCTCCAGATTTTTCTGATCATCTAAGCTCGTGATGCGGACAAGAAAAAGTCATATGAGGTAATATCGGGTGACCTGGGAGGCCAGCCGGATGTAACAAAGACGTTCGCTGGAGAGTCAGTCTGCATTCCATGCGTACACAATGTAATATATGTAGTTTACATTGTCCTTACACATTACATCACTTTTCAAAGGGCAATCCAAAACGAATTATTTTTCCAATACACCATTTCGTCATTTGGTACAAGCTAAAATCGTTTCCTATACACTTCATGCCATCTGCGAAGGAAAATAATTTGACTATAAAATAAGAAATGCATGCTTTGTACAGCCACGGACACTTCTGGGTTGTAACGATCCCACTGACGCTTAATGAGATCGTTACAAGCTATGACTGTACGTGTACAATATCTTCATTTCTTAGTTCCGTAAACAATGAAATCTGACACAGGTTTTTCGTTGGGTTATCCTACAGCAGTTGATTGTTGGTTTATGTTACCCCGGTTTTCAATCATTTTTAGCTAATCGCGAAGATGAGGATGGGTGAAGATATGATGGAATTGATAAAGGAACCATGCCCAGGCCGGAATTCGAATCCGGGACCTCTAGAGTCATAGCGCAATGTGTTATCCACCCCACCATGGAGGTATAAGCAGCAGTTGTTTGAAATTAATAAATCCATCGCCTACCTCATTTAAAATTATTACGGTGTTACTATGCACTCCCTTTCGTGTACATGCGCCATTTAGTGTTTCTATATTATGAAACTGTTGCACGTGAAAAGTCACATGTAATAAAAATGGGACACCGAGATCCTGAAATGCTGGCAATGCGTTATGCGTGTTGCCTATCTCGGCGGGGATAGCAGAATTTCCTGTTGAAAAGTTGCTATTGGAGCTGGTTCATTGTAGTAAAGTTGCAACACACCCAACGCAATACAAGGAAGCGAGTATTTGAGGATCTAGATGTCCCATTTATTTTATTGCTGGTGACTGTACCTATACTCTGTGAAACTGATAGCAGTTTTCTAGTGCAAATTCAATATGGAATGGCCCGGAATAATAGTTATGATTTGAAATTTTCGAGATTCATCCTGGGCAGCATGGGACACTAACGTTCGAAATACCACCTTTCGCCTCGCCTCATATGTTTTTATGCACTGATATTCAAAATTCGAACACTGTATCGTCAGTTTCAACAATATTAGCAAGTTACAGCACTGAAAATGGCGAAAAGAAAACTTAAAATGTGGATAACAAGCACCCAAAAGGGTGAAGGATGCACAAAGAAATGAAATGACAAGAGAACTACAAAAGGGAAAGTCTAAAAGGCAAACACTAAAAATGGAAGTAGGTACTTAAAAGGTCCAAGATTGGCACTAAAAAGGGAAATAGGTACTAAAAGACTAACATTGCCACTAAATAAGGGAAATAAGTACTTACAAGGTAAAAGATTGACACTAAAAAGGGAAATAGGCACTAAAAAGCTAACATTGCCACTAAATAAGGGAAATAAGTACTTAAAAGGTAAAAGATTGGCACTAAAAAGGGAAATAGGCAATAAAAGGCTAACATTGACACTAAATAAGGGAAGTAGGTACTTAAACGTCAAAGATTGACACTAAAAGGCTAACATTGACACTGAATAAGGGAAATAGGTACTTAAAAGTTCAAAGATTGATACTAAGAAGGGAAATAGGCAACAAAAGGCTAACATTGACACTAAATAAAGGAAGTAGGTACTTAAAAGGTAAATAGGCACTAAAAGGCTAAGGCTAACACTGACACTAAATAAGGGAAGTATGCACTAAAAAGACAAACATGGCACTAAAAAAGGGCAAGACTGACACTAAAAACGGGAAATAGGCTCTAGAAAGGTAAAATTGGTACAGGAAATGGAACAAAGAGTAATGGAATAGGGAGAAATAAGCACTAAAATAGAACTAAGCATTGCAAGAGGGAAATAGGTGTTGGAAGATGCGCAATATGTACTAAAACACCCTGGAGAACGGAATGAGGCAGTGATATAATACTTCCGTGCCCGAGCTCCACAGGAAAGACCACACAGCACTGGCCACAGTGTCCCAAAGCAGGGAGCACCATACGTGGATCGCAACACGAGCCGTGACGCAAACGGAACCACTGCCAGGGGGCCACGCAGCCCACTCGCTCCCAGAAACAACAGCCCCTATCTATTCCCCATGGCTCTCAATGGGTGTCAAATGTGGCAATCCCAACCATTAAGGATTTAAAGGGAAACGCGTCGAGACGACCGACACGCAATTGAATTACGCACGGAAACGGGGAGCACGCACGTGGACGGAGCAGGGAATTGCCTAACCTTCGCGACACTTTCCACTTTTATTTTTAGTAAGGCTTTGTCAATGGCGCCACGCACAAATCTTCCTATGACTGAGCACCGATTCACAAGCTGCACACAGTGGGACATCGGGAACTTCCACTTCATTTTCTTTTACGCAGATGACTCAACAATCAAATAGAGATGGTACAGCCAACGGCAAAGATAATACAAGGTGTCTACAATATCTTAACAACAAAATTTAGACTTTTCCAGACCAAATCATTGCAGCAATTCATGTGTTTACACATTTGTGTAAGAAGAAAACTGCATTTTTAGTTAAACACCACTCTTAGAAAGTTTTTATGTCATACTTGCCACTTACTGACTCATGAAAAAATACTTGTTTTAATAAAAAGTTTTAATAGTTATGTAATAAATAATACATAATTATATTGAAATTTAGTACTATAGATCTTAATATGTACCAAAACAACCCAAATATTGCAACAAGACAGTGGTAAATGTCAATAACCACATACTGTAGTAATTTTTAGTTGAAAATAGTTCAAAACGTGACCCCCTTTCCTAGAGTATTCAATACGCAATTCTACTGTAATTGCCAGTAGCACTCAAGAGTGTATCCAACTGTAGTATATAGTTTGTTGGCAACATATTCAAAATATCTTGCTTGTCCTTATCTTGTTCAAGAAGCTATTTCTAGTGCACTTCCACAAAAATATAGATTTTTCCAGAAACACAGAAATTTCCCTGACATTTCCAGAGAAATTAAATTTTCTCGCTTTTTCAGGTTTTCCAGACTGGGATACACCCTGTAATAGTCAAATTGTTCATCGCTAGTTTTGCTTTTTTCTTTATTATTATTTTTTTTTCATTTCGCATCTTATGTTATTTTAAGGAATGGAATTATGTTGATGCAAAGCTGATGTCTTCTTCCGATAGACGTTTTTGTTCCAATTCATGATCATCACATTGTGGAAAACAGACAACGAAACTGGCGATGGACCATTCGCCTATTACTTTTGCCGTCGACTGTACCACAGCAAGGCGAGATTCGGCATGGTTTTCTTTCGTCTCGTGAATGACGATTCTCGTTTCGCTCTTCGAATCCCGGCTTGAGCATAGATGTTCTTTCTGAGCGTCCCTACATCAATTTATCATATCATCACGCATCCTCATCGTCGCGATTAGCCAAAATTGGAAGAAAAGTGACGTACAAAAACCTAATTCAATCAAACAAAATCAATCTTTTCTAGTTCTATGGATTAATCGCGGCGATGAAAATAAATGGTGAACAAATAAGACATACATACAAAGGAACAAATTATGAACGCACGTTCTCGGTCTTTGGTAGCGTGTCGTGCTACCCACTCAGCCAACACAGGGTGGCAACGGTGGCCAATCCAAATCTTCCCGTTGTTAATACAGAGATGACGAAGGTGTTGATTCGGTTTCCAATATTTCTCCATGTCTATATTTTTGACCGCCCGTAGCTTAATATGATGACTCGAGCAGATAATTTCGGACCAAACAACATCCGATGCGCTATTTAAAAACCTTTCCCATTGTGTCTGCTGCCGTTTCACGCTTAAAAATAGATCCATCGCGTCTGTTTATGCTGGAATTGTGATGTGCTTATGCTTAGCTTAGATTCCATCTCTCTCTCAACCCACTTTAAGGCCACGGTGAACCATCGCCCTGGGACAGCAAAGTCACTTTCGAAAAGTCTACTTTAGAAAAGCGCTTTTGTTGCATAAATTGAGTTAAACCTGCAATTTTGTTCTCTTTCAAATTATTGTTTCTGATCTCAAATGATGCATTTTAGCTCATCACACGGGGCGGTATCTTGAAATGACCTGAACATTACATTACGGTTGTACGTTTCTTAAACTGAACTTTAGAATTTTGAGATCGTTCAGTTTTTATAATGTCAATTGTTCAGCGTGTCACAGACAACCGGGCCTCCCCGCTGGCGTAGTGGTAAGGTCGTCGCCTAGTAACCAAGGGATCCCGGGTTCGATACCCGGTGGAGGCACATGGCACAGTGGTTCGGATCCCACTTTAAACTGTAGGTCCAGTCCCGATTAGCCTTCCTGTGCATGAAGTGGACTTAAAACAACAAATCAATCAATCAATCACAGACAACCAGTATCAGAAAGACAAGTGAAGAGACTAACCAGTAGATGTCAACCTCGCAATGAGATTTACTGGTAATAATCAACTAATCAACAGTTTCGCACGAGTTTCTAGATCCTTTACAATTATCAAACCAAGTTTTTTTCATAGTGCGTTCAACAAAAGGCCGATGCACATTCTAAAATTTTCAAATTGTGATTGTGGTAATTTAGGGGGCGATGGTCATCATATTATTTTGGAATGTCGTATTCACTCAAAGAAAAGAAAGACTTTTCTTTTTTTTAAAAAAAAATGTGGCATTTCCCATAAATTTTACTTCATTATTGTACGCACCAGATATTCGAATTGGATATATAACATTTGCTTTTTTGAGACAAGCTAATATGAAATTGTAAATTTGTATTTTTGTAATGAATGAGTGAATGTAGTTATAAAAAAAAAGTTATTTAATAATGTACTTGAACATTATGTGAACAAATTTATATAAAAATGTTTCTACGTGTACACGAAATGAATGCTGGGTGTAAACAGTCAAATGTAAAGCTGTTAAGTCTAATAAAATTTGTAGATAATGATAATGAACAGTCTGGCAACAAGTTAATTACAGTCAATTAATAATTTATTTCTTTAATGTCACTTACGGCAACACCATCGTGATATTTTATACAAAAATTTGCAACGCGCAAAAAATTGTTTTACTGCGCATGCACTGGAAGACAGCGCATCCCACTATATCTATGGGATATTGCAAAGACTTTCGCTTCTACGTGCATGTTCAACATACTTGGTGCATTCTTCTTCGGAATTGGTATTTTAGCTTAAATTGGCGGACCTAATGGAGCCGTAGTACCCTACCAAGGGGTCCCGGGTTCGATACCCGGTGGAGGCACATAGTGGTTCGGATCCCACTTTAAACTGTATGTCCAGGCCCAATTAGCCTTACTACGCATAAAGTGGACTGAAAACACCAAAATCAACCAACCGTAATACCCTACCAATAGATACAAAGGACACGTATCAAGTGACTTCTTGGCTAGAAGAGTACCCGCCGCCAGCTCCCACTGTAAATATCCGATTATATCAATTACGGAGGGTCTATTACACCGAAGCTAGAATCTGGGAAAACAAAAGACAAGCATAAGAAGCCGTTGAAGTAAAGCAGCGGCGTTTAATTGCCCACCGTAGGCAATCATGTGTCAAACTGCAGACGCGACGATTGCGCCAAGACCGGAGGAAACAAACAAACAAAAAAAAATGGATGCAGAATCACCATCAGGCGTGACGACAATTAGACGACGAAACGCATCACAAAAGCTAACCACGTCATGCTCGGAAGGCGGCTTATAAATCACACGGGAGCTGGACCGGGACGCGGGGGTACGTTGTCCAAAAACCTAGCGTGGCGACCGTAAATTTCTCCAATTTCCCGCTCCCTCGGCGAGAATGGCTCTTAGAAGGGCCGGTCTGACGTCGATGGGTAATTATTACGGCGATTCACACGGGAACAAAGCCAATCCGCAACGTTAACCCTCCCCCCCCCCCCTCCGCTCTGAATTACCGCTTTCGACAGAGAGCGCGGCACCTACTGCTGAAAAGATGCACTGGATTAGACGGATCAACAAACGAAGGTTCATAAATAGATGTTTTTCAGCGGCGCTTCCCAAATGAAGAATCTCGGCGGCTGTGCCAATGTCTTCTTTTATAGCGGAAAAATTGAGCAAGCGAGCGACTGGAGAACAAACAAGTTGGACCTGGAGTTGCGGCAGCTGTAGCGTAAAACTTAACGAAAAACTGTTCTGGAAGGTGCACAATTTTATAAGTGAAAAACCTATGCAAACCGACGACACGAGAGGGAATATGGACGAGTATTCGGAGTCATGTTTTCGAAAGCGGGTAACTTGAATACGTAACTGTTTGGTTATTGCTACCAATAAAAAAAGGTCAAAAGGACATTTACAATTCTCAATAATAAATCCATACATTACTTTCAAAGACCCATTGATACACATTATGACAGAACTAAGCAATTAAAAATATCGTATCACACTGCAACAAATACCTGTATATCATGGTTCACGTAATAAAAACAATGGTTTTGTTTCCAAAGAAAAGAAAACGGACTAGCGTATTTAGTTTGTCCTCCACGCCTACAAAACATGGATTTTTCAAAGTATTTTTTCAACGTTCGAGCACGGATTATGTAAGAGTGTCAATTCTTTACATCATAATAGTATGTAGATATTTTACTTTACATAACGTTCATCTTATAGTTAATAGACTGTACCGGACTGAACCTAAAACCCATACTCCATGAAATTACAATTCTAAATGATAAGCCCGAACATTACTATGTAAGACTGTATATGAGAGTATATGGATTGTATACAGACCAAAACTTAATATTTAACCCCTTGATACACATAATGACAGACCCGATTAAGCAATATAAAATATCGTATCACAGTGCAACTAATACAGAGCATTCCCTGACATTCGCTACGAGACTCGGCGGCAAGCGGCCCGGCATCAGAGCTTGTCTTTCCCGACGAACGGGATCCGCGACAGTCGCACGCTACAGTCTGTTTTTTTCGCTCTCTTTCCCTTTCTGTTGACGTTGCAGACTGACGCCAGTATAATCCTCCCTTGGAAGTTGTCTTGTGTTGTGTTGTGTCCGTGTGTTGAAGATTGTGGCTTAATATGGCACCATTATCATTACAACAAAGGATTTATCTTGTCGAGTGTTACTTCGGAAAGAGGAATTGTGGAGAAGTGAGACGACGTTTTGCAACGAAATTTCCCGTGTTCCCGTTCCACAAAGGACCACTATATTAAACCTCGTAAAAAAGTTTGGAGTAACAGGGTCAGTTCTGAAAAAAAGTGGAAAGAAAAATGGGGAAATCTAAAAAATAAAGTATATAAAGACAATCCGCACACTATCCGTGAATTAAAAAGAGAGTATTGTACGAGAAATCGGGAGAATTACAGTAGACGAACTTGCACGTGTAAATGCTAATTTCCTTCGGAGATGCCAGGAATGTGTTGCAGCAGAGGGACATCATTTTCAACACCTTCTGTAGTCAAGGTTAGTACACAATATGAAAACTGTAATTTTAATAGCCGACTCTAGCGAATGTCAGGGAATGCTCTGTACCTGGGTATTGCTGTTCACTGTGGAAAAGGATAATCGAATCGTATTCTCTGAAATAATAAGATACAATAATAATAACATACAATCGAACAGCATTTTAATGTAGCATTAATCGCAGAAACATGTAGCTATATAAAATATCCGCATAGATAGTTTCGGCCGATAGTCATCTATTTCATTTTCATGTCACTGTGTATTGGTAAGATAGGCTATTAGCATGACGATGTTCACTTAAGTTATTTCACTGCATCTTCCACTTGACGATCCATATTTGAGGGCGCAGTACCGCAGAAATATGACCGGGCTTTGAGTGTATGCCGCTCGTTTTGCCTGGTCGAGCGTTACTTGCTCGTGACGTCATGGCGAGCTAAGAGCTCTCAGTACTGACTAGATTCAGCATTCTCGCGTTTAAATCGAAATAAAATACATGATCAGATTTGAACGAGAAACTAATAACTTTTGGTTTGCGTGTGAATCAGTAAAATTGTCTTAGCTGTTTTATAGTGTTAGTTACTGAAATATTTAGTACTACAGTAAAACCTCTTTAATCCGGACTAATTGGGGGGATAAGTTGACAGGTTTAACGAAAGTCCGTATTAACTGAAATAACCTAAAAGAACAGTAGAAAGTGCATTAAAACTCCGTTTATAGCAACAAACGCGTTTATTATGGTGTATTTAAAAGGCATAGGCCCAAATACACTATACAGTACAGTACAAAGTCTGCGGGAAACAGAATTTCATCAGTGGTTGACTGCCTTTTCTTTGGAAAGTTCTCTTGTTGACTTCTAGCCACATTTTAAACTTCGCATTCTTTTTCTTTTTGCCTGTCCGGATTAAGCGAAGTCCGGCTTAACGAGGTTTTACTGTATACAGGGATAAATGTAATTGAATAGTTGTATCTATAGTAGTATTACATTTCTTTGTTTGTTTGTTTCATTGTAGAAGTTTCGCGGGTTAAGCGGTAGAGCAGCCACAGGCTGAACTTCACACACGAATAAAGAAATTCTAATTCCATGCGCTATCTAGCACCGTCCGTGCGAACTATTGGGCCATCGAGCGAAATCCTCTCGCTACAGCACTGTATGTTTTAGTCTTCTTTTTATAGCGACATTTGCGACCATCTTACGAGCAAAATATCCATATTTGTGATATAAGGGTACTTTGAACAGTTACAGACAAGATACACGAGACTACCTCACACAGAATTGTCCTGGTCATAGGCCCAGTTGCAAGAGTATCATTAGAATGCAGTTTCTAGGATGCACCAACTGAGAGAGAAGTTGACACCCGACACTTCTGAAAAGGCCACCAGCTCACATGCCGCATCTACAATTTTATGGGGCGAATGACGTCAAGCAACTTCAATTAGGAAAGTGTGGTCAACCTATAAATTACTCCACGCCATGAATTTACATGAGGCGTACAACTTGGAGGAACCTTTTAGTGAAAATGTGGATTTCTCGACGGAAGTTCAAACGTTTATTTACCGACCCGCTATTGCTCGCGGGCAAATATATTGCACCATTTATTACAGAGTGAAATGGTCCGCGAGGGGCTGTCTTGGAGTTTCGCAAGGTTCTCTGCACCTGGGATTTGTACGTAGGGGTGGACCTTCACATATTCATTATGGTGTGACGTAAGATACACCGGATGTTACATCGAAGCTGCTTTATTTCGGGTCGAAAATTCAGGAAATGTACCTTACATATGGAAATGGTTCGTCGGAAGAACGATACTATATCCTTCGAGAATTATCCAAACGAGACAGGGAAAGATAAGTTAATTGATATTAAAAACTACCGGGGCTCAGATGCTGATAGGAAGACAGGTCTTGAATACGATGCGGAACTGTAATCCTTACTAAAACTAGAAAAAAAATGCTTTTACATTTATTATTACATTTTTTTTTTGTTATTGTAACGAGAGCATTGTGTGGGGCCCTTCACTGGCTGTCACTGGTAATCACACATCCTCTTGAGGATTTTTTGGGCTTATTTTACTTCGCTTTTCTTCCACTTTTGGCTAATCGCGAAGTGATGACATTGACGAAGATACTCACAAAGATTCGAACCTGGGACCCATGGCATCGTAGCGCGCTGTGCTAAGCACTCCGCCACAGAGGCGGGCCCATCCTACTGAGGAGATCTGGCATCAGCTGTGTTGTTGATGGAAAGTATGTATGAGGACTACGACTATGGCTTTGATCGGTCAGTGACACAAGGTTGGTTTGGGCTCTGTCTTGTTTGCTGAAATACTCTCCTGCACGTACCTTGTACTTTACAATGAGTTACTTTCAGTTTGTCCACGAGTTTACTTTCATTATAGCAAATTAAGGGTTCGGGTGTAAAACATGATAGGTGACATTTAGGTCATTTCTGAGTTCATTAAGAAAAATGATTAGAAGCTATACTGTACATAAATTGTTTTCGTGTTGTGTTTACCAATTTCAGAAGGCTTCACCGAGTTCAATGCAAATTGTATGAAATGGCAATTTCACTCGAAAATTGAAGGATGGCACATTTTACTTTGTAACTCAAAAATGACCAACATGTCACTTACCATGTATACACCAGAGCCCTTCAAATATTATGGAGAACAAAACCGCACTGAAGAATCAAAATCACTACACAATCGATATAACATGGGGCTTGAGAGGATCCTCGATATGCAAAATAAGGTAACATTGGATTGATTTGGTGTTTTAACTCCACTTTATGCACCGTAAGGCTAATCGGGACTGAACCTACAGTTTAAAGTGGGATCCGAACCACTATGTGCCTCCACCGGGAATCGAACCCGGTACCCCTTGATAACAAGGCGACGACGCTACAACTGCGTCATCGGGGAGGCAAGAATAGGTAAGACACAACCCCAATAAAGATTATACTAGCAGCGAGTCCAAGGTCTGAAGTCTCCTTTTCCTGCAAGAATGAAGTTTTCATGGTGTACCACAGTGGTTTATGCACACACCACACAAAAATTTCCTCAACCAGTAACATTTTCCACAAAGCCCCAATTTATGGTCATTTTGGCTCTAAATATACCCTTACAACCCCCTCTTGAAGTGAAAAATTCGGGATAAACTCCTGGTGTACTATTTGCGCTACAAGCCGATCTACTAACAACAAACCATCAATTATTGTTTTAACTACACTGAGCATGCTTAACGTGGCATTACACTACAGAAAAAAAATATCTGCAACAACATTAATAATGCCGAATAAACAGATACTTCAGTAGATATCACAATATGGAGAGACTTATTTTAATCAGGTAACAGGTTATTTAAATATATGTAAGGTTAAAAGTTATTTACCTTCTATATTTACTACGCTAAAATGAGCCCTTTTTTTTTCTTTTTTGCAAGCCACGGTATGTCCCCACCGCGACGGTGCAAGGATTCTGAGCATAAGAAACGTATGGGAAGAAATGTGTACCATTTTAAAGGCTTGAAAGCTTATGCGTAAATAACCTCAGACGAGGACATATTGGGATATCTTCCTTGCAAAAAATCCCGCTCTGTAAACACCACATGCTCCATCATAATTTCAGTACAACCAACATTATTTTCTCATTTTAACAATTATAAAACATTTGCTGTGCATGTCCGCTTACTGTGATATATAAAGATAGTTTGAGGCATACGTACATGGAGCAGTTGCGGAAAAGAATTCGCAAAGTTCGAGACATTTCCCTTTATGGCCGGGAAGATCGCAGATACGGCAGCAGTGATCAGGGCCTTAGGGGTAACTTTCTTCTCTGAATTCTGCAACAGAATGCAATCATAGAAATACCAAGTGTTCAATAATGGCGAAAATATTTCTATATATACGAATAAAATAAAGGTTCAAAGAGTAATGGTGCACGATAGATTTATATTGCGATTATCTGATTGCTCTTCCCACCAATTCTATTGAGGGTCAAGCTTTCGATGATAATACGTCTGTGATAATACTTCTTTATATTGCTTAGAGTAACATTTCTGATCCGTAAACAGGGTTCGCACTTTATACAAAATCAAATTCTATGGCTCTTCCAGTTTTCCAAGGCATTTTCCTGTAAATCAATACCATTCCTTACTATTTTCATTTACCATAAATCTATTAGTGATATTTTTTTAGAGTGAAAATACGAACGCATTACGTGCTGTAAAAAAAAAAAAAAACAAAAAAAAACTTACAAATACGTGAAAAATATATGTCCAACGACAGTATTATTTCCGGAGTTTTACCATGGTTTTCGAGAATTATAACAAAATTCCCTGACTTTATCCACGATTCCATTCATAGACTGACTTTTCCACGTTTTTTAGGTCTATTGGGTCGTGCCATAAAGTGAAAAAAAAAAAAATATCTGAGCATCTTTATATTATAATTCGGGGCTTGCAAGTTAAGGGGCCTACCCGATGGCGTAGTGGTAGCGGTATTGCCTTCTAATCAAGAAGTTCCCGGTTCTACACCCACGGCTTACTTATTTTTGTAAGTTTGATCGTAAATCAACTTTATGCTCAACTAATCGGAACTGGACATACAATTAAAACTGAGACCTAAACCACTTTGCAATTAGCCTTACTACGAAGGAAAAGAAGTTGGCTTCTTCTTCTTCCATCTATGGAGTGGTGAACTACTTCTTCTTTGGGAAAGATTAACTACTTCTTCTATTCCTCTATGACAGGATTAACTATTTCCTCTATTCTTCTATAGAAGGATCATCATCTAATTCTTCTATTTCTTCTGTAGAAGGATCATTTATTTCTTCTATTCTTCTGTAGATTGATTATATATTTCTTCTATTCTTCTGTAGAAGGATCATCCATTTCTTCTATTCTGTACAATGGTTAAATATTTCTACTATTCTTATGTAGAAAGGATCATATATTTCTTCTATTCTTCTGCAGAAGGGATCATCTATTTCTTCTATTCGTCTATAGAAGGATCATCTATTTCTTCTATCGATTAAATATTTCTTCTATTCTTCTGTAGCTCTATTAAATATTTCTTCTAATCTTCTGTAGAGCTCTTTTTCCCTGAGCTCTTCCCTCTTCGGCCTGAAGCCTGACTATGGCTAACAAAACTCAGATGTATTTTGAGGCGACAAATCTGTATATAGCGCCACTTAAATAACGACCAAAGGGACAACCCAGGATCGCTAATGTAAAAGCGCTACCTATGGCCCAGTGCGACTAGTCAGCTAGCGCAACCGTAGTGCTTTGGGGGTGACAAATATCAATATAGCGCCACCAAGGGGAAACAACCAAAAACCTAACGAGGCATTCCTCCTCGCCAGAGATAAAAGACACGTATTCAAATCGACATCTTGACTTCCATACTCTCCTATATGTCTAATTCATGAGTATTTTATAAATCATTATAATTCCTCTATTATTTTATATGTCTTATCCTATATTTACAACGGTTTACTCTGTACTCATTATCTTTCATTTGTTTTATTTAATGTAATCACTTTCTGTCTCCTCTAATTTCGTCAATCAATTTACTTTCAGCCTTTCCGTCGCGTTGCCATCTATTGTTGCTTCCGTCAACTAATTCTCCCTATGTTGATCATTGGGTTCGGCCGTTCAGGCACGTAACAACCTCCACCGCAGACCTAACCTGGGAGCTATCGATAACAAGGCGACAGTGATAAATAAGGGTCCTGTTCTTCACATTGTCTCGATTTATAAAGACACGTTTCGTTCTCGTCTCGAAATACACAGTATAAGCAACACATAGAACGTGTCAACGTTAGCGTTTGTAGATCATTAAGGTACTCATTGTTTTCTGTTCGACGCTACGAACCATCGAAAACTATATCCCTGAGCTTGTGGCTCGGTGTCTTTTCGAAAAGCCGTGTGCTGCGAAACTATAGCATTTGTATTTTTGTTTATTATACCTCAAGAAAGACACAAGTGGAAAGATACAATTGAACAAATCTTATTTAGAGACCTCCACACTTACCCATGGAAATTCGGAACGAATGAAATGAAATCTTAATGAAATCTTCAGCCAATATAATAAAGAAATTTGTTTTTCGGTATGATAAAACTCAAACTCAAGAGTCGTAGCTAAGGGAGACTGACACCGGCGGACGATTCCCAAGGCAAAGAGGGCGCTGAACGATGCGATACAATGGACCGAGTGGTAAATAAAATTTTATATATAGGGGTGTTTTATGAAATCGTTACAGAGAGATAATATTCTGAAAATCGATGCGAGTTACAAAATAATACCTTCGTCGTGGTAAGGTGATCACTAATATGCTATCAGAGGTGTCAACTTCACATAATTGATTGATTTAGTTTATTTTACTTCGCGTTTTGTGCCTCTGGGCTAATTTGCGAAGATGGGGATGATTGATGAAATTGATGAATGGACATTCACAAACAACCAAGTCTGAGCGGGATTCGAACCTGGGACCCTTGGCGTCGCAGCGCGATGTGCTAACCACTCGGCCACAGGGTCCGGCAACTTCATATAAATATTGAGGGAGGGCAAGATGGACAATATTTTTTTATGCATAATGTATATACGTACTTCTTGGGGGAATGAGGGGGGGGGGGTAGAAGTTGTCACTTAAGTCGGGACATATCAATACTATCACAGATACTGTTGTATTAATTATTTTGTCTACAGTAATAGTTGTGCTTAAAATACTGCAAAGAGAGCAAAGAAATAATGCAGAATGCACATCAACCCTTTTGTCGAAGAACATTTTTTGTCAATGTCTTGCTAAAGCTATGAAGAAAAATAATTTAGTAGTAGAGGAGTGGGCACACTAGGCAAAATAATATTTTTAGTGTGGATTAGTTACGGGATCTTTCTGTGTGAATATTAAAGAGAAGTGTAAACGGCGAGAGTAACTCATTACCCCCGCAGGATTGAAGTGGGGGCGCCGAATTCGGTAAAGGGGGCGCCAAATTGTATTCTCACCCCGGGCGCAGAAATATCTAGCTAAAGCCCGGTTTTGGATTACATTAGTCGAGAGTAGCTGGAGCGAGTAGGGTAAAGCGAGCTACTCTCCCCGTGTAAACAACTGAGGAGAGCACTGGAGCCAGTACTCGATCCAGTAGTCAGGACAGTCGAGTGGCTATCCACGGAGGACAGCGACTCGACCGAGTAAACTCTTTCTGATGACAGTATAGAGTCTGTGTTGTGTCTGTGAGTGTCCATGGAATTTGTGTCGATTATAGGAACAAACCAAATAAACTACGGGTGTATGAAGTTGAAGAGATGAGGCTTGATGTATTTGGCGTAGGAGAAATAAAATTAAAAATAATGAATTTACGTTCAACCAAGAATGATCGAAAATAGAAAAATTAAAAATCAAAGAAATTAGTTTTTTTTTTTTTTTTTCAGATATGTCCTTGTGCATTATTGTATTCATTTTTCGTGAAAAAAGTGTGTAAACAGTTTCGGAACTTTTTTTTAAAATCGACAACGACGTCGATGGGCTCATTCTGTGAAAGCACCAAACAGCTGCAGCTACTATCCCACTTTGCTGGAGTCGAGTAGAAAGTGTGTAAACAGCTACTCGCCACAGAAGGGTCGAGTCGAGCAGACAGGCCAGTAACTCTCCCGCTCACTGGACCAATGTAACCCAGCCTTTAGACACTGATGAAACTACAGTGAAGTGTGTGCCATTATTCAATAACGGTGTCGGTGAACTAATGGGGGTGATTGCAATGGCTTTGACCCGCCACTTTGCTTTGTTGGGAGTATCGTTTGACTTCAAGCAAATTCCTGCATGCTAGGTCGGTAATTGGTCGTCCCCAACAGCCAATGCTAACGCCGGGCTTCCGCACAACAGGCTTTGTTCGCGCCGAGGCAAAAATACAACAAAAACCAAACAAAAAAGATGAGAAAAACAGGCACTTGGGCCATGAGGTAACATAAACAAGAGCGTGCCAAAAGCAATAACCCTGCCCCGGTGCACACGTAAAGTTTCCATGCTGTCATTCGTCACTGCTTCTGAGACGGAGCAACATGCCTGGAGGAATCGTGCAATGTGCACAACGCCCTATTGGGTTACTCTTGGTATTTGAACACTGAATTACGTACAATCCTCTGCCAAGCATAAAATGTATCTTCTGTGCAAGTTTGTTGTCCAAAGTTTTGTTTCGGTATGTTTAGAGTTCGCCATCTTGAAACAGTGGACCAGTCTGTCGAGATGTCTATCTTTGAAACTTAGAAGTTCAAGAGCTCTATTTTCACGACAATTAGCATGGTCCAAACATTGGTGACTATTTCTTTAGGGTCATGGACGTCCGAAAGATACGCCCTCGTTTCAATCTAAAAGTATATATTTCACACATATAATTTCATTTCAGTCACAGTTTTGTTTAATATTACAAGGGAGTTGCAGAAACATAAACTTTGATTGACTTTTGTTATTCAGGATGGAACAATAGTCGCACTCTTAACGGTCAGGATGAAAGAGGAATACACGAATTGATAAAGGAACTGTAATCCCTTGGAAATTTCTCAAGGCCACACGCTTACATGAATACTGAAGTGTCGAATCAATTTTAAGATTGATACTACACTATGTGTCTATTAAAATCTCCAGAGGTTCATTTATTATTACTTGTACGCATTTGCAATCATGAAAAATGTAGTTTTTACTTTGCAATCCCATGGTTTCTGGTTCCTGCTTGTGGTATTTCTTGATTGGTGTGTGTCACAATAGTTTACATTCCTACACGAAGTCAATCGGTAACACCGACACAAGTACCTTTTCGACTAATCTTTCATTGGTTCGTTCTATTAAACGACTGAAAATTCAATAAACAGAACAATATAATTCCTCTAATATTATACTACGTATATACTACAAGGTATTCTCATCTCACAACTTTAAATGAAAACTCGACACACAGCTATCCATTGCTCAGACAGGACTATCGCTCCTGCAAGTTCACAGGTTGTTACGTACCCAATGGGTCTGATGCGAGTGAGTGATTACGAATGCTAAACAGAGATGGCAGCACAAGGCGTGCAAGATAGAAGATTTCTGTAATATAATTATATGAATGACAGTGTAAATTAGCGCCAAAGTAAATTAGGAAGATGAACAATAATAGAATACAGTATAAGATAATAAAGAAAATAAATTAATAAAAAATACTTGTGAAATGAAACATGTACTCATATGTAAATAGATACGAAGTTTAAAGAAGTGAAAGTACCGATAGAAATTTGGGTCTCCTAACAAATCTTGGATTAATTTTATTAACGGTCTCCATTGGAAGGCTTGCTGTCTGGTTTCCTTCTAAAAAGAACCCTACCCCCTGAAGATATTTAGCCGTGGTATAATATAAAGCATTGCACAAATATTGCACCCTTAATATGCAACCCAAGGTTGCATATTAAGTGGCGCTCACAACGTGGAGCCTTACACGAATAGAAGTTGCAAGGTTAGAAACTCTGCTGTACTGTCGACGCGCAAACGCCAATATAATGGCCTATAACTTTTGTTCTTTCGCATTATATATTACAGATATTAGATTGCATACTGTGTGTTTATGTTAGTCAAATACGTTAATTTCTTCCAAGAGAATTTTGATATAAGGAAAAGTTAATTTCCCTTCTAGTCTTAATTGACAAGATATTTTGTTGTTGCAAAAGCAAAACGCAAAGCCAAAAACTGAGGATGGCTTCTAGCAAGAAAGCGCTACTCACCACAGGAAGTTTAGTGCTGATCCTTTGCCGATTCTGCCGTTCTTCCAGATCCTTCTGCATGTTCTGGATATCCACCTGCATCGACCTGAGCTTCTCCTTCTCTCGCTTCAGCTCCTTCTCCAGTTTGTTCTTTCGTTCCATCTGCTGTAGCAACAAATCTGAAAAGAAAAACACAAAGGTTCTTGAAGTCAATGTATTATAGAAACACAAACATGAACGGATCAAAAACGTGTAACCTACTTTAATTCTGACCATATTGCAGTTGCGTTTATGCGAAAAATACTCAGTTGGGAATCGGAGTACTGGAGCATTGAGAATCCTGGTATTAGGACATAGATTATGCATTAGCTATATCTTGAAAACTAGCAACGGTAATGCATATTCAAGGCTCTCTCTCTTTTTTAAACTCAGTTTATTCTTACCTGGAAAAGTAGGCGAGTTATAGAAAAAAAATTATATTAAGTTTCTTTTAAAACTCAGTTTATTCTTATCACGAGAAGCAGACGAGTTATCGTATATTTTAGAGTTTCCTTCAAAACTCACTTTATTCTTATCTCGGAAAGTAGGTGTGATATCACATATTCTCTAGTTTCTTTAAAAAATCAGTTTATTCTTATCTTAGGAAGTAGACATGCTATCACATATTTTAAAGTGAAAACTCGATATATTTTATCTCTAAAAGTAGGCTTGTAATCGTATACTCTCAAGTTTATTTTAAAACTCACTCTATTGTGATCTCGGAATGTTATTTCATATTTCAAAATCAGTTTATTCGTATGTGGAAAATTAGGCTTGCTATCCCTAATTCAACGATTGTGAGATTGTTTTCAGTCCACTGCATGCTCAATCGTAACTGAATCTACAGTTTCAAGTGGGATTCGAACCATTGTGCAATGTGCCGGAACGAACCCGGTATCACTTAATAACAAGGCGAAAGAGTCACCACTACGTCATCTTGGAGGCCCATTTTATCTCAGGTTTCTTTCAAAACTACATACACGTTTATCACAAAGAGAACCGACGTTTAATGAATATACATGTTATTCTTGCTACTCGTACAGCAACGCTACACAAGGTAGCGAGTTCGTTATCCGATGGAGGATCCGTACTGGTTAGGAAGTCTTAGGATATACTTACTGTATATGCTTGCTCCTCTGTTAAAATTCGAAAGATACTTGTTTGTGTTTGAACTGTTGTTTTAAGTCCACTTTATGCCCACATAGGGAATCCGAACCACTGCGCAATGTGCTTCCGCCGGATAAATTCGGAAGATACGTCGATGTGTACTATATATGGAATGTTTCCTCAATACGTGTAATGTAAATCAATCGTCAAAATTTAAGGTAACAGTTCATAGATACGACGACGGTGAGTGGGCGTATCAGCGTGCTAACGACACGCCGCCGGTTTTAAATTTAGCCTAGTGCGATACGAGGCCTTTGCAAATATCTGCCGATAGTAAAATATATTGGCACCCATTCCTTCCTCCATCTCAATCACACATATTCTACTTTGCACAATATGTTGTCGCACGCCAGCAGATCATCTAGTATTTAGCTTGAAGAACAGTTCAAATGAGCGCAAAGAGAATGAATGCGGGTTAAGATCCAAGAGTCAGCAATTCAGAGTACACTTTAAAAATAGAGCACTGACTGACTTATTTACGTCACCGGCCTTGCACTTCACCAACACTGCTATGGAAGGGAGCGGTCATAAGTTCCATTTATCATCAAAAATATATGGAATGGAAGCAAACGCTCTTCCCAACCACATTCCACAACAGACCCGAAAGTTATTGGCCGCATTATCTTGTTTGCTTGCACCTGTTACTTCACATTTATGCTTCGCATGATATAGAACCTTCATCTAGTGGTTATATTAATAAGTAGTAGCACTTTCCTCGGCATCTTATACATTCATGATATACTCTAGCAATATTTTTGTTTGCTGCGAAATCTTTTGTGTAGTGTGCGTGTTTCTCTTTAGATAGATATTCAGCATAGTTTATATCTGACGGTTTAGCCTCAGGAAAAAAAGGAATCTATATTCTTATGTAGAGTGCCACATGACTTTGCAATCGAAAACTGGGGGGGATTGACGTCACATCACAAGATGATGATTGTTGCTCGATTTGAGCTTTAGTCGCCGATCGTGTCCATTGTTAGTTGTCTCATGAAAAGACAACACCATCTTCACGTGATTGCAAATGTAGGTGTCAATTGTTAACTAGAAATTCCAACTATGGCACCCAGCGGCGGCGCCAGGATTAATCATCTAGAGGTGCTGAGGGGGTGCGGAATGAAATTTAGGGGTGTACTCTTGAAAATAAAGAAAACGTGAAACATGCTTTGTCACTACATCAAATACCAATCAACTTTTGAGGCTTCTCTGAACATATGCCCGAAAAACTGATGACTATTCCCGACTTCCTTCGTTTTTGCTTGCTTTGATCATAACAAGCACATGTACAGGAAAGCAACTGCACTTTACCATCAATGGCTTGATTGTTGCATACAATAATATCCCCCTCACTTCTAATATTCTACGCCCAATGTAACATGGTTTACATAAGTCGTAACGCGAGAGATGAAACCGAAAGAGTTAGTGTTTTCGGTTGACAATAGGCTCTTAAAAGAGGGCACGGAAGAAAACTAATTCGCACCCCCGTGGCGTCGTCCTTGCTGGCACCTGATAAAGCCTACGCCCGTTAAGATCCCCGAATGAGTTGGTTCGACATTCTGAGGTCACAAATGGGGCGTACTGGAAAAGTGGAAACATCAGCGGTAACAATACAAGCCCTGCCCACACGTGGTCCAATTAAGGAAACAACCGGTCCGCCTTAAGCATAACCGTTGTCCTCCTATTTTAAAAAATAAAACTTAGGATCGAGTCCATTAGTGTGCAACTCTCCTCTACAAGGTGCGTACATACATATTGGAGTCAACTTTTGAAAAACTTGTGTAGGCTCAGCTCAAAGAGTTGTTGTGGTGTAAGGGGGTGCCTTTACGGAAGGCACCAAAATGTCGTCTCCTTTCCACATAGTACACCCTGGACTACAGTTTGCAGACTAGCGAAGCTCTGGCGAATAGACTCACAACCAGTATAATCCTCTGTGAGACTCGTGTTGGGAGTCCTGTCATTGTGTGAACGTGAATGTATGCGTAACAATTTCATGTTACCACCCTCCATCCTCATCTTTGCGGTCAGCCACAAATTACAAAAAAGCTAAGTAAAATAAAGCAAATCAATCAATCAAAGACTTGTTTTACCATTGTATACAAAACATAACACGTCATAACTCCTTAACATATTACATGCAGCTTCTGTATTCACTTTATTCTCTCGTCTAATATCAAGAATCTAAAGATCAAAATACTAAACAGTAATTTTGCCGGTTTGTATGGAAGCGAAATATCCCCATTACACTAAAAGGGGAATATAATTACATACTTTATTAATCTGACACGCACAGTTTATGCACTACGTAGAAATTTCAGCTAAAAATGCAGGATCGACCAGGGTTCGAATCCGGTTCTCTGGCATACCGTGCCATTTCTCTATCAACTCAGATACACAGCCAGCCCTGGTTTCGCCTGATTTCTCGCTTCTGCTGTTTTCACCTGCGTTGAAATTGTCTGCCAGTGCTACTGAATCTGTTTCCTTTGAAACAGAGTACTACTGGGTTCGAGTCCTGGTCGAGCCTGCATTTTTTATAAAATTTCCACATACAATTAAAAAGTTTTTGAAAATAACTCAAAAGGGAGATTTTAGAGCTAAGAGAAATTAAACAACAGGGGGAGTGGGGAAGTTATATTAAACTGAACTCCATAATCTATCTTGCATAATTATTCTAATAAGCTCAGGGAATGCTACTTTAGTGGGCAGGCCATGTAACACGTGCATGGGAGAGGATAGTAATGTTTACAGGATCCTTGCTGGCAAACCTGATGGTGAGTGAGACCTGTGGGAAGGACAAGACAAGGGTGGAATGGCACTATTAAGGCGAAGAGTGAGAGTCTCGCACCAGGTGTGTATTTATTTCAATGTCGTCGGAATGGGTAATGCGCCTGAAAAATAAAAAAAAATAAAAAACATTGTACAAGAGAATATGAAATTCTCCCCATGTAGCAAGTTGAGGCTGTTTTTAAGTTGATTATCAAGCTAGGCACGATCTGAATTCCAAGTTGTTATCAATCAAATGGAAGTTTCGACTTTACCTACCACAAACAAAATCATCAACCTGTCCTCTTTCCGTTCATGTGTTTTTCTACGCCAACGGAAGTTTGATATTCCAAAGAGAACAAGTAAAAAAATAGTCCCATGAGCGTAATAGTAAGTTATTCCCCTCTTAGAACCATCCAGCGCACAGACCTCTCTTTCTCTAGCTCGCGTCGTCGGTGCGGAAGGAGCAGTCTCGGGCCCTCGCATCTGACTGGACATGGAAACTGTTCCTCGTGCCCTTACGATGGATGGAAGGGAACTGGTAAGGATGGTCAAGAGTGGATTGATGTTTCCCAGAATAAGGAGAAGTGGATAACTTATTCTGCTGCGGCTTAGGCCTTAGAAATGGCAGTTAAGTAACTGACAGTCTAGTTTCCTCGAGCCTAAGTAACATTTCTTCTAGAATTAGAGGACCCATTGGTAGGGAATGGCGGCTAAGGTTAAGAACTGATGCTCTAGGATAGGAGATGTGAAATAAGGAAAGCAATCACAATATTACTATGGAAGTCGTGCTGTTAACGCTTTTTACTTAGAGGAGAAATCTGCTGGCAAGAACTGTATTAAGCTATAACGTGGCGTTTTGAATAGACAGCATTATAGAGAGACTGTCCTTGTGGAGGTAAAACAAAAATCATCTACGGCGCAGAGGGCAACACAGCGGGCCAAAATCAACAAGTTCGCGAGCTGAGCATTCGAAGTATGAGCCCGTCGGGATCAATGCCAGGTTCCATATTATATTTTAACCAGAAGTTTCTACCTTGTCTCCGAATATATTTATGCCGCTGACATTTCACCATATTGCACTAATGGCGCTAGAGGGTTGGCTACCCTATTCTCGCGTTGTACTTAAATCACGATCCAGGATAGGAATCCAGTTTCCATAGTTAACGATCTTGCGAGAGCTTTCTTGTCCTCAATTCAGGAAGGAAATTTATCCGGTCCTAAATTCCCACCTGAACAGAACGAAGTAGAACAGGGTGGCCACTCTAGGACCATGATAATAAAATTCAACTATAATTCACGGTTTCCAAGGTGAACTTTCCAAAAATTCAAAGGTATAAGCACATGTTTTCTATTTCAACCTTACGTATCGCCGCCTTCTACTACACACAATATAAAGGGTCTGCGTGATTCCAATGTATCCAATAATTCTAATTCAATTCAATTAAACGGTAAATGCATTTAAAATATTTAATTTACGGAACGGAGTTTACATTTGCCATTCACAAACTCACATTAGATTGTTCTGCAAAGGACACTAACAAAGTAAACAGATTGAGAGAATTCTATTTTATTTTCCACGCAGCTTTCTTTTCTATCCTCCATAAAAATAAAAATAAAATAAGCTGTAAAAAAACGTATCTCAGGGCATTTATAATTATGTATAAATTGAATGGGATTTTCATTAATAAAAGTTGCAATTTTTCACGTCTACGCAGAATTTCCGAATCCAATAATTCACGCACAGTTCCCGGAATTCAAGGAATTCCCGGTGAGATTCCCAAAATCTCTGACACTAAGAATTTTTGGTCACGTCTCGATTTGAGAGAGTACTGCCTCGTTCTCTTCCGATAAAGGCACCAAAGAGAAATGAGTGCAGAGGCAAAAGGGGTGGGGGGAATATTTTCAGGAGCGCCGTACCCCAATGTACCCCCAAAATACCTTACAAAAATTGAAAGATCATTTAGTAGTTTTTCTATTCGCTAGAGATAGGTAAGGGGGAAGGACTGGTCGAACAGAGGGGGGGGGGGGGGCAACTAAGTTTCGAAGGTCTGATTGACTGATTTAATTAGGTAATACAGGGTGACTCAATAAAAATGGGCCCCGCGCGCACTTTTTGTGATATATCCTACATCCATTCACAAATCACCCTTACTTTGCAGGACATAGCAGAACTAGACCTCAATGGAAGCTCGAGCAAAAAAATATACTGCGTGAAACATTACTAAAAGACAGGCTTGTCCAAGAAAATCCAGGAGACTTTCATGCATCAGTTCGAATGTGAGAAGGCGCCCTCCAAACGCAGAATACAGACCTTGGTGGACCACTTTGAGAAGTATGGGACTGTGGAGAACCTCAACGCAGCAAGTGAAAACCGCCCAAGACACTCAGGACGTCCCAGGAAACGTACAGCCGAGCTGGTCGAGAGCTTGAGAGAGTCAGTTCAGCAAAGAAAGGCATGTTGAGGTCCTCAAAACCTTTAAGAGTGAGTTACAGACCCTCTATCCGTCATATATGAGAAAGTACTGGTTCCAGCAAGATGGAGCAAGCTCTCACACCTCAAACCTGTCCCGTGATTGGCTGAAAGAGAACTTTGGAGGCCGTGTGATCAGTCTCAAGACTGATTTTGAGTAGGCACCTCATAGCCCAGACATTAGCCCCCCCCCCGATTTCTTCCTTTGGAGCTATCTCAAGGACCGAGTGTACGCAGGGAGACCCAGGACCATCACTGAACTCAAGGAAACCATCAGGGAGGAGATAAGAGCCATTCTTCGGTCTCTTTGTAAGAACGTCTTGGACAACTTTGTGCTGCGCCTCAAGAAATGAAAGGAGCTAAAATGGAGGTCATCTCGAACACATGCTCTAGAATAAAGAGGAAAAGGCCAAAGACTTTCATGTTTTAATTTGATGTTCTAAACACAATAAGTCCTCCTCCGTAGCCGAGCGGGTTAAGGCGTTCACTCGTCTTGAGATCGTTCGCTGCGGGACGGCGTAGGTTCGAATCCGGCTCTGGTCGGAATTTATTCGGCCTACGTATAGGGCCGGTGGCAACCCACCATCGTGAGGAAATTGGGGAGCTCCGAGTGAGTGAGCGTAATCCGGTCGAGACGACCTACTATAACGGCTGGGGATACGTCGGGCCGACCCCCCGACTATTCCAATACTGGTTGAAGATCTCCACGCTTAGAGGTGACGAAGGAAAGTGTGGGAGGGAGATCGGCAGTCGGTAGGTAAGCCAAGGCCCTTCATGGGCTGTCGCGCTAAGGATTATTATTATTATTATAAACACAATAAACTAGTTATAACTGAAGTTGCATTTAATTCCGACAAAAAATGAAGACATGAAGCCTATCGAAAGATGGGGCAGGTTTTTTTTTTTTGGTCATACTGTATAACGATCCTTTTCTTCCACTTTTGGCTAATCGCGGCGATGAGGAGTGATGATTGAAGGGACACTCGCAAAGAACACCCATACCCAGGCCGGGATTCAACCCGGAACCCCAGGCTTCGTAGCGCGCTGTGCTAACCACTCCGCCACGGAGGTCGTCAGGTTTCGAAGGGTCTGGTCTCCTCATCTCGCCCTTGAATAGGTAACATCCCTGCTTAACAACTGATAATGATGTAGAAATATACAGTGTGTCCCAAAATAGTGTTTACACCTTAAAGTTATAGATTTCAAAATGACCGCCATTGGCAGCACGCCTGCAACGCTGACCAGATCTAGAATCAGCATATATGGTATCCAGGGAAAAGGGAAGCATACGTAGGTAGTCTCAATCGCATGTCCAACGTCATCTAGTGTTCGTAGCTGTGTGACGTACTGTACATATATCCTTGTTCACAACAGTTCCTCACAGGTAGGAATGTTAAGGTATTAAACCGGGAGATCTGGGTGGCTATTCGATACTTCTTGCGTTGCTCGAAAGAAAACTTTCCCACCTCTACTATTTTGTCTACACTAATGCCTACAGCCTGGCGGGCTATGACGGAACAAAAAACAACAGAATGCCTACACGCTCTCACACACACTCAATGTAGACATTGCAGCTTCAAACAAACAAAAAATCCCAATGTACTAGTCATCTTTAATAACTTCTGTTATTAACGTTCAAAGAGTGTAAACACTATTTTGGGACACACTGTAGTTTCCCATAGTACTCGATAGTAGTTTCCTGTACTCAAATAATATGTATTTACTTCAGTTTCATAGGTACAACCACAAGTATCTGCACGGACGCGAAGAACTAGTGACGCCTTGGGCCGTTCTTGTAAGCGCAGATGAAGGCCCATGATATAAACGGTAGTTAATTATAACCCGAGCTTACATCCTCCTAATGGGCCCGTGGGGAGACAGGCATTTAATAGGGGCTGCTCTGGGAAGCCCTGTCCTCAAGTCGCGCAACAATGACATCTCTGTTGTCCCTTAATGAGGTCGATATTTACAATCGAATTTCTCCGGTTGTTTCTAGGTGTCTCGAAATCGTGCGTCTGGGATTTCTTTCGACTGAATCGTCGTGTTGTTCCACGCGCTCTCCTTTGTTCTGCCGGCAGGCTGGGATGGCTGAGGTGATATCATCTCACCTGGCACCGGATGAAAGGTGGAGCATTCTTTACTCCATCCTTAAGGCATGCATCCCCAGGGGACAAAGATAGGGTCGCAAGAAGCATCCCTCGCGAAGGGTGAACTAGATGGCTGTGCATTTCCGGTACGGCGACTAAAGCATTCTTTGCGTTCCGGTCAAAACTGGATCGCCCAAGTGCAATAAGTGGTGCCTAATTGCTAGTAGAGACAGAAGTGGTGTGTTCCTAGACCAAGGCCATTCGTAGAATTCTCTCCTCGGATACACAAGCAAGGCATTTTTAAATTCTAGAATATAAGCCGCATCAAACTTTTCGTCCAATTTTGCGTCTTGTAATCAAAGGATTCTGGGCTCGACACCTGGTGGAGCCACATAGTGGTTCGAATTCCACTTTAAACTGTAGGTCCAGTTTCTATCAGCTGTACACGGGAAGCAGAAGAAAGATGTCAAATTGTCTACGGAACACTAGTCACGTTCACACGCCAAATATCTATGCATGCAAAGTATGCATTTTTGTATTTACTAATGAAAATTGCTGCGCAAACGAAAATGTCATGTCAGGCCCAGTAGACTTCATAAGAGGGACCGGCGGTTGAGAAACACTATTTATAGAGTCGGGATGGCTAAATCCGGATAAAATTTTATCCGAGGATCAGTTATACTGATATCCGGATGTATGGATTATCCTGATATCCGAATGTGTGCATTAAGAGGTCAGTTTTATCGTTTTCGACCTTATGGGCTCTACACACATTCGTCATCTTTGTATTTCTACAAAACCTTCATCCAATCTGTCCGTTTATCGGTTTTATTTATTCCCTGCATATTTTTTTTAAAAAATATTTGCCTTTAATCTTGCTTAAAACAGATCTCTGCATTATTAAGTTCAGTATAAATGCACAAAGTTTCCCGCCGTAACAGAAAAAATGTAAATGCGATAGTATAACATTTTCAGTTTGGTGTCTCGATTCCTTCTTTGGTAATTATTTCCTAAATTCTCAGTTTGGTGTCTCGATTCTTACTTTGATAATTATTTCCTTAATTCTCAGTTTGGTGTCTCGATCCTTTCTTTGGTAATTATTTCCTTACTTCTCAGTTTGGTGTCTCGATCCTTTCCTTTCTTTGGTAATTATTTCCTTAATTCTCAGTTTGGTGTCTCGATTCTTTCTTTGGCAATTATTTCCTAAATTCTCAGTTTGGTGTCTCGATCCTTTCTTTGGTAATTATTTCATTAATTCTCAGTTGGGTGTCTCGATCCTTTCTTTGGTAATTATTTCCTAAATTCTCAGTTGGGTGTCTCGATCCTTTCTTTGGTAATTATTTCCTTAATTCTCAGTTGGGTGTCTCGATTCTTTCTTTGGTAATTATTTCCTTAAATCTCAGTTTGGTGTCTCGATTCTTTCTTTGGTAATTATTTCCTAAATTCTCAATTTGGTGTCTCGATCTTTTCTTTGGTAATTATTTCCTAAAATCTCAGTTTTGTGTCTCGATTCTTTCTTTGGTAATTATTTCCTTAATTCTCAGTTTGGTGTCTCGATCCTTTCTTTGGTAATTATTTCCTTAATTCTCAGTTTGGTGTCTCGATCCTTTCTTTGGTAATTATTTCATTAATTTCAGAAACCATTCTTACCAGAATAACTTGCTAAACTTGAAAAAGTAAGTAGCAATCTTCTTACACAGATTATCTGAATTCTCGCATATCAGAATTATTCAGATATCTGTACTATGCGGATTATCCGTTGCATCCAAAACGGATATCGGATAATATGAAATTCGGATATCCGTTATCCTGATTTTGTGGCCATCCCTACTACAAAGCATGCAGTTTACACGCGCAGAAAGAAGCTCTTAAATCCAACTGACACTAATGGAAAAAAATAAAGAAGAAACATTCGAGATCCTAGCGAGAACCACAACTTGCATCTGGAGAGAGACCTGGAAGACTTCCAGACAATTTCGTCTCCATCCTCACCTCCTGCGGATCAGGTTACACTGCGTTCAAAATATATCAGTCACAACAACCGAGGTTTAAGCAACGTCTGCGTCGGTTGGGCAACAAGGAATGTGCAGTCAATCTCCTTAAACCACTGTCCACAAGCAGGGCTTGTAAACAAAATCTCGGGTTTCAAGATTCTCAAATGAAGTGGAACAGAACAAACACATTAGCGTCACCCATATGAATGGAATTGCTGAGGTTCTATCCCTATCCGCATATACATGTTTGTGTGTCTCAGAGAGAGAGACCTAACTCTCTGGCAATCATAAACACGAAACTTTATTGCCACAGCAGCAAGTCTTCCATCTATTCATAACGGGGAAATATCCATTCACCCTTGATCACACTTTCGTTATCAATTTCCGTCTTTTCAATGTTAATATTGGGTCTACACGATGTCTTACAGTGATAAGAACGCCACATTTTAAAAGTAGCTTCGCTACAGCCACCTTTACCAAAAAGTAGCTCGCTACGCTACTCTATATTCAAAAGAAAACTTCAGCAATTATACTTACTAGATAATACACTCCTTCATGTCAGGTAACGCCAGGCCAATCATAGGACGTTTCTACTTCAGTGACGTAGAATGTGAATTTCAGCAATGTTTGAAGACTTATTTCTCGATAACCAAACCAAATACAGTATTTAACTATTGCTTAAATACCTTGCCGTCTCATTTCTGTATCATTATCCATAAAATGCTTGGATTTAAAACAAATTTTGCATTCGTTTCGAGGTGGAAATGTCCATTGGATGACTGGGGTTTGTATGCTGGATATCTGCATTTTGGATATCTTGGTATATTCTTATCTGAATATCTGACACTTGGATTTTTCACTTACTGCCACTGGATATCAGAATTATTCAGATACTAATGAAATACATTACGCAGATATATATATAATCTGGGATATCAGGATATTTATCACCTGGATGATCCGCATTGCCACTATCTTATAATAGCCTTAATCATTATGAACATCCTGCATAAGCAAGCATCATTATTGACAAGACAATCTTTTGACACTGTTGCCACACACAAGTTTTTACCTCAAAGCGCCGAGAAGAAATGTAGCTGTAGCGAAATTTTCGCTTACAAGCTACAGGAATTTTGTAGCTTCGCTACAGCTGCAGCTACAATTTTAAGGATGTAGCGTCGCTAGAGCTACAAATTTTGTAGATAGCTACATTAGCGACGCTACAAGTAGCTCGCTACTTTCGACCACTAATGTCGTAGTCGTTTTGATTGATTGAATGAATGAATTGTAGTTTCAGGTCCACTTTATGCACAGAAGAGCTAATCGGGACTGGACCGGATTGATTGATTTATTTTCATAATGTGGGCACATCAGCACACAGGCTCTACAACGTTCTTCAAATCACAAATCCAACTTTTTAGCTTGTCTGCTCTGCGCAATGCCTTGTCGGAACAAAAGTATACCGACAAGTACGGTCATAAGTATCGTGCGAGGCGAAAACTAGCACATGTGTCAGTACCACACAACTAGTCCAAGTCCAACTGGAAGAAACAGCAGGAAATCTAGCCTCGTGTGGTTCAGGCATAATAAAAGTTTCTCGTCTTGATGTGCTCAACGCAGCCTGAAAGTGACAGTGTTGTACATCAAGAGACTGAGAAGACAGTGTGCCAAGTCTCATCTGGACACTGAAACCTTCTCCCCAAAACGCACACTGACAAGAATTCGGCAGGATCTTGCAACAACGTAGAACTCTCACAACAGTCGAGGGCAAAGTACACATTTGCATGATTTGTGGCGCCATTTCTAGATGTTACAGCGCGTGGAGATCATCACGACGTAACTATTCCCCGCGAAAAGATCGGTATTTTAAAGCACACAGTTGGTTACAAATAACTCCAGCATCTCTAACGTCGTTTTATTTGTCTCGGCGGGTTCTTTACGCCAAAATCTTAGGCTCTTTGCATTAGACTCGCCTTCCCGTGTCTCGGCAAAACAAGGCTCACAAATCAGCCCGCAAGAGCCCCGAACGAGACTGTAATGTTCGGCGAAGGATATATACAGCTCGTTTGCTCCCTTCAGGATGGTCGTTTTGTGAAACGGTGTGTAACAGCGGCTTCTTCCGTGAGAGAATTCCAACCACGTTCTCGGGAATATGAATACGAAACGAATTTGTGTTTGCATTTTTCTAATTTCGCGCCGCTTTTCTGCCAATCTTAGCTAATCGCGACGACGACGAATGATTTATTTATGTATTTATTTATTGGAAATTTCCAGTATGTACATCCAGTTGCATGAGTGAGAGTCAGAGTTGCAGCGTGAAAAGTTTCCTTTCTCCGTGTATTATGCCCAGGTACTCTGAGGGAGAGTTCATGAAGTGGGATGCTGAATGACCTTATATATAAATTTCATCTCTGCGATATATATATAGTATACACGTGCTTCTGGCGTATTTGTGTAAATTTCTTAGCAGATCTCTCTTGGATAGGTGTCTTTGGGACTATTTTCACTCTATATCGAAAGATGGAGAGGAAAAAAAACTGAGAACACTGTCGACCTTGGATGTATGAGAATGGACAGCCATGTTCCAGATGGGTGAACAGTATTCTAGAAGGGGGGGGGGGGTAGTACGAATGTTTTGAAGTAAATTGAAAGTAAGACCGGATATAGGCAATATGCCTATATTTTATTGTCATAGAAATGACCTAATGACTACCAGGCCCACCACCAACTCTTCGTTTTTCGATTTTCGACTGTGAATATTTAAATGAATTTCATTGTTCCCTAGGATGTTCCCAATGTTTCTGAATTATTTTTGCTTATAACATCATAAAGGTAACGTACATAGGAGGCAAAATTTAAGTGGTGGACTTATCAGCCCCCCCCCCCCCCCCTCCTCGCCTGATGTGTTCCGACATGACACTCATGGAAGTGACAGTGTACAATTGGTTGTTAATAATGGAAAATATTACAATTATTATGTAACTGCACGTATATTAACAAACAAAAAGCATTGTTTTTTTTTGTTTTCTTTAGGTTTAGTGAGTGATAAAATATGTGGGGTATTTATAACAATTGTAATTAGTATATAACTGCATCTACATAAACAACTATGGAAACAATGATTCAATAACAAAATGATTTATTGAATTTTAGTTATAAAACAATATGCGGGCTTCTGAGGCGCCCCCACCGATGCCCTCATGTGCATAAGTTTCTTGTAAGGCACGGGCAAACTAGGGTTATTTTAAGGGCCCCACATATATTCTTGATCTCAGCCAAAGTTGGGCAGAAACAGGGAAATGACTGGAAAAATTCCTGGTCAAGATCACCTGCCCGGGATTCGAACCCTGGTCTTCCGCGTGATAGACACATGCTCTACCAACTGAGCTACGGCGGTTCCCAAAGTTTAACGGTAGAATGTTGTAAAATGTACGGTATAATTTGACAGTGTAGGGTGACCTAACAACAGTGTATGCCCGGACCTCTACATACAAAAATCCGAGGACCCCTACAAAAATTATTTGAAGATAGTGTTACCAACAGGCTGATGTATCTTCATTACGCATTTACAATTACCAAAACCAAACCTCTTTTTTATTTAATATGACGTTTGGTCACTGTTATTTGCATAGAATCCAACTGAATAGCCTCTTACGCATAGTTGTGTAATCGTTGTGGGTAACGCATGACACGAGAAAAGCCTCAAAGATCCTTCGGGAACAAATTAAGAGAACTGAAAGCTAAAATAGTCCTTGCAGTCGCGGAAAGACACAACAAGGGAAGCTTCAACAGACCGGCTGGCTACTTGTCAAACAATGTGTCTTCCTGGTTTTAAGCATAGACGCATTGTCACCCCCGGAAAGATATATTGCCACACGCACAACAATCCCGTTCCTTTACCCACCCGGCCGGGTTGCCCTATTTAACGATTAAGAAAACATGCACAAGATATATTTTGTACTAGAAATGTCAGTATTTCATTCTATGCTAATTAATGCTGCAACACTGCTTATTTTTACGCATGTACGAGGGTGAGTCGGAAAGTACGGTTCAGTTGTCGCAGGGCGTTCAAATTCCTTCCACGCGAGTGACGCGGTGATTCATTTGGTTTATTTTACTTCGCTCTTCAGCTCACAAGGAATAACCATGCGCAGGGCGGGATTCGAACCCGGGACCAATGGCTTCATAGAGCGCTGTGATAACCACGTATTGACGCAGTGAATCGCTGAGCATCTGAATAGTTGGTTATTTTTTTTTTTGGATAACTGAAGACACTATTAGCAGGCAAGTTATCTATTCATCGCCAAATCCATTGACTTCATATTACGAAATAATAGGTTGAGCATTATATACGTGGGGTACTTCGAAAAGGCAGCCATAGATGAAAAAACTAAGACTTAGATATGTGATATCGTGATTTGCATAATGCTGAACATACGCTACCAGACATCCTTCCACGCCTTTATCGCATCCATTACTCAATCTGGTTGGTAATGGAAATAGAACAGAACAAGCTTTTTCTATTCCTAGATGTGTTAGTCGATAGAGCAAGACAACCAGGCAAGACAAGGAAATGATAGAAGAGTAATGAATCGACAAAATAGAACATTTCATGAAGACGACGACGTGAAGTAGCCTTACCGAATAAACTGCAAGGGTTGAAATGTTAGAAGTTTCCTAAGCACCTTACTGTAATCCATAAAAGTATTAATTAAAAAATCCTTGGTTTTCCAGGTTTACCAAGCCAAATCAACATGTGGAAGACTGTCACTATATTTTAGCTAAACACTCACAATCCCATTTATCAAGGTTTGTTTTAAAATATTGCCACATGGAAAGGTAATAATGTGAAGAGAAAGTGAACAGTAAATTACTGTTGGGTAGGGAAGCAAATCGTATTGGGGGTGAGTTTCTATGTAACACTTGAAATGTGTTAACTAACAATTAGCAAAGAATTATTTTTTTTCTAAAAATAGTGCAAATAATACACAGTTATAGTAAAATTTAGAAATACATTACTCCAGGTAACTATTTACCAAACACCCCCAAAAAATTGCAACAGAAAAGTGGTAAATACCAATCACCACTAATTGTAGTACATTTTTACATGATAAAGAGTTCAAAACATGAGCCCTTTCCCATATTATTTAATATAAAATTTCTACTCTACCGGTAATACTCAGTGTATCAAACTGGAGTTTAGTTTATTCATGAAAAATCTAAAATTGCTTTCTTGTTGGAGTCTTTTTTGTTTGCTGAAAAGAATACTTTTACTGCACTAGTACAATACATTAATTGTATTAGTGCATTAGACCATTTACATGACTTTTGCAGGATTTCCAGATTGGTAGACACCCTGTTACTGTTGTGCCATAAATATATAGTGATAATTTAATTCATAAATTAAACAAATGTAAATAAGCATACTAAATAATCCAAAATATACATTCAAAGATTAAACGTATATGAAAAACTGTATATTATCTTACTTGAATTGTGCAAAAACAACTTGTGTTTAACACATACGCGCTTTAAAAAATATCAACTCACAACTACAAAGAGAGAATAGTTCAGGAAGTTTGGCTTTACACGATAGTATATGTCAACTTCAATATGAAAATACACAGCATATACTATAGTTTAAGTTAAGTTACAATACAAGAAACACAACTGTAATCCATATTTAATACATCGCAAGCAGTGGCGAAGATATAGTACAAGCAATGCAAGCACTGCTTGCACTATTAAAATAGTATTTAATGTTGAGTGCCTTATTTAGTTTCTATCGCACTCGATTTCGCGAAATTTTACGGCCGCAAACTCTCTCAGCAGCCCGTTGGCAAGCACCAAACTCTCTGCTTGCAGCCACTGCGCGGGAAACCAACGCTTCTGAAGTATCATATGGCGAAGGGTAGATGCTGGTGAAGGTACGGTCCCCAAACCACTAATAAAAGCTCTGCTTTTCGGAGCTTTTCGGCTTCTCGAAAACAGCCGAGCCAAGCAGACAGCAGACACTACTAGCAGAAAGCATATAAGTGTTAACACGATATCGAAGATGGATATTTGCTTTATTATAAACACAGAATTATTGAAATAAATCATTATAACTGTACCAATTCCACGTAAACATACTTTAAAGCATTACTTTAACTTTCACGATTTGTAAAACGTGCAGATAAACATGTTGTCCCCGGCGCTGGAGAGCACTGGAATCTGCAGAACAGCTGGCTATTGTCCGCCTCACACTCTCTCATCTCAAATTGCAACGCCACGCCAGTGTTGACAACTACTACCAAATAATTTACACGATATTTTTCGTGAGTTTCCATACAAACAAATTCAATAAACTGGTGTTTTTTCGATAACACTTATGTCAAGAAAGCAATGAAACACTCTTCTGAGACCTGCAAATAGCAAAAACGTTAAGTCCTAAATGCTATCAAACTCAAAATACTATTTTTATTAATATGATACATAGTCAAAAAAAAAGAACCGGCGTATTTTATTCCTGTTCTAATGACTTATTATTCCAATGCTTCATATAATTTTAAGCTTCAAGTCAGTTATTTTATTCTACCGTGAACAATAATTTTTACAACGAAGTTGGTATCACTTTTCTGTTAGTTTCGGAGCTTTTCGGAACATTTTCCATTTGTGTGGGAAGAACGAGTGGTTCAAGTAAGAGTTCTCTTTTGTTTGGTGTGCTGAGAATTTACCAAAACAAACATGGATATTTCAAATTGTGTACGGGAAACTAAGTAATAGCAAGATATAGATATATCAATAACGTGACCAAGAATTTGAACTAACAAGCATGGCTGTTGAGAGAGGAGTTGGGGATTATTATTATTATTTAAAATGCCCTTTCTCTCCTAGAAAAACTGGGACAACAACCCCCTCTCCCACTCTTTCGGAGTACTGCATTGCTTGCCTTCCCCTTAAGACCAAGCTTCGCCACTGATCGCAAGTGGTGTACAACCCCAATATAAGGGTGGAATTAACAACTCTTACGTGAACAAGAAAAATTTATACAGCTCTGAAAATACGAACACGAATGTTAAATCATTACAAGTTGCAAATCTTTGTGTTCTAGGCAACAGATATACAGCGAGTGTTATAAAAACACTACAGACCGCACAAGAAACATGCAACGTCCATGCAGACAGCTCAGTTTCAGCGCATTAATTTTAGCAAACTCGATGCGAGCAAAAATGACGTCACAACACCCACATAGACGAACAATCCAGAAAAACACGAGCGCCTCTCAGATAAGATGTCTTCCCGCCTAAACAGATGCGAAAAGATAGCCGGTGCCAAAGAAAGAAAGAAAAAAAAAGTCCTTGAAAAATATCCCCCACTATCTTATTCCACACCTGCGAGAGAGGAGGTACGTACCTGGCCCCCTTTCAAAATTATCCAGATCCCGGGATGGGTCCCTTGTTCTTTGTTTTCGGTCCACTCCGCGGGCAAAAAATCTTCCTTCTTCTCTTTACAGCATCCCGCGGCGGTCGGTTCGGCAAAAGCTAATCCCAAAAAACCCCGACCTGGATTTTCAAACTCTCCCTCTTTCTCTGACCGGAGAACTCTCTCTCGTTTTAGCCGTGTACATGCGGAAACAAACAAGGACCGGGCGTGCCCAGAAGGCCAGGCTATTCTCATCGCGGTCCAAAGGAATGCCGCTTGCAATGTCACCGCCGTGTTGCTTCCTCCCGTTCGGGCTCTTTTGCGATGTTTATGCCCCATTAGACCGAAAAGGAGGATTCCCGCTTGGAAACAACTGTGTCTCAATCATCGCTCTCTGCTTCGTCAATGAGTCGGTTTCGCATAGCGCACCGGAGGCATCGGGGCTGAATATCCCACACATACAGGACTTTCCCAGGCAATAAATCGAGAATTCTTATCCCTACGCTAAGGAGCGCAGCCATACCACCAATTCGAAAGCAATGGAACGACAATTCTCGTTCGTACGCTACATGTAGTATACCCATGTTAGAATTTCCAAAGCAATAAAACAATAATTCTGAATCGTACATTACACATAGTACCCATGTTAGAATTTCCAAAACAACGAAACAAGAATTCTTATTTGTACGCCACACGTACTACCAATGTTAGAATTTACAAAGCAGAATCCTGATTCGTACGCTACATACAGTACATATGTTAGAATTTCCAAACCATACAAAACAAGAATTCTGATTCGTACGCTACACCTAGTAGAATTTCCAAAGCAATGAAACAAAAACTCTTATTCGTACGCTACACATAGTACCCATGTCACAATGTCCAAAACAATGAAACAAAAATTCTGATTCGTACGCTACATACAGCATCCACCTTAGGATTTCCAAAGCAATGAAACAAAAATTCTTATTCGTACATACAGCATCAGTTAGAATTCCCAAATTCGTACTCTGCATATAGTACCCTGGTTAGAATTTCCAAAGCAATGAAATAAAAATCCTTATTCGTACGCTATATACAGCTATTATACAGGTTAGAATTTCCAAATCAATAAAAACTAGAATTCTGATTCGTACGCTACATACAGTACACATGTTAGAATTTCTAAAGCAATAAAACAAGAATTCTGATTCGTACGTTAAATGTAGTAGAGCCCAACACATATATTTCTGCCGTGTGATGCGCGACACAACTCAAGAAGCAGTATTGCTAATGGAGCAGATAGAAAAATCGATGCAGTGCGCCGATGCACAGCTGTTACGTACAACAAGAAAATTAGAGAATTCAGGTCTATCTAACGTTAAGTTTTAAACGTCATGCATTATACCAGGACTAGGATTAATATGTACTAACAAGTGGCTTTGTATGTAGCTACATACATATGGACTAAAAATTCGCAAAATATGGACGGACTAACACATACGTAAAATTACCAAAAATGCTGCAAAGAAAACTTCTTCATAGTGATTCCTTATTTGAGTGATTTCAAACAAAATAAACACTTATTATTTTCCACTGCGTTAATGCGCTGGTGGCGTTCTAACTGTTCACTCCCAAAACCCGTCTACACTGGTAGGGAACTGCAACGACAGATAATACCCGTCCGACACTACCACTGCTTTGAGAACTAATAACATGCGAACGTGTTAAACCGCGGCAATTGGACCACAACACTCCTCCTCAAGCAGTATTATTGCCTCTCTGTGATCGACGACAGTCGGTTGCCTTTGTTGTACATTTACAAACGATGCCGGCTTCCACAAAAATAACAAGTACATATACTGCCACTAGACGATAAGCTGCGCGGCTTCTTCTTTTTTTTTTTTTTTTTTTTTTTGCTATGAACTTGTCACACATCCAAGCATGGCAATTTTAACACAGAAAACAATATGCATCGCATTAAGCAGCAAAAATGACAGCCTCCTCTATGCAATTTCTACAAGAACACGTGCCGGAGTCAAGAGTTGAAATGCTAATGGAGCCACATAATTTATTTATTTTGAACAATTCCAAAATTATGAAATATTAAAAATTTGTGAATTTCCCGAGCTTGCTATGCAAGGCTTTTGATTTCAACTTTGACAGAACTGGAGGCATTATGGAATTTAACGTTCATTAACAAACACACACATATTAACATACACACACGCAATACACGCACACAACGTCAAACCGGTCAAATACTTAGTATAAAATAAAAATATGGTGCTTTCAATCCAACAAAACTCACCGTCACTTTAACAGCCTTTCTCCTTCCGTGACAGAAACAGTGCTTCATTATTACAGTTGGCAACACTAGTTACTAGCTAGCCAATGAACATGCACTGCATAAAAGAAGCAACCACTCCGTCATGATATATTGCCACATTACCGTCCCTGCCGAACGGTGTCAACCGCAAGCTGGAGCGCTATTCAATTGTGTTCAATGATGCTTGCGCGGGTGTGTCTAGGAATGGAATGACAATATGGAAACAATGGCGAAGGTTGGCGAGCAGCGTAGAACACGTGATGCTAAGAGAGAGGGAGACGAAACGGAAATTGGTATGTGCGCAACGGCAAAGATATGTGTGTTGCACTCTATTATTGTTCGAGTTTCCAAAGCAACGAAACAAAAATTCTGATTCGTGTGTGTAAGGTATGAGGATCATACCAAAAGTAATGAAACTTTTTTTGCAGAAGATTGAGCGTCGTGTGGTAGGTTGGGCCTTTTCTTGTGTATCCATTAGTGTCGTACGTCAACAGTAGCTTGCATAACGTGACTAGTATTACTCCTAACAAAATGGCGGTTAACCATATTTAGTTTTGTTAGCGTGTTGTTATTGAATATCTAGTTAAAGAGGAAATCCCCGCTGCAGAAATTCACCACAGCCTTCAGCACGTCTACGCAAATGGGTGCTAACAGAACAGTGTTAGAAGATGGGTAAAACATTTGAAAGATGAGAACACGATCATCCAAGGTCAGCTTCGTACCGGTAGCCCTCGAAGAGCATCAACTGAGAGCAACAATGAGGGAGTTCAGGATGTTATACAAGAAGACATGCTTGTGACTGTGGACGAAATACAGACAACAATTGGAATAGGATACCATGCAGTTCAGGAGATGATTGAAAGCTTAAGCTACAGGGAAACTTATGCTTATTGACCGAAGACTACAAAGTTCAGCGCGAAACCATCACCAAGGAACTGCTTCAGAGATATCCAAAGGAAGGAGATTTTTTTCATTTTTGTTCCGTATGTGACTGGTGACGAAAGCTGGTTTTACCACTTCGAACTTGAGAGGAAACGGCAGAGTATGCAACGGCACCACTTGAAAACAATGACAAGACTTTTGATCACTAAACCATTCCAATCCATAACGTAGTCATCGGTTCATCTTAGCCTATATAACTTCGATGACAATTATGATTGTCAAAAACCCTGTCGCAATTTTCTCCTAGACACTCCCTTGGATGAATGAATATAGTATAATTTGTGGGTGCTTCAGACTTGAGGCTATTACTTCAGGATATCCTCCTTAAAAATTCCCTGGTCTTTCGCGTTTTTCAGGAAATTTCATATGTATCTCTAGACCATTTTTCGGTTATTTATCATGTCAGTAGCAAAGTTTTAAGTGCAAGAATGACCTTGGTATTCAAGCGTATCACGGTTATTCAATATTTTCTTCAAAATACACGAAGAAAAACTGTAAGAACATTGTATCGTATGCAGAATACCTTCCATCAAGAAGCTGGTTCTAGAAAAAATGTGGATTTATTTCCATTCCTAGCAAGTTTAAAAAACGCATGATTTTCGCGGACTTCTAAAGTGCTTCAGATATGCTTTCAATGTTTTGTTTTTTTTCACTTTCAGGTTGATATCATGGATTCTCCACGATTTTGACGTCAGTTGGAATCTAAAATACATACCTTACATTAAAAATATTTCAATAACAGGACTCGTCTGAAGTTAAATGTGCAGGCTACAGGCGTTAAGCTGAAGGGGAGAGGTTTGAGGAATGCAGAGGGTTGCGTTCCATGCGTTTCTAGGGGAAGGGGCATCCCTGGAGAGGAAATAAAGAGAATGGACAACGTCCAAGCAAGATTTGCTTGATAGCATAAGACCAACGCGGCCATCCTTTTAAGAAACAATCCGTTAGATGCCGATCTCTCACAGGTGGCAGTGTTATCGGGGGGAGCATCTCGAACAGCAGGTTTTCCGAACGATTTTGTGCACCGCAACGCAGGGAAACCACTCTCGCTATGCCTCCTGCGCCATCTTAAAGTATGCAGAGAGTGGAAGAATGCCAATGTATGCCTTCCATCTGCTGTGATTTCAATGTATCCCCCCGCCGCGACCAGAAAGCATCCGAGGTATTTTTCTATCCCAGATGCTCGATGGGACGGTTTCCCCCCAGCAAGATTATTTAGAGCTCCTCCTTGGAGGTGCCTTCAACAATGAAGCCCAAACAATTCATTCGCGCTCCTTAATTTGTTAGCATGTCGTATATTGTTGCCCGGACTCTTGACGTTCGGCCACACCGAGTTTGGCAGTGACGGAGAGGCGCTTCGGTAAACTAACATCGTCCTGCCGTTCGTCAACCCAGCCGGATGTCTTCAAGTGGGACCCGTGGGCGAATTAAACTTTTCACTTTGGGGGATTGGGGAAGGGAGTTACGGCGCCAGATGAGGCGAACGCCTATCCGGTGGACTAGTCGGAACATTAGCAAAAGCGAAGGCTGGACTTCTAGCCGCCGCCAGGGTTGATTTATACAAATGTTCCTCTCCTTTCGAAAATTCAATGTGATATTCCAAAATCTGAAAAATTACATCAGCTTAGAATTCCTTCTAGAGCACTGACGTGTAGTTTGCTTCCGCTGTTATCTAGATAATCTCAATATTTTCGCGATTACATAAGTCCATTAAACTTAGATACGAATTGCGGTCCGGTAGTGATAGGGTGGTGCTTCAATTTAAAGAAACGCCGGAAAAAAAAACTAGACACACACACACACCTCGGAAATACGGGAGTCTTAGCCACGTCTCCTCCGTTTCAGGGTGTTTTCAGTCCGAAGCAACAGTCAGCACGGGGTTTTCACACAGAAACGACACGCGACACGATCCCCCTTCAGTCTGTAGAAAAGCATTCACTGCGCAAGCGCTGCCAGCAGACAGAGGCAACATGATGGGCAATACTTAAAAAAACAATCCACTCTTAGCGACAGGCGTCATACGCAGCTTATCGCCTGGATCTGAACACTCCGTAAGACGTCACTGACAAAAGGCCCTTGCTTCTTAACAGTACTCCAACAAGTACTTTCTTCTCAGTCGGTGTCTCAGCCAGTTTCTTTTTCTTTTCTTGATCACTCCCAGCAGTTTTCCCCAAAAATCTTTTTAATATCGTTTTGCTTCTTAATTTGTCCCTTCCTTTTTTATGAGTTTTGGTTTTAAGTGCACTTTATGCACAGGAAGTCTAATCAGGACTGGGCCTACAGTTCAAAGTGGGATCCGAACCCTTGTCACAATCTATCCATTTCACACATTCCATTGTTCCCCACAGCCACATTTCTAAAGCTTCTAGGTTCTTTTCCTCACTTTGTTGTGGCGTCAAACTTTCTAATTTGCTTACTGGTCGAAAATATTTGAATGCAGTGTGCGCGTTGCGGCTCACAATTTAATTTCTCTCTCTTATTTTACGAAAGCAACCCGGAATCCGAAATGTAGCCCCTGCAGCGAAACTACCCTTTTCTCGATGATGTACAGAGGGTTGCATACAGACAAGGCGTTATCGACACAAAAATGTAGGCCAGGGGTATACACATTTCAGTTTCACGGCGCCGTTAGTGTTTAAAGATTTTCCAGATTTTCCAGAATGTAGGCCTATCTAATACTTGCAACGCTCTGTTAGTGCTGTTAGGTTGATTGCCTTAAGTAAAAAAATAAATACACACTTCGAATTCAGAAATATTTTATATGTAAAAAGTACTAAATAAGCACATATTTGGAACAATCATAGTGAAGATATTGGAACATTTCGCGGCACACACAGCCCTCGAATGTTTTAAATGTGTGTGGGGGGAGGGAATATATTGAGCCACACCTCGTTCAACAGGCCCTTTATTTAGAAACAACCTTTGTGAGATACATTTTGATATGAGCAACTGGTTTCTAACAAGCGCTCAAAATCTTAGTTTTGCAGTATTGTAACTTTGCATTAGGGTAAAAACCCAGTCTGCGTATTAAACTTCCTGATTTGAGGTGGGGGAGGGGGGGGGGGTGATATATTCGTAATTCAGATGTAAACATGAAACACTTTCGTCATGTAACAACTATAGTGTGAGTCCATATTAACAGGGTGGCTACCCAGATAAAATTCAAGTGCAATCTCATATTTTGAAAGCGAAATTTTCGAGAAACTCAATGCGAAAATTTCAAATGAATTTGTATTAACACTTTACACTATTTTTTTTTTCACAAACAGTAGGTGGATAACTTAAAGACGACGTTGAGTTTCTCCGAGTTCGTTTTTTTATGTCCACATTATGCACAGACAGGCTCATCCTTCATTTTCTATAAATTCAGTTAGGGCTTTGGTTAGCAAATAGTCTCTTGTAGCTAATGTCTGTTTATTTCGTGTCGTTTTTAATATTGCCTCCCGCTAGGTGTATCTATTTTGATTATTCCAGTCCCTTCGATCAGATTAATGAAATTATCTCCTTTCTCCATTTAGAGATATGTTCACAACTTTCCCCCTCCACCCCTCGCATGGAACTTACTTTCCACTCTCTCCTTGGCCGTTCACCAACACAAATCCGTCCTGTGAATTGCACGGCTTATTTTTGGAGCCCCGCACCAAGTTTATGGACGGCTTTTAATACGTGAGAAACGGCAAGGCAGCTGCAGGCGAGACTATCCCTTCGGAATATGCTTTCTCTTTGTGCGATTCACACAAACAGTCACGCGTGCCAGAGGGGGTAACTGTCCCCCCTTCTTCTTTTCTGCCTACCCTTTCCCCATTGGAGTCCGTGAAGGCGATTGCCCTGGCTGTATGCTGAGTTGCGAAACGAAATTATGGCCCTAAATGCAACCCCCACTGCAATTAATAAATTATTAATAACAAGGCACCACAAATGGTTTGTTTCGTACTGCAGTTGTTGAGGAACATAAAGCTCCTCAAACAATAACTGTAAAAGGAACTATTACTCGAAAAACGTAACTGAGTTCCAGTTATTGATACTCAGCACATAAACTTTCCTAAATTAAAATTAACATGAAACGTCATTGACATTGTAATCGAAAAAATCGTTGGTTAATAAATGTAGTTCTATTTGTTTCTTCAGTGTTCAAAAAACGTTTCTGACCAATAAAAAAAAAATTAACACAATTCTAACAATACATACAGTACATTGCAAAATAATTCATGTAACCAGTGTAATGTGCATAGTGATGCAAAAGTCTCCTTTCCACACAAAAAGGGTTCATGATAAAGAGTCGGAGCTGAGACTAGTATTTTAGGCGGGAGGCCAGAGAAATCTCTCGCGAACTGTTATGAAACGGAACTAGGTTCATCTAACCTTTTTTGCTTAGATTCATCAATACTTTCACCTCCTGGAATATTGCAAATTCTTCCTGAATCCCCCTGTATGCACGCCACATAATTAAAAGTTACAAAGTATTATGATGGACGTCCATTCCCCCTGAAAAAGGTAGCACATCTCTCTTCCTTTTAGTCGAAATTCTTTAGGCAAATTATTTTTGGCAGACAAAAGTTTAGAGAAAAACATAAAAATAACATATTTACGGAATACGTGTTACCTACGTTATTGTTTACTTTTTCATGAAACCAGAACAAAACAGGGACGCTACAATCTAGTAAAGCTCTTTTTTATTTTCCTACGGGGCAAACCACTACATATATAGTAATGAAATTACGAAAGGTGCACACAAATGTCGACTCCTTGCGATTCGAGCGCAGGGTCCCTACAAAGAAGGCCAAGCATTATTGGATTAATGATCCACTTACCCCAATTCATAAAATCAATCAATCAATCCCTTTGGAGGGGGGAGTAGTGGTATAGCTATACAATTTACAGGGTGGTCGAAAAGTGTGAGGACACCAGAACTAAAAGTTGAATGACATACTGTTCCGCAAAACTAACAATGTAGGTTTGTAATGGAGGTGAGGACAAATGTTACATGGCGCATGACGATGACGGCCGCCATCTTGAATTCAACTTCAAAATTTTAAATGAGGAGGTGATATATCAAATCTGGCTAGAATTTCAGGAGAAATGCAATGTTTGACGTATCTTTAACCAGTAAAAAGTTATTAATGAATTCTTGTACCCATTTCCTCCATTCCGAGGTATCAGAAAAAAGCATTAAAATGTATCTTACATGCATCAGTAACGCATCGAGATCATACTGATGTCTAAGGAGAGAATTTTGCATGCCATTGCACATGATTTAATCAGGGATATTCCCGAAGGGTTAAATTTTGTGATTGGTTGTTTCCAACAATTACAAAATGACGCTTCCACTGGAATGAAAAGTCCTTTTATGTCCATAAGGAACTTAATAAACTGAAAATGCGACACTTGTCATCTGATAAGTAATTTTGCACAGAAACTCTCACAACATTCCCGTAGTGTTGTGGTGTTCCATACTGTTGAAAAAAAACTCTGAAGTGCCTTGTTCCATAAGCAATGATGAAAAAGCCTGTTTATTTAACAAATCCAAGTAACCCTCAGCATTTAAGGTTCCGTCGATGGAAAGTGGACTAACCAATCGCGTTCCAAACACCATGCCACACCATTAACTTACCGGCACTAACCATTCGGCTGTGATCTGTCCAAAATGGGTTATACGATAAAAATCTTTGAATATCCTGTTTATTAACTTCCTTATGATCATGAAAATTAGCCTCATCACTGTGAAGGACTTTTTATTCCAGTGGAAGTGTCACATTGTAATTGTTCGAGACAACCAATCACAAAATTCAACCCTTCGGGAATATCCCTGATTAAATCATGTGTAATGGCATGCAAAAATTCTCTCCCTGGACATCAGTATGATCTCGATGCGTTACTGATGCGTTAGATATTTTAATTCACCGCTGCATTTCTAGTGAAATTCTAGCCGGATTTAATATGTCATATCACCCCAACCCATTTAAAGTTTTGAAAGTGAATTCCAGATGGCGGCCGTCATCGTCATATGCCCTATAACATTTGGCCCCACCCCTATTACAAACCTACATTGTTAGTTTTTTGGACCACCCTGTATATCCTTAGACAATTATTCATTGTTCACAGTGCAATTATTTCTGTTCTCCTCAGTGTGCTTCCTGATAATTGCCTCTGTGCGCCCTTCATAATGATAATTAAAATATTTGAAGTAGTATAAGCTACATAGTATGGACAAAAATCATCCAGCATCTTGCTACAATTAAGCACTGCTTCTTCCATTACCCGAAATTCATTACCTACTGGCCATCATCCTCCCTTCCTACATGTATAAATGCACACTGTCAAACTCTAAAAAAAAATACACTAATCTTAAATATAAATAAATATGTCAAAAGTTGACATGAGATGAAGATAAAAGAAATGCAGGATATATTACGTTTGCACATTGCCATTAACATAGAAGTTCGAAACTGAAGCATGTAATGTAATGTACCGTAACATATCAATTATGATGTTCAAGTGGAATGCAAATCATGAAATGTGGTGAACATGAATGTCATAATTGGTCTAAGCAGGGGTAGAAAAATACAGAATGCCCAGTTTGCCATAGCACCTGAATCTTTATATTCAGTTTTCAATTTTTTTTTTTTTAATATTTCAACTTTGCTTACAGAAATTTCCATTAGCTTTATATAAATAATGAGTACAGTAAGTCTTCTATTAATGTTTGAATGCTTCTTGTATCACGTATATTATTAAATCAGAATAATGAACAGCCATTATAAATCTTTGGACTGTTGCTAGCTGAATTTTAAAATCTGCAAAAATATGGTAAATTGGCCATACATTATAATATATTGCATAGTTATTCATGATGTTACTGATCGAGCCTTTACTAGGAAGGGCACTCCAGTGCTTTAAATCCAATCTTGTATTAATCAACAAATTAAATGTTTTGAGATCACATTTCAAAATCTATAACTTTATCGTAATTGGATTAATCGTTTTCCCCCCTTAATCCCCCCCCCCAAATTCCTGGCTCATGAGAAAAAAGGGGCTAGGGGCTTTTACTTTTACTCTTGTCTACCTATGAGTCTAAGCATTGTTTAAAATTAACGGTCACGAGATTTGTATTTAGCACTTATCTCAGTTCAGTACACTATTGTTTTGGTGGTTTTAGAATCATTATACTTATGACTACAAAATATATGCATGGTATGGTTATTTTTGTCCTGCATTATGGCTGTACAGTCTAAGGTGAAAGCTTTGGGCTCAAGATATGGAATGTGTGCAGGTTTGAGTCTCCCGGGGGAAGCATAACAACTTTTCCTGAGATTTCCGCCTGTGTATGGGCCACCAATCATCGTGACGAAATTGGGGAGCTATGAATGAGAAGGATAACTTGGTCATAGAAAACTTACAACTTCGACTAGGGGTTTGTCGTGCTGTCACCGATTTGATGATCTCTCACCTCTGGTGGTAGTGAGGCTGGAGGTAAGTAGGTAGGCACTGACCCTCACAGGTCGAACGCCACAGAATATTATGTGGTTATATTTGGTACAGGAACACGTGGTAAACTACAATACGCTGTCATGCCTACTATAGTGCGCGTCAAATCTCCTGCATATGGCGATAGCCAATAGCAGCGCACTGCAGCGGTGCCATGTCGAAATCTCACACGGAAAGAGACAGCGTGGTCGAGCGAAATGCCTTGTCACGGAGAGCACGGAACATTAGATAATATAACATATAATAAACTTAATGGGAGAAAAGAACATACCTGATTAGGGACTGCATAATTATTTCAATATTCTCAAGGTGGAAGTTGTAGAGCCTTTGTAAGATATTTTGTCCCGTAAAGAGTACGTTATCTTTTTGGTAGTAGAAAATTCGCCACGATCGTAAATTTCAAAGACTGTTCTACGAACTACGTCTTTTTTCAAAGTCATCTAAATTTGTCGTTCTTTTCTGTATGTTAATGTGCTTTCTAGTCTAGGTTATTGAAACATTGGAGCAGGCCCCGATCCACATTGTTTTGTCCTCGAACATATCCGAGAAACGGTAGCTTGATTCACACCACACGCTTGAGCTGTTAGATCCTCGCACTTCTTAAAGTCAATTTTACTTCTTTGTTCGTCACTCGAACACTTTTTTTAAAAAAAATTGTACACCTGAAAAATCACCTGTCGTGCCTGGCTTCGTACAACACTGTATTTTTCCCTCTTCTCTCGCCATCACTACCACTTGGTTTACTCAACGACATGCTGCACACACCCACTAAACACATGAAAAAAAAACGAATAATGACGGTATCCTCTTCGTCAACTTCTGCCATCACTGGGAACGAACGTGCCCTGTTCCCTTAGCTAATCGGAAAGTTTCAGAATGCAACAGGAACGAAGGGAGAGCAAAAAGGATACAATGCAAATACGTTTATAACAACATTGCTTCTACAGAGGGAACGGTATAAGCTACAATCACGCTTGTTTTTCGTACATACTCGCAAATTCATTATCTTTCCATCTGTTGAACTACTGACACTTGAAATAATCTATTTATATCCGAGCGTCAGGTACACGATTTAGTAGCGAGGTGAAACAGCTTCTGAACTAGGCAACGCCGCACGTCCGTGATTCGCTGGTGCTGTTCAGTCGTTCAAGGCCATATGCAGGAGATTTGACGCGCACTCTAGAGTCTTATCTAGTGCATTCAATAGGTAATATCAATGTACTGTATTGTAGCAATGTGGACTGTATGGGTATACAGGCCTTCAAATGTTGATTGGAAGCACAATTAAGGCAATGTAAACTCGTGAGTGAATTATGTCGAATTTTATTTACAATTGACACAACACTGGGTGAGTGAAATTTACAAAATGCGATTTAGAAGATTAAATGCAGGAAATATGTAAATTGATAATTGGTGTGATGCCTAAACATTTCTTGCAGGCAAGCCATAGGTCTCCTCAAAACACTTCCAATGTGCTAGAAATGAACCAAAATGATGCACCAAATATTCACACTTGAAACCAAAAGGACAAATAGGTGAACTTATCATGAAAAATCAGTAATCGATAAAACATTGAAGAGAGGGAAATAACCTCTATAAAAAGGCAAGGTCCCTACTCATGGCACTGCGCCATGTACACACATAACAGGGATGTGGAAGTGGAGCCTCACACACATTCACCCTCTCGACCACTGTGGGGATGATGTCATCAGTGACATTCTCAAGCCACTTCTTACTCCTGTTATGTAATAATTAGAGGATGAGTGAATTCCAGAGCTGCTTTATATAGTGTCAATGTTGGAAAAATTCACACCTGAGGTTATTCACTCTGGCTCTCATACATGGCAGACAGGCACACTATTGACTGGACCACAATGGCTCCCAAATAACCTCCATGCTATACGTTAACTCTGGAAGATACAATCGCAAGATTTTTGCATGATAAAAAGTTAAAATTGTTGGTTTGCTCACACATTCTGCTCAGTTTGCTGAAATCCAAGTATTGAAAAACATAACATTAACATTCCTTCTAGATCCTACCATTCAGGCATGTGGTAAAATTTTTAAACAAATCCTTGATCACAACCACAAATGGGATGCTCTTGTTCAGATTTCTGTGACAACTATCACATTCTTTTCTTATTATAAAAGGCAGAATAGACAGTTTCAACTGATAAATAAAGGAATAAATGTACCCTGTGGAAAACGATGTCAAAACTATAGATTTTCATCTTTTAAAATATGATAAAACTAGAGTGAAGAAATATTATTAAAATGACAATAGTTCTCTCAGCATTTTGGTCCTAAAATATGAGGAAATTTTTTTTCCTAGTATTGTTTCGTATTTTGCAATTTAACACCTGGTGCCTATGATTTTAGTTTTGATGCCTAAATGTAATGCTCCAGTTTCGATCCTTGATTACAGATAAATTTAATAACTTGACGCACAAAGAAAGAACTGATATATTCAAGAATACTTGTGCACTTACCTTTTGAACAAGCCACTTCTCCTTCTTCATGCGTATGTTTCTCAATCAGCAACTTCTCCTCTTCTTCAAGTGGTGACGGGGAGCGGGATGGCGAGCGCTGGGACTCGATAGGAACTGAACACTGAAGAGAATCATCTGCATCCAATAACGATGAGGGAACATCCGGAAGAGATGCAGTACGAGGAGGGGGATGATCTGGAGGCGGTGGGGGCTGATAAAATGAACGAGGACGCTGCGACACTTGTTTCGTACCTTGACACGGCACTTGTGTCCTCGATAAAACACTAGGAGTAGGTACACGTGTTCGTAATGCTGATATGGTACCTCCACCAGAACCTATTTGGATCTGAAGCTGGGACTGGTAACCTTCCTTTGGATTGTAAGACGATGTGGAATATGTGAGGCTGGATCCTGCCGAGTGAATGTCAATAGGAGGTTGAGGTTCCGATGACGGCGGACGCAACATAAGATTCACCGAAGTGAAGGGTCGGGGACAACGCACTGTGTTGGGATCCAAATTCTGATCCTCAGGTCTAAAACCCTGATTGCCCATGTAGTGAGCCGCAGGGTGTACAGTCAAAGAAGTCATGTGGCGGTTTGGAGGTGCCTGTTCGGAGTTCGAGATCATGTTCACGTTCACTTGGCATGCTGGTCTGGGAACGTACGAAGCACTTTGTGGGTCATAGCTTGCATCACCTGGGGTTTGGTACTGTGGGAAATGTAGTCGGTGAGGGCCTGGCATGCCACCTGGATGGTGACTGCCCCTTATGCCACTTGAGCTGAAACCAGGAGCACCATTGAACATGTAACCACCTGGGTGGTTGTAAGCAGATAAGGGAAATGATTCAAAAGTGGTTGACATCACAGGTGCAGACTGAGGTTCTTGAACTCTTATACTAGGCCCGTGCATAGGCACCCCTATGTCACTGACACGTCGCCCAGGAACTTGAAAAAACTGCGGGCCGATCATCCCACTCAATCCACTAATATCACCACCATACGAGAACACATTGCTGTTAGGAGGGTCACTAGGAAAATTCGGCACTGCCCCGGATGCACCCGCATACCCTCTGGGCATTCCACTTTCGAACTGTGAATATACATCACTACGCACACAATGTCGCGCACTTTCACTGCCGGACACATGCCTTCCAATCACACTGCACTGGTTGTACGTGGTACTACTTGCACTCATTGTGTTTTGATTGAAATCCTGAATTTCAGAACTTGTGCTTGTAGGGTAAGAAAATCCATATGTGGGTGGGTTAATCTGGTTGCCACTGGCACTGGGATTGTTGCAGATAGATAGTTCCTCCATGCGACTAGAGACGTTCGTTCTGCTGTCGTTCACAGACGCATACATTTTTGCTATTTGTGCTGCAGGGTAGCTATACGTGTAGCAACGGCTCTCCTGAGATAGGATTTCCTCACATTTTTGCCTATTGTGATAATTCTGGAGGAAACAAAACAAAAAGAGGCATTAGTGAAGTTACAACTCAACATTACCTTTACAATGAAAAATATCTCTAGTTTTCCATTATTCATGACCAGAATTAACTGTTCGAATTAAATTAATTAAATCTTTTTTTTAAATAAAAGAACATTTATATTTACCAACTCAATGTATAAATTATTAATTTTTACTAATGAGCTACGAGGTGTACTGCAGTACTGGAAAGTTAACTTATATTTCATAGAGCTATTAGTGTAAAATTATATGCAAAGGCATGACATTTTCTATTCCGGAGATAAACTTCATACAATGACAAGATTGAGAACTAGGAATGTTTCACATAAAATTCTATGCTATGTACGAACAGTACACTTATATGTTTGTAAATTCAACGACTGTTTAGAGTTTTATGTACTGCTGTTCTTGAGTGTTTACTTATATTCTAATTTAAAAAAAAGTTTGAAAAATGAAGTTGAGACAAAACTGAAAGTTCTTCATTTTTTGTTCCAGATTCCAAATATATTACATAAATTAGTCATAAACAGGAACAGTGCAAGAAATGTTATGAGCCACCAATGAAATGCAGTGAAACTGTGAACAAAGCAACACATTTATGATGATGCTTCCATTACTGGAATGTAATGCATGATATTCAAAAGTTTCATACAATTCTAACTAAACAACTGACAGGTATGATTTATAAGTTGACACATGCTATGTGCCATGGCATGAAAAGAAATTGAGGAAGTAGGGAGGAGAGTTAAATTTTGAAAATAAAAATGATAATAATATGCCCTTACTTCCTAATATTTTTCCATTAATATCAACCCCCCACATACTAACATTAATGCAAAAAATAAAGTATGATTCATAGCAAAACAAATATCTTCCAATGAAAGCATGTATCTTCATAGAATTTAAATGATAAATGTTCCTGTTCTACAAGATCTTAAAGAAATAGTAAAAGATAAAAGTTTCAATTGAAGTTAGTTAATAATAGATAAGTTCTAATAGCCAGCAAAAAGAAAAACTAGTTTGTACATGCATTGCTTGAAGGTTAGGAACAAGACAATTCAGATCATTCATACACAATCTAGACTAAGTTAGTTTGTATTAATAATACCCAAAAAGTGTTTTGTTAAAGGGAAGCACTGAAAGTTAATTTAGAACGAATTGCAGTATGCTGTGAAGACCCACTACTAATAAATGTTCATTAAGGTTTGCTGATGAAACGTTTTACTGAAATAGCATACAAATTCAAATTCTTGAAAAATTACGTCAAGTATAAATAAATATAATTATCTGTAAACTCATAAGCAAATTTGGGTCGAGTTGAGACATGAGAAATCAGGAGGGGTGCTCGAATTGTCATAATGCCACCCCTTATAGTCAATGCAATGCAAGAACCTCCATTGAATGAATAAGGACAATGGCAAATATGTAACTAACATCCAAATGACGACCTATTTCCAAGCATTGCAGTTCTTATTATCTTTTCCATTTTCTCCCCACCACAGTTTTTGCTCTTGTGCAATGATCAAAATTAGCAGGCTTGAGTTCCAAAATCAGTTTGTAATTAATGATTTGAAATTTAGCTTTTATTGATGTCACATAACCAACGATTCTAATTTCTTTGGACACACAATTTGAATTAACTTCTTTGTTTGTGTTGTCTTTGTGCCATACTAGCCTAACTGTAATGATGAGAATGGAATTTTGATGGAATACCAGAGAGAAAAACCACAAATAATGCTTGATTCTTCTTTATTCTGATCTCACCAAAATGTCTCACCTTTCGAGACATGCAGTTAAAGGTTGTTTTTAGTATATTATCCCTTGCTATGAAGTCCTAAATGAGACAGAAATATAAAATTGATTTATGCCATATTGGGCCATGAAGACAACTTCCTGGATTCAAATCCTGGGCAATGCAAGTTTACCTAATTTTGTTTCCTTTATAAACTGTATCACCATTTCGTCATTTATCATAATAATAATTCAAATAGAGAGGCAGAAAACCAAAGTAAAATAAGCAAATTCAAATAAAATTTAGCTTTATGGTGTAACAGATCTTTATGGGTCAAGGCTTGCCTACAGTTTTTGCTTTGAATGATGGGTAGTCAGCACACGTGAGTTCCATCACCATTGTTATCTGAAATTATTGATTGAAGCATGCCTGTTTTCAAGTAGTTCCACAACTGTCTTCACGGTCTTGGATAGAAACCCAAACTTTGGGTTTTCCTCCACATATTGAACACGGAACCCCTAGTTCTAATGCATCACAAACAATAAATCAGTGAAGAAGAAACTAACAATGGTTTGGAATGTTGGAATAACTGGAATTGCAACCACACGAAAATCTTATTTTTGAGATTTTTTTTTTAAAATCTTAGTTTAAACCCTAACCATTTTTGCTCATGACCTTACAAACATATACGTAAATGTTCACTGTGCCTTGTTATACATTCAATCATCTGAAAATGAAGGGGTCTTATCAAGTACAATAATATCCCATGTAAATTACATTCCTTCATTAAGTTATGTAATGATGTAAAAATGAATTGTCTGTTTACTACTAAATTAAAATATTGCAGCCATGCAAAACATATAAAAATAATTACAACAAGCACCATGATGCAATAGGAAAGTTGAAAGAAAGCAGTAAAAAAAAATACTGAATAGAAGAAATATGAACACAGCTTCTTATGTGTTGATTGATGAAGCAAATTTTATGTTGAATACTACATCAAACAACAGTTTATTTGTTTATTTAAAAGCTGCTGTAATGTCATACTAAAAAATAGTTTATCATCAAATGCAATTTAATACTGGAACTCTTGAAATAAATCTATTATTACTATGTGACAAGTAGCAAAAGTAAAGCTTGATGTGACAATCATTTTAAAAAATCTTCATACATTATCTCTTTGAGACAAAGAGAGCACAAGTTTACAGGCTTCCAATGTCAAAAGCAGAGGGGAAAAAAAGTTTATGTTTAGTACAAATGAGCTCCATAAAGTAAGTGAACACTATTTTATCTTGAAAGATTAATTTTAAATTATATTATTTTAAAAGATTTAACGAAAAGACTATGAAGAAAATTCCTGAAATAATAAAATTTATGTTAATGCAAAATAGCATGCAGGGACAAATAACTACAACAATAAAACTACTACATGACTAACAAGAAAAGTAATAAGAGTACTGATACTACAGTTACTGTTCATGTCTAGGCAATTCATTTTTCTCATCCATAAATGTGTATTTACTTAAATTTCTTCACAATCGTCTGTGTTACAACATTCAATCACTAAATTTGCGTATTTAATTTTGCAAGGATCAATTTGGAACATAAGCAATAGTTACGTGTAAGTCATGAATTAATTATCAAAAGAATTTAAGTGTGTGGTGATATGTTTATTGATAATCCCATAGTGTATAAAAATAAATTTAATATTCACACAAACATTCCAATAATCTTCAATGTATTCTATTATATGGTGTTTATTAATTTAACAGTTTCAGTGTGCAAACCTTAATATTAGTCAACAATCTACCTACTAAAACAAATGAAAAGTTTCTATTTTAAATATATTTGAATTAAAAACATTCGACATCCACAAGCTGTCATTTTTTAATAATTAAAATGCTCATGTGCATTTATACCTTATACACAAGAGTACAAAATATCCAACACACAAGCTAAACTCAATGTATTTTTTTTAATTGCAAGTTTAAGCCAAGTTTTATGCCATTTGTAATCACTTACAAAGTCGACTCTCTGCAAAGGGTCGTGGTTGTTCCAAATGGTGACGTTAAATTCTTCAAACATCACTTGAATCCACTAAATTGGCATATTTGTTCTTCAACTCATCCCCATACTGTCCACTAACAACAGCATAAATGATACGAGTGAAAACACTATATGAAATTAGTACATTATTTATGCATATATTTATGAAGAAAAATAACTTTATTTAGATGACTGGTGATAAATTATTAAGTAATCATCTGACTATGCTAATGAATTCCGAACTGAAAACAAGGATATGGTGTCGAAAAATATCAAACATGCCAAAACACATCTGCATATAATTTGGTACACCTGCTACCTGTCTAATACACTCACTGACAAGTCTGTCAGGAACTTCCGGGAATTTTTGTTTCAACTCGTGGAACAACTGCATGATGGATATATTAAACCGTTCAGCCATATTTATCTATCGTCATTGTTATATTCCATATGAAATCTCTCATCTTCTGGGCGATTTCACTTATCTGGTCATGTATTCATCTGCAAGAAGAGGAAAAAAAATATGCATCAGGAAAATTATAGCAATGAAAACAGCTGGCACATGGAGGGAAATTCATGCAGTTTAAGTGAAAAGGTAAAAGAGAAATTAGCAGTTTAAGTGAAAAGGTAAAAGAGGAATTATCACAATAGCAGGAAAATTTGAAGGTACCCGACACACACATTAAATTCAAGCTCGTAAGTATGTAAAGAGTGTGCATTTTCCTTTTTTATTATGTATAAATTATCCCCCTTCCAAAAAAGAAAAAAAACAATTAAAATTTTTTAATTTGACTTGGGAACAGTTAAAACCTTCCCATTACCACCCTTCTTTTAAAATCATTGTTTGTAATGCTCTGAACTTGGCATTACAGTTGTATGCATGGGCGTCCGGAAGGGGGGGGGAATAAAAGTCAACCAAAATTATATATTTCACACATATAATTTCATTTCAGCCACAATAATATGTGTTAATTATTGCACGAACATGATAAATTCAAATTTAAGCAATGGTTTTTGAGGGAACAACACTAATTCATTTTACAAAACCAAATTCCTCGACTTTTCCAGATTTTCAATTTTTCAGGCCGCTGTTTAGTGATTTAACATACTAATAAAAGTTATATCTTCAAGTTTACAATATCAACATTGTTCTAAGTAAATGAGGAAATATTCCCAAAAATGAAACCAATTGGAAGAAAAAGTGAAATGTTTCTAGTTTTTAATCCTGACTAATTTCCCTGTATTTTCCAGGTTTGTGAACGTTTTTACAAAATTCCCCAACATTTCTAAGTTTCTAGGATTCCCAGCTCAGCGTATATTATGAGAAGATCCATGGTGCGACTCTGTAAAATGATTTGATACATATAATTACAAAAATTTACGGGCACAGTCTATTTGGACAACCACTGAGCAAACGTTAATTTTGTGAGCTAGGCCAGGATGGATCTTCAGGCCTAAGTGAGTTGACAGCTTGTTTCGAAAAAGATTGGTTGAAACAGAGCTATTCTCTTTTTCCATGACATTCCTCCACCCCTCCTACTCACTTTAAATTTAGTTTTGGGCTGAAGCCAAAAAAAAAAAACGCTGCTTATGCAAATGTACTCTTTAGGCTTACATAGATAGCCCAAATTCATTGAAGGCTCTTGCAAGCACCCTACATTGTTCAAGGTGGGTGCATGCTACGGTACGGCGTCGACTGGTCATACAGTGGTCATCGTCCTTCCCAGGGTTGCCAACCCATATTTATAACACTTCCCTGAAATTTTCAATTTCTCAGTACACAAACAACGTTCTCTATATTCACAAACATAAATACACTGAAATGAACTGAATTCAATAACAACACATGTAAAACGCATGTAATCTAAAGAAAAACAAGTGGAAGTTAAATAATAAACACCCGCAACCGTAGGCTAATCGGGACTGGACCTACAATGTTTCGTTCCCTAACAAATTATCGAATTATATTCTGCGGAAACTGGTGTGCGAGTTTAAAAGCATTTACGAAACAAAAGCAAGTCAATCCACATAACTATTTCGACAAATGCAGGTACATTATCGGCCAATGTTCAATTGTCATATAAGTGAGAGAGGTAAAACTATAGTAACCAAGCTGTACATTTTCGGAATGCTTATTAGATTTTCTACAACTGCTACTAAGAACCATGTTCAAGATAACACTTCCATTAAAAGTTGTTGAGTTCAAATTTTACGTTCTTTCTCACTGTTAGTGAGATAAAAATGTGTGTAGATCTGAACTGATAACATGAGAAATCGATTTAACGAAAGCCATAAGTTATACGAAGCTTCATTTTGGAGACAGAAGAACGAAAATGACGGCGCCATTTTGTTCCTTCAGGGAGCGTGACACTCCGTGATGTAACAACACGTTGAGAGCCTTACCAAGGGGCATTTAATTGGGTGACGTGTGGTCGGTTCGTCGGGTCCCATCGCCGCTCATTTCTGACTTTGGAGACCATTGCTCTCAAGTAACTCCCCAAATGTCGTCACGATGCTAGGAATCTCCGTGAAGATCAAAACAGAAACTTTGGAGCTTCCCCCGGTGGTTCGAAACCGGGACCATTCGCACCAACCAAAGGAGAGAGCGCTCGCTATTTGACTACATGGGCGCTCAGGAATGCATCTCATGTTGTTATTATTAGAATGCCAAAATATAGGCTACGTTGCCCTCTTATCATTATCAACTGTTGCCTGAAGTAGCACTTAGGGTGTGAAGAACATTGGAGAAAATACGCTGCAAGAACATAAACAATGGGAGTACTCGGAAACGGAAAAAGGAACATAATAATAATTAATATAATAATAACTAGATTGCATGCTACAGAACAGATGAAGGAAAAGCCGACAGAGAACCTGAACAGAAGATTCCGTGGCATACCGCTTACGTTTGAAGAAATTCCTTAACATATCCAAGGTATTTGCATAAATCCCCTGATATATGAATGTTGTTAAAGAAATCTCCTGCTATGCCATGCCTTTTAAAAAAAATCATCTGCCATGCCTACGACTTTTATAAGAAATCCCCGGATGCAATGACTTTTTGAATACATCCCCTGATGTACCAGTGACTTTTGAAGAAGTCCCCTGATATACCAATGACTTTTCAAGAAATCATCTGATATATCAATGACATTTGAAGAAATTCTCTGATATATCAACGACTTTTAAATAAATCCACAGATATACTAATGACTTTTGAAGAAATCGGCTGATTTACCAATGACTTTTCAAGAAATCCTCTGATATATCAATGACTTTTGAAGAAATTCCCAGTTATACCAATGACTCTTGAAGAAATTCCCAGATATACCAATGACTTTTGAAGAAATCCTGTGATATGCCTATAGCAAAAACTTTTAAGAAATTAACTTTTAAGAAATTCCCTGTTGCATCCATGACTTTAACAAAAAATCTCTCATATAGCCTACTCATTGAATTTCTAGAAATTCCTTGATATGGTCATCGATTTTGAAGGAATATCTTGATATACTCACGTTTTTTTAAGAAATAACTGATATGCCAAGGACTTAAAAACAAATTTCTCGAGAAAATCACCACTTCTTAAGAAATCACTTCAAACTAACAAGCAGCGTAGCCGCCCATCAGAAATACATTGTGATTCCTTCAGCGCGAACGAACATTTTTTTTGTCAGTAGCCAATTTGGCAGCGCGTTTGATCCATCTCCTCGGGACGCATTCTCTTTTATTGTTTGATCGAATGAATGGCCTCCGCATGGGAAGACGTGAGAATGTGGCAATGGGGAAAAACGAGGCTGAGACTTACTCGAAACCACCGCCACCACGTGCTTGCCATCAGATAAAAACAGCTAAAAATACTCTCCTGACACCGTGTGTCGGAGGCCCTTTCGTGAAAGGCATATATTCAAGCAGGAACCACGCTCTGGAGGAAAACATTTGCAGACACGTCAACTTTCCTCTTCATGTTGTTTATCACAGTCGAATAACCTCCTTCTCTTAAGTAAAAAAAAAGTTTGAATCAAGAGAAATTGGATAATTTCTTGATTTGGTTCATTTTACTTCGCCTTTTTCAACTCTTGGCTAATCGAGAAGATAAGGATGAGTGATGATGTGATGAGACTGATGAAAGGACACTCATTAAGAACATCCAAAACACGCAGGCTGCGATTCGAACCCGCGCCCCCTGGCATTGTAGCACGCAGAGCTAACCACTCCGCCACATAGGTCGGATAATTTGATAATTCCGACAAACGCACAATTTACAGTGTAGATCTTTCTCCAAGAAATCAATATTGTTTAAACACAGGCCTATAAATTAATTTCAATACATTGTGACCACTCGGCGAAGTTTTATACTGACAAAATTTGTTTTAACTCGATGTTATAATCCGACAGGCTAATCGGTATACTAGCGCCAAGAGTCTGAATGCTTACTTCAGGCTTTCACTAGCGATACTACTCCCATGTCAGGGTTTCAAATGCGGTGGTGGACCTTTACTTGATCTGCAGTTTAAAACGGGATGCGAACCACTGTGCAATGTGGCGCCAGCAATGCCACTACGCCACTGGAAACCCCAAGGTTTTACAGTGATGAATGCATATTTAGGGGGTTAATAGAGTAGTTGGTTAGCATACCGGATTACTGTTAAAAATCACAGCTTCGTCGTAGGTTCGATCCACACCATCGGTAAAAAGAAATGGGACAATATTCGTGTTTCGTCAATGAGGAAACTTACTCCGTTGTCTTCTGGTGACCACAACTAATATGGTCTATTTTTCACCTGACGTCATAAGGAATGATGCGAAGTAGATCTGCTCTGTTTATTGGCGTCTATTATTTCAATTCATGATCACCAAATTATGGGGAATATAAAGGGTGATGGGTACTTCACATATTTTGGGTGTACACTTTAGTTCAGGTACGTGGTACATAATTCATAAATCCAACCTCATAAAATATGCCACTTCATGTGAACAGAAGTGTAGCCGATGTATTGGCTCATGAGAGAAAGACGCTACTATGAGCTGTTCAACATTGATTTCCACATAAGCCCTGATCCATTTTATTTAATTTTGGTTATTTAGCGTCACTTTTCTGGCACTTTTGGCTAATCGCGACGATGAGTGATGATATTATGACACTGATGGGAGGGAAACTCACAAAGAACACCCATGCCCAGGTCAGGATTCGAACCCCATTCCTCTCCACATAGGCCTTGCAAATACTCTTCCCGATCAGTAAACGATTTGTAGAGTACACCCATGCCTGAACTCCAACCCAGGTGGTTCTGTTTCATCGACATCACCGTGATTATCCTCAAGAGACAAAAAAAGCGGCGTTTAATAACAAAAAAGTACAAATACCGCGCTAGAGTCTCTCTCGAGCGCTGTGCTCATGCAGGGAGACCTCCTGAGAAAATTCCAAGGAAGCTTCCTCTCTTTAATGGCACCGGGAAAAATACCGAAATAATTTGGCACAGTGTCAAGCAAACACCAATCCACTATAGCAAGCGACCGGTTTTACTGTTCGGTGCTGTACCCGTACTTGGCGCTCCTGCCTGCATAGCTTCGGCAAAGCCCCCGGAACAATGCACCGTGAATGACAACTATCGCACCGAGCTGCTCAGCAAATTATTCCCTTTGCATTTCATACGCGCTACTCTAACCGCAGTTTCAACTGCGAGGGAATTTTAGTTCCATACAGGCTTAAAGGTCCAGGAATCCATAAGTTCTTATGGATTCTATTGGTTTCCGCAACAGGACCGGAACATTTTTTTTTCTCGCACAATTTCGGTCCAATGAACTGGGACAGTTATTGAAAATGATCCGGAAAAAAAGGTTCCGGGACCGAATTGAAATATTTTAAAAATTGTTATGATCGATTTGCTTTATTTTACTTCGCATTTTGTGCCACTTTTGGTTAATTCGCGAAGATGGGGATGAGTGATGATATGATGAAATTGATGAATGGACACTCACAAACATCCATGCCCAGGCCAGGATTCGAACCCGGGACCCCTGGCGTCGTAGCTAATATTTTAAAGATATAAAGGTTCTATACGGGCCAGAACCCTTTTACGTTTGCTGATTTTCTCTCCCGGACCGGAACTGGTTATTTGCAATTCCTGAACCTTTAACAACCCGGGGTCATACGCATCAGAAGGACTGTGATGGGTTACTCCTGATGGTACGTGACACATGCGCTCTATCACCACCAAGCAGCACGTCGCCAACCCTAGGCAAATAATAAAAAAAAATGCCACCCCTTTCACAATTCTCTCTGTGAAAGTGTTGTGATACATAATTAGTTGGAGAAGTGCATCTGATTTTATCTGTTTTGTTTCACCGCGCTATTCTGACACGAGGTTTAAAGGCTGGCCCTCCATACAAGTACCTAAAAATCAACCTCTCTTCTACGTTGTACACATTGAACTGCATTCTGCATACTAGCGAGGCTCTGGCGTCTGCTATCTCAGCCAGTATAATCAATCCTCTGTGGCGCTCGTGTTGTGTGCTGTCCTTGTGTGTGTGGAAAATCACAGATATACGAGGTGTGGCTAGAAAAAAACCGGATTGATGTTGCTGTCGACAAACGGCAAGCACGTCAAGGATAAGCGGTGCATGGGTGTATAACGTGATATCTTGCCTACCGGCTGTGTGATTGCCCAGGGTGCGCGACGCTCAGTTCTTCTGTAGTTTGTGGACGAAGTGGACCGTACATCTGTGCTCCGTCGGAAAAGAAATTAAGTGTGAAAGTGGAACAGCGTATCAATCTGAAGTTTATCAAACTCTGAACATCCACCACAGAAACTTATGGTTTGTTGGAGGAAGTGGACGGAGATGTGTGTTTATCACGCACTCAAGTATTTGAGTGGTTTCAAAGGTTTAGAGAGGGACGAGAAGTGATTGCGAACGACAAGCGTCTTGCACGTCAAAAACGGAATCAAACATGCAAATGCCGGTGAATTGATTCGAATTGTGTACCCAAAGGTCAAACTGTTAACCAACAATATTTCATTACGATGCTGACGATCCTTCATGGACGAGTAAGGAGACGACGACCTGATTTGTGGAGAAGCAAGTCATGGATTCTTCATCAGGACAATGTTACTACCCACACGCATTGTCAGTCAAGGCTTTATTGGCCAAGTATGGGATCCCAGTGTTAGAACAACCACTCTATTCGCCGGATCTCGCTCCGTGCGACTCTTTTTATTCCCAAAGGTCAAATCAGCACTGAAAAAAAACAGATCTAAGACCGTAGAATGTGTGAAAACAAAAGCGACGGAGGTCACGTTAGTCTGCAAAAATGTAGTCTAGTGTGCACTAAGTGGAAGAGAGGTTGACATTTGGTGTCTACAAATGTGTGAGAAGAGGAAAGAGAGAGAGGAAGCATATGTTGGATATGTACGTATAATTGTGAACAATAAATGAACAAAGATTCGTGAAGTCGTTACTTATGTTACACGGTCTTATTATTAACATTTCAACAATCAGATCGTGACAATATGTTACAAATTTTTACCTAACTTTTTAAACTGTAATAGGGTTCAGTCTAATGACAATCTGATCAGTTAAAATGTAGGTCTGTTACATGTGAGTCACTTCCTTGTTTGCTGAATCTCTGACGTCATCCGCAATAGCAATGAAGATATGGTATGTTTGTTAAGGGACAAAGCGTGCCTGGAGTATATGCGCTCTTTGTGTACACTTCTCACTGGTTCTGTCGACAAACAGGAACTGCTACGGTGAATGTGCATCATAATGTTAGTAACTGCTTCGTTGCGGCTGAGTCTATACTTTGGGCACTCAAATGTATGAACTATAAATATGAGAGAATTTAGAAGACATGTATTTTGGAAAATTTGAAACTGATAACTATTTTTGTAGGGCAATAATTTCAAGTTATATATTCTACTCATACACCGATTTGATCAATGTAGTAGTTAATAATTAGCAAATTTTAATATATCCTGGTTTTAATAAACAGAGAGAGCCGCACATTAGGTGTATTATAAACCAAATGTGCGGCTCTCTTTAGTCCTTCGCAGCTGCCGCGGTTGTTGTCGACTAATCGACTGACGATCTAGTGAGCGAGGGTTTCTGGTTCGAGTCTTGGCTTGGATATTGGTGTTCCTTCAATCGAATGACCATTCATCTTCATCGTCGCGAGACAAGCGTGGAAGAAAAGCGACTCAATGTTACAATTCTATTGTGTGTGTATATATATACATTTCAAATCAGCGCATTTGATCCTCCCACCATGCTTTCTAAAACCTAGAATAGACATTATCTGGGGAGGGAGCAAATTCATTTACATGATTATTCCCGTTTCCTGGATGATATTTTTTGGCTCCAGGTTCAAATCCCCTTCCCATATAAATTGCTGAGTACGCTACTGGGCTCTCCAACCCGATATACGCTGAATTTTGAGAAAACTGATCGACGGACACCCTGTATTAAGGGAAAATGGACATATATATATAGGGTCTACTGCATTTAGAAAAAACCTTGACACGCACTGTATTTAGGGGACACAGATAGACAGACACGCTGCGTTTAGGGGAAAAGTGATCAAACGACACACTGTATTTAGGGAAAACGTATCGACACACACACTGCATGTAGGATAAATGCATCGACGGGCACCCTGTATTTATGGAAAACTGATCCTACATTTAAAGAAACTGATCAATGGACACAGGCTATTTACGGAAAATTGATCAACGGACACCCTGTATTAACGGAAAACGGATGGACAAACGCACACACACTGTAGTTAGTGATACCGGATCGACAGACGCACTGTATTTAGGGGAGAACGAATGGGCAGACACGGCATTTAGGGAAAGCGGGTCGACACACACAAAATGTATTTCTGGAAAACTGATCAGCGGATACCCTGTATTTACGTAAAACAGATCGGCGGTAATTGTGTTGGATCGACATCTGACATGATGAAGACACGAACAAATCTTTCAGACAATGGATGTTATGAATGACGTAGCACTAACCTGAATAACTTCCACAGTGAGCATACAATTAACATACTAGTTAAGCGTACAAGAACCGATTGTTCTTATTCAGCTGGTCAGACCTTCCGCTTCGATTCAGTTCTTCACGACCACAACACACTACAAACTCTCGCAGACAACAGATAAATAGGGACATTGAATTTTCGCGATGCGCGAAATCGCGAAATGTGAAAAAAAGATGCAATTTTGAACATTCTGCACGTAACTACACCCCCATGATGAAATATGAATGAGTTTTATTCGCGAAATAATGCGAAATGTGTGCTTTTCCACGAAATGAACACTTTTTCGCGAAATAACCGTGAAATATCATCAAATTAAGTAGAAAACACGCAAAAACAGGCAATCGAGGTTGTGCGCGCAAACTGTCGATTTGTAACGAAACGTTTGCCTAAAGTTTCCTACCACTTGCAACTGAAGAACGTTTTATTTTCGATCACATCAGGAAGACGCTGCAAACTGGGATTTCCCATGCACATAATCTCAGTTCGAAAACTTTGCTCCCTGCCAAGCTGCATTCCTTTCTTCCCCCGAATGTCTACTCAACTTCCAGTTTCATTGAACTTGCTAGCTGTAGCAGCGATAAGATTAGTCTGTTCCCGCACATCAAGGGAAACAATGGTGTAATTTGTGTTCAGTCATGAATGAATTTTGTTTATCATCATGTGATTTTTAACATGTGTTTGTGTATGTGCAGTTGTGATTATTTTATTTGTTGGACAGCAAGGATATCCTTTAAATACATACAATGAATAAATCACTTGAGATATGCAATTTACAAATGAAGTGATTTTGTGTTGATGTTTTCTTTTTGGTTGGACAGCTAAGTACTTGTGTATGTGTACGGTATATAAAAATGAAGTTGTTTATAAATTTATAGCCCTTTTGTATGTTGTTGCCTCTCATAATGAAAAGGTGTGTGCCAATTTTTTTTCCACCGCTGGTATATACCGCTGATCTAACATTTTATTTACCGCTCTCCTCAGTTTTTATTTACCATAAATTTGTCTCCCTACAGATAAGCCTCCCTGCTGGGAAAGCATACATGTAAATCTGGCAAGCAAAGTTTGGTCAGAATGCAGGAAAGTAAGAATTTCCTCATCGGTAGCAAGTTGAGGATCCAGTAGGCATTTAAGTAGGAGCAGTAAATCAAAAATAAACCTACAGTCAATAAGCGCGTTTCCTCATGGGAATAAACAGTAAGTGTGTTCTGTGCGAGTGTCTCTTTTATCAATTTCATCACATCGTCACTCATCCTCACTGTCGCGACTAGAACAAAATCAAGGATGTATTAAGAGGAGGGGTCCGCCCTCCTCCCCGAAAAACTTTCCAAGTCCAAAATTAAATACTTGTTTACTGTTTTACAATATGAAACTCATTTATTTACGCAGAACTTACTTAAAAGTAAGGATTAGACTGATTATACAGCTTTGAGTTGACAGTACTTGGGAAAATAAATGTATGCGTACCAACAATGATCAGGAACTACTTTTCATCAGCTGGATCTAACAATCTTTTAGGTATTTAATTAATAATCCATTTAATTTCTTTTGACGGTTTCTTTGGTAGGACAATTGTTTTTATAAAAAAATTAATGATCTTAACTAGGCTGTTATATCTCTATTCTTATACCATCCTTTTACCTGTCCGTGTAATAATATTTTTTTTATTAACCGTCTTATTTTAAATTTTATCAATACATATTAATATTAACCGATTGTTTATGAATTTTATCATTATAATTATTATTATTATGCGAGAAAAAATACAAATACAATTCTTTAGTGAACACAAAAACAATATTTTTAATATCCTTTTCCCTAAATATAGTGTGTCGACCAGTTTTCCTCAAAACAGTGTTGTATCATCTATCGATCAGTTTTCCCCAATCAGGGTTGCTACGATTCTTTGATTATGAAATTCCCTGACATTTCCAGGTTTTCCAGTCCAAAAATTAAATTTTTTCAGACATGTTTATCATCACGATTTTTTTTTTATTTTGAACCTTGTGTTTTTCAATTAAATATATAATCCGTTAATGATTGTGAACATTCAATTTCACAACTTTTTTTTAGCAAATTTCATTCTACACACACAAGAACACGTAAAAATTCGAAGAGTAAAATGCAAAATTACAATCGGCATCAAATGTATTGAGTGCTACAATCACCTGCATCTAGCCTTCAGGCTAAGGTAACAGAGGTCCATTATTTCACCATAAAGATCTCCACAATATAAGAACAACAGAAAAAAAATCATAAACCCTACACAATTTTTCATTTTCTGGCGGATTTATAGTGTCGTAGAAAATGCTGCTTTTTTGGCTTACATTTATAAGTACACAGCATCTGGAGAAATTTTTGTTGCATATAGGAATTCTATAGGAAATGCCAACAAGACTAAGATCTATTAAATCATAGACGATAACCTCATATTCACCAACCTTTCCGATGATTATGATCAAATCATACGTCAATGTACTTTAGTTATCAATCAGATATCTGGACCGCAAGTTTTACTTTGATATTCTTTACAATATCTAGTATTATAAAAGTGAAAATTTATTACAGAAATTCGAAGAAACCATAATTTTGCACAAGACTGAGAATCATTAAGAACGAAAGAAACAAGTTTCTAAACTGAATCGTTCTTGGGAGTGGAATCACAAGAACCAAATCCAGAAATGGAAGTGAACTGCTTATTAATTTTGCAACTTTTTCTCTTGAAGACTCAAAAAATGCACGTAAATTCCACACAATCTGCAAAATTCCCTCCAGGGGAGTTGATCCTGGAGATATCATACAGGAAACGGGAAAAATAATATAAATGAAATTGCTCCCTCCCCGTATTTATGTGTATTCTAGACTCTAGAAAGGACAAAACTTTCATTATTGCACTACAATAATGCACTGTAAACAAAGGTGGCGTGAGCATAGTTGAGTAGAATCGCAGGTAACAGACAAAAAGACATGGCCATCAAATTGTCAGCATTTAAGGAAAGTCAATGTTCAAGAAATACCATCATAACTGGGTTACTTTGTCCGTACAATAATAGTTATTACTAGATTGCGGATTTTGCATATTTGCATATTTTATTCCGGTCCTCTAATTAATATACTAAAGTTGTTTCAGAGCATTCCGAACCGAAGTAGGGGGGTTTTAAAGTGCATATGAATGCATATTTAAGGTGTTCGTGCATATTACGTGAAAAAATCATTAAATTGATAGTTTTTTTAAAATATATTTGTTTACTTGGTTAATGTTTCGTCTGTGGAGTGTTTCTGAGAGTAAAATTTTCAAGCACAAGTGTTCGAAAACCTGTGTTTATGCGCTGCAGGGCAGTTCGTGATGCACTACGTAAGTACGATTTCCGATTGTATTTTCATTTTTAGTCTCTCTCCTTCACATAAAATTACCACTTAAACATGTTTTCTTTAATAACAAAATTAGATTCCCCATTTGCGGGTATTTTTGTTTTCTTATTTGCAAAAGTAACAAATTTTCTGACATACTTTGCACAGTTTTGTGGAACTTCAACTGCTTCTTTTTCCAATATCATTTCTTCATTCGGGTATCTTGAGTTAAAATTGCGTATGTCTTACTTTCAGAAATTTTACGGCCAAGCGGAAATAGAGAAGACAAGTTACTAATCTTCGTCACATGATTAAAGCACGAAAAACATTACAAGTATTTTATCCAAAGTTGACCCATGTAACGTGTGTTGTACATGGTCTTCATAGAGTTGCGGAAGAAATTCGTGCACAGTTTCCAGATATAAATAATGTGATTTCTGCTGTGAAAAAAGTATTTCTGAAAGCACCTTGTATTCGTTCCAACATCTGTAATGTACAGCTTTTTTCTGATTTATGTAAATATAAATTTTTCGTGTGTGTGTATAGATATGTTTTTACATTGGCCTGCCTCGTTGCTCGTTCCCTCTGCCGGTTGAGGAACGCGTTCTTCGGCACCCTTGTTCGGCTACAGGAATGCTTTTTATTGCAAAATCCACTTTTCCCAATTTCACGGGTACGGGGGGAATTCTTTCTAAATATCGGCATGCACCGTTATTCCACCCCAATCATGCGCTAGCCTCTCCCGGTCTTCAACCAAAATCTGTTTTTTTGTATTAATAAAGGAGGCTAAGTCCTTCGTTACTGACGACATGTCGCAACGTAGGACCGACGCCTGATCTCTCCTCGAACCTAAGCGCCGGTGGGCATCGTTTTGCCGCTTCTCCAGTCCAGAAATGAATAGGGAAGCCTTGATTCATTGCTTTCCGCACTTGTGTCCAAGGAGGGATCTGTTTTTTTTTTTTTTGTTGTTTTTTTTTGCCGAAAGGTGCCATGCCAGTGTTGCCAACCATGTTTCGCTTGCCTACAGCAGCGATCGCAAGCCCCCTTAGAAATTCACCATCCACATATATAAATTATACTTCATATTCCGTGTTGAAAACGTTCCTTCAATCACAATCGGCATAAGTTCAGTGTATAAGAATATTAATATTGTGTTTAGGGGTAGTTCAGCTTGTTAATGAGAACCATGTATTTGTTATTAAAAGGGGGGACTTTGATATTGTATGGAAGATGTGTGTGATATTTTATTGATAAAGGGGGAACATTTATGTTCAATGAAACAATTCATTTGGGGGTGATATTTCATTAATATAACTGGACAAGACATGCAAATGGAATAGTGGGGATGAAGATTTTGTTCATCGGTGTGTGCGTGTTTGCGTGGAGGAGTCCCTAGACGGCAGCACCGGACGGTAAGGACATCTTTGGGGCCCCGACGAGCAACAGCCCCAGGGCCGCTTTCAGCAGTACCACGGGTCCAAGTGTGTGTATTGGTTCCCATTTAGATTCGGTGGTCATTCCAAAGGAGGGGATGACGCCAAAATATGTGGCAACCCTGGAATCGAAGGGGACCGGTGGAGGACAATTTTTGGAGAGAGACGGGACAGTTGACTTAGAACCGCGGTGAGATAGAGAAGTGAGTTTCTAGACACTTGTACTACCGCGAAGATATACCGAAGTACCGTGCGTCCATTTCGATCTTCAACCGAGAGATCGGGAGAAGTGTGGCGGGCGGCGCTGACGGAGATGCCGACATTTGCGGCCTGTAATGCTCGCTTATATTTATGGACATATTCACACATTTATATAAATATTGCAAAAATAGCACTAACCTGTGTTATAACACGCAAAAGTTCTTCTGTAATTCATCACACAAATAAACACGCTTTAGAAACGATGTTAAGAGCCATAGATAATAAAGCATTTTAATCATAGTTTTGACCAGTAACGTCCTGCTTAAGTTTATATCCTTGAAAGAGTTTTGTGGCCATGTGAATCGTTTGGAGGTTTCGAATGTGCAACACTGTATCAAGATTACGCTGCAGACGAAACCTTTAAAAGTGAATGGTTTTCGTGAGCTTCCTTGCAATCCGAAATCTCCGAGCTAGAGTTTTTTTGTTCCTTCGCGACTAGATGAAGACAGAGTTGTGAATATAGTGGCGAGCAATGTAAACCAAGAGCGTGTTAATTTCGTACTGTGCGCAAGAGTGTTATTCTTTGTTACTTGCAGTTACTTGTTTGTGTTATTGCAGTGTGTATGTGTGTTGTATCAGTGAGACGATTGGAATGCTAGCCGCAAGGTTCACGTTAGAACAAAGGTTTTTTTATGTATGACACATACGTGAAAACAGACTCGTGTCGAGACGTGTGTAGGCAATTTGTACAGAAATTCCCAGGCGTTTCAACTCCACACAGAGATACGGTTAGACATCTTGTCCTTAAATTACGAGAAACTGGATCGTTAAATTTTAAAACACCTAAGCAAAAACGACGGATTCTAACCGAAGCAAAACTCGATGAAATTGGTGCAGCGTTAGAACGTTCTCCAAACAAACCTCTACGCCGTGTTTCACAAGAGGTGGGTATGTCAAAATCATCGGCACATACAACCACTAAGCTACTAAAATTAAAACCGTACTCTTATAACACAGATTAGTGCTCGTTTTGCAATATTTATATAAATGTTTGCATATGTCCATAAATATAAGCGGGCATTACAGACCGCAAATGTCGGCATCTCCGTCAGCGCCGACCGCCACGCTTCTCCCGATCTCTCGGCTGAAGATCGAAATGGACGCACGGTAGTTCCGGTGATATCACTTTGGTGATATAAAGAAGTACGGTTCCGAGTTGGCCAGGAACTGTCGGTTACGTATGTGATCGAGTGACCGTGGACCGTGACACCGTACGGAAGTGTAACCTCGCGCACTGACCGCAGTCGTCGTGCCGTTGCCCGGGCTTCCTTTCCCATGCTGTCGGGACTCGACCTGAGGACCCCACCTTGACTCTGTGACCCTGCACACGGACCAGCGCTGGACGGAGGACGACGTACATACATCGGCCGGACCAAGGTAGGATTGTGGCCACCACCCCCACAACAGTGATTTCGTGAGTGATAGCTCGCAACACTATTTTGGGCCCAGAGGGGAATGTGTTGGGGTACGTTGGCCAACGTAGATGGTTGCTTTATGTTTGTATATATATCTTGTGTAATAGGGTCTGTACAGTATTTTCGTGTGTCTATATAATATATGTATAAAGACGACTATTTGCTTTTCTCGAATGCATCACCCTCTTCTAATGCAGAGCTCGTGGGCATTGGCTGGCGATTTGGTGAGGTAGACGAGCATATCAAAATTTATTTCAACTCCAGCGACTTTTCGCTCAGAATCCATGCTCTACCGGCGCGTCTACCGAGCTACAGCCGCAGCCGTGCATCACACATCAGTGGGAGCATTATTGCAGAAAAGGCAGATAAAGTGACTTCCAAGAACCCAGGTTTGAATTTTTTGTGCACAGTGAAAGCTGTGCTACAAGGTGAATCAACAGAACTATTACAAGATCTCACGCCAGAGGACATAGCTGCATTGAAATATTGTCCAGTGACAAGTTGTAGTGTGGAGCGCACCTTTTCTTCATACAAGGATATACCGTGCGTCCATTTCGATCTGCAGCCGAGAGATCGGGAGAAGCGTGGCGGGCGGCACTGACGGAGATGCCGACATTTGCGGCCTGAAATGCCCGCTTATTTTTATGGACATATGCAGACATTTATATAAATATTGCAAAACGAGCACTAACCTGTGTTATAAGAGTATGATTTTAATTTTAGTAGCTTAGTGACTGTATGTGCCGATGATTTTGACACGCCCACCTCTTGTGAAACACGGCGTAGAGGTTTGTTTGGAGAACGTTCTAACGCTGCACCAATATCATCGAGTTTTGCTTCGGTTAGAATCCGTCGTTTTTGCTTAGGTGTTTTAAAATTTAACGATACAGTTTCTCGTAATTTAAGGACAAGATATCTAACCGTATCTCTGTGTGGAGTTGAAACGCATGGGAATTTCTGTACAAATTACCTACACACGTTTCTACACGAGATTGTTTTCACGTAGGTACGTGTCATACATAAAAAATCTTTGTTCTAACGTGAATCTTGCGGCTGGCATTCCAATCGTCTCACTGACACGTCACACATACACACTACAATAACACAAACAAGCAACTGCAAGTAACCAAGAATAACACTCTTGCGCACAGTACGAAATTAACACGCTCTTGGTTTACATTGCTCGCCACTATATTTACAACTCTGTCTTCATCTAGTCGCGAAGGAACAAAAAACTCGAGCTCGGATATTTCGGATTGCGAGGAAGCTCACGAAAACCATTCACTTTTATCGGTTTCGTCTGCAGTGTAATCCTGATACAGTGTTGCACATTCGAAACCTCCAAACGATTCCCATCGCCGAAAAACTCTTTCAAGGATATAAACTTACTGATCAAAACCATGATTAAAATGCTTTTTTATCTGTGGCTCTTAACATCGTTTCTATAGCGTATTTATTTGTGTATATAAGAGCAGAACTTGGATGAATTACAGAAGAACTTTTGCGTGTTATAACACAGGTTAGTGATCGTTTTGCAATATTTATATAAATGTCTGCATATGTCTATAAAAATAAGCGGGCATTACAGGCCGCAAATGTCGGCTTCTCCGTCAGCGCCGCCCGCCACGCTTCTCCCGATCTCTCGGCTGCAGATCGAAATGGACGCACGGTACTAACTGATAAACGAAAAAAAATCACTCTAACCAATTTAGAGATATGCTGTAGTGTTCTGCAATTTACATAAATTCAAAACTACTTAACGATTTTCGTTATATTGTGTTTAACAACTGGAAGTAGTAAATTCAATTGAATACAAGATTTTGCAACCTTACTTGACATGAAGCTGTTGTTGCTTCGTCTTTACTTTCAATGGTCACTATGTGTGTATGTAGTACTTTAAAAAATAAATGTATTTCGAGGTATTTTTTTGTGCCTATATTTTTCCTTTAGTGCATAATTTGCATATTTGAGTGCATATTTTACTTGTTCTTAGTGCATAGATGAATGCATATTTTCCACTTTTTTAGTGCATATTGATCCGCACTTTAGTTACTACTATGTCATGAAGCGGAAAAAAAGTAATGTTTGATCTTAACTGAAGTGAAAAATCAGTCATCTGAGAAATCTAAATTGTAGTGATGAACTGTTTATTTTCTTAAGGTGGGAAATTACAGACTAACATAACAATACTGACTTCATTATTAATATGGCTGATCGTTTTCTACCCTTCCAAAAAAATATTTAAAAGGGTAGCATTTAAGAAATTTATTAGTCAGCAAATTGTACTTTATACGCGTATTTTTTTTTTAAAAAAAAACTTACATTTACAGAATTTCCATTAATTTTACAAAAAATAATATGCCTGTTAGAACAATTATCACTACCCAGTCTTAAGATTAAGGTAATACATTTAGAAATGTAGGGACAGAGAAAGAAAATACATAGTGGAGGATTATCCTGCTTCCTCCTCTTCAATTCGAACAATGAGTTGGCTGACAATATGACGAACAGTGTGTTTATAAATGTTTAGTTAGGACTGTTTGGAACAAACTATCGTTACGACACCAAAATACACGCAAAATCCTCGCTTAATTCCTCGAATCCAAGGACGGTACAAAATTAACCAAATTTTCATTGAATCGCCCCGTATAACACCTAATTCCTGATCGACAAAGGTATGCGCGACCGCGAAAACACAAAAAAAAAAACTGACGACCGCGGGGTAGACACGAAGACGTGATAACCTAGTAATGTCCTCGTTCAATTTCTCAAATCCAAGAACGGTACAAAATTAAAGAAATTTTCACTGAATCGCCCCGCATAACACCAAATTCCTGATCAACAAAGGTATGCGGGACCGCGCAAAGACAAAAACACAACTGACGACGGCGGGGTAGACAGGAAGACGTGATAACAAGCCAGCGCACTGGCGTCTATTATTGGACACGGTCGAAGATAGCAGCTACACGTGCATTTCGGTGCTGAAATTGTCTGGCCGACAACGGGGGGAATTCACAACACGGAAAGGTCTCCGTGGGTTAGAGGTCGTGGCTATTGGAGTGTTTGTCTGCGCCGCGCTATATTTGAACCCCCCTTTTCCCTTCGTCCGTGTAGTTAGCAACGCCGGAAATAGGAAAATATCATTAAAAATGTTCCAAGATAACCCGTCGGTGGCTCCGCATGCGCACGTCAGTGTTGCACATGGAGGGAAATTTCCCTCAACGAAGCAGGAGTGGGAAAAATGGGAAATTTTACGGAAGATCTTACGAATACACCTCGTTCTGTGCCTGGGTAAATTACATTGTCAACCACACCAGGCTTTAAAATATTGAATTCTGTTAATGTGAAGATGCTATCATCTGTTTTCTTGGCGTTTTCATTTGACACTCACATTGTGGAAAACAGACTGGCTGAAAATTGTGATGGCTTACTATTTCCTTTGACGTTGGGTGTACCAGTCAAAAAAAACAACCTTCAAATTATGTCTCTAGATACTTCCTTTCCCTTTTCTCACATTCCAAATTGCCATTCTGGGGGAGGCTCAGTACTCAGTAAACTGTAGGCTCAGTACCGATTAGCCTATAAGAGCATAAAGTGATCTGAAAACTAAAAAATAATGTCTTCTCTCTCTCCCCTCTCTCTTTCTCCAAGGAAAGAAAGAAGGAAAGAAAGAGGGCTTGCAAGGAAAGAAAAGAATGAGAGAGAGAGAGAAAAAAAGAATGGGGAAAAACGAGAGAGAAGGAGAGTGAAAGAAAGACCTAGTTCTCCCAACCTAACCCCTGACCTGTTATATCTCTATCTCTCTCTCTCTCTCTCTCTCTCTCTCTCTCCCTTATATATCTCTCTCTCTCCATCTCTCTCCCTTATATATCTCTGTGTATTCTCTTTCCCTTATCTCTCTCTCTCTCTCGCCCTCTCTCTCTCTCCCTTCTCTCTCTCTCTCTCTCTCTGTGTATTTTCTCTCCCTTATCTCTCTCTCACTCTTTCTCTTTCTCTCTCCTTTATCTCTCTCTCTCTCGCCCTCTCTCTCTCCCCCTCTCTCTCGCCCTCTCTCTCTCCCCCTCTCTCTCTGTATTATTTCTCCCTTATCTCTCTCTCTCTCTCTCTGTGTATTCTCTCCCTTATCTCTCTCTCTCTCTCTCGCCCTCTCTCTCACTTTCTCTTTCTCTCTCCCTCTCTCTCTGTATTCTCTCTCCCTTATCTCTCTCTCTGTGTATTCTCTCTCCCTTATCTCTCTCTCTGTGTATTCTCTCTCCCTTATCTCTCTCTCTCTCTCTCTCTCTCTCTCTGTGTGTGTGTGTGTGTGTGAAGAAGTGGGTTACTTTCTTTCTTTCTCTCTCCCTCTTTTTCTACCTCTCTCTCTTTCTCTCTCTCTCTCTCCCTTTCTCCCAAGAGGGAAAGAAAGCAAAATATATCTCGATGCAGAATGAAGAAAACCCGGTGTGAATATCTCTCGCAGTTTCCATAATACGATCGAAGTAAGGGTTGGGCGACTTTTGAAACGCGCTGTATTTTATTGCTTCCGTATCGTACTTTCAGTTACCTGCAAGCTGTAAATGCCGGCTCGCCTCCTTGGGTAACGAACATACTCTCGGTGCGGGGATCGATTTCCTGGGGTGCGTAACCTCGATCCGATTTATACACTAATAATAAATAATGGTAAGCTTCCATAGCATCAGTTGCGAGAGGTGAAAACACAACTTTTAAAAGAACCCGGCACATATTTGGATATGAAAGTAAGGATTGTTAACCGTCTCAGTGGTAGACCTGAATCTCCTCAGAACTGTGGAGATCTTCCCCAATTCCTGCTTTACCAAAGACTCCAGATTACTTCTCTCATTTACGAATGACCCCCTTCACTCCTTCCCCCCCAACTATTTATTCTCCCCTCTTTCCACATAACAATGCCCCATTTATTTAGGTGTAATCCTTCCTACTCGCACATTTCCTGGTTATGCCCCTCAGTAAATCCCACTCGGTAATAACTGACATAAGCATGGCTGGACTGATTGCTGTCTGGGGGTAATGACATCTTTTATATTATTAAATTTCCTATTCCTGATTTTCAATGATTATCCTTTCTTTTTATACATAATTATCATCTCCTCACGCTTCTCAAAACTTCTATTTTAATGACTCCATAACTTCAATTTTATTCCAATCAAATTTAACATGCTTATTCGTGTTTTTTCAACTATACGCCATTTTATCGTTCCAAGGGTTCACTGTGTATTACAGTCATCAATCTCTATTAACTTCTCTCCTGCAAAGAGGACATTTTTGATTTAATTTAAATTTTAGAATATTCTAATTTATTATCCACCAAATGGTATTTTTTACAGCTTATATCGTATTTTCTTTTATAGAAGCACAAACGGCGTAGTAAAAATATTGCACTTGTGTCATTCTTTCGGGACATTTACTGCATCCCTCATATTCTCTCCACTTTTGACCATAAATTGTACTAAAAGTACGCCTGATAATCAAGTACTAGTAACTGTACCTGAGTTACTTTTTTAAATCAGTAACTGTACCAGAGTTACTTTTTAAAATCAATAACTGTAACTCAGTTACTTTTTAAAATCAGTAACTGTAACTCAGTTACTTTTTAAAATCAGTAACTGTAACTCAGTTGTTGTTTTTTTAAAATCAGCAACTGTAACTCAGTTATTTTTTTTTAAATCAGCAACTGTAACTCAGATACTTTTTAAAATCAGTAATTGTACCAGAGTTACTTTTTTTAAATCAGTAACTGTAATTCAGTTACTTTTTAAAATCAGTAACTGTAACTCAGTTACTTTTTAAAATCAGTAACTGTAACTCAGTTACTTTTTAAAATCAGTAACTGTAACTCAGTTACTTTTTAAAATCAGTAACTGTAACTCGGTTACTTTTTAAAATCAGTAACTGTAACTCAGTTACTTTTTAAAATCAGTAACTAACTCAGTTACTTTTTAAAATCAGTAACTGTAACTTATTTTTTTTTAAATCTGTAACTGTAACTCAGTTATTTTTTTTTAAAATCAGTAACTGTAACTCAGATACTTTTTAAAATCAGTAATTGTACCAGAGTTACTTCTTTTTAAATCAGTAACTGTAATTCAGTTACTTTTTAAAATCAGTAACTGTGACTCAGTTGCTTCTTAAAATCAGTAACTGTACCGAAGTTGCTTTTTAAAATCAGTAACTGTACCGGAGTTACTTTTTAAAATCTGTAATTGTACCAGAGTTACTTCTTTTTAAATCAGTAACTGTACCAGAGTTACTTTTTAAAATCAATAACTGTAATTCAGTTACTTTTTAAAATCAGTAACTGTAACTCAGTTACTTTTTAAAATCAGTAACTGTAACTCAGTTACTTTTTAAAATCAGTAACTGTAACTCAGTTACTTTTTAAAATCAGTAACTGTAACTCAGTTATTTTTTTAAAATCAGTAACTGTAACTCAGTTATTTTTTTTAAATCAGCAACTGTAACTCAGATACTTTTTAAAATCAGTAATTGTACCAGAGTTACTTCTTTTTAAATCAGTAACTCTAATTCAGTTACTTTTTAAAATCAGTAACTGTGACTCAGTTGCTTCTTAAAATCAGTAACTGTACTGAAGTTGCTTTTTAAAATCAGTAACTGTACCGGAGTTACTTTTTAAAATCAGTTAACTGTACCGGAGTTACTTTTTAAAATCAATAACTGTAATTCAGTTACTTTTTAAAATCAGTAACTGTAACTCAGTTACTTTTTAAAATCAGTAACTGTAACTCAGTTACTTTTTAAAATCAGTAACTGTAACTCAGTTACTTTTTAAAATCAGTAACTGTAACTCAGTTACTTTTTAAAATCAGTAACTGTAACTCAGTTATTTTTTTAAAATCAGTAACTGTAACTCAGTTATTTTTTTTAAATCAGCAACTGTAACTCAGATACTTTTTAAAATCAGTAATTGTACCAGAGTTACTTCTTTTTAAATCAGTAACTCTAATTCAGTTACTTTTTAAAATCAGTAACTGTGACTCAGTTGCTTCTTAAAATCAGTAACTGTACTGAAGTTGCTTTTTAAAATCAGTAACTGTACCGGAGTTACTTTTTAAAATCAGTTAACTGTACCGGAGTTACTTTTTAAAATCAGTTAACTGTACCGGAGTTACTTTTTAAAATCAGTTAACTGTACCGGAGTTACTTTTTAAAATCAGTAACTGTAACTCAGTTACTTTTTGAATCAGACAACTGAATCTGTTACTGAGTTACTTTTTAAAAATAACTTTCGAAACACTGGTGTGTGTATATAACAAATATGTACTAAAACAAAAAGGTAACAATGTACGCAGCACTAAAAGCCACACTTGAAGCTAAATTCCGAGCACCAGAACCGATGAAAACACGCAAAAGGATGTACGGTAACGACCTATGGCAGCAGAGGGGATAAATAAGGGAATATTTTTATGTGCTGGAGGGAAATTATAGGATGGATACACTGCCAAACCGAAAATACCTGGTGGCTATTTCTGGCCATGCCACAGGCAGCGAGGAAACTGCCCACTACTCCTTTCCGTAGGAGTGGCTTCAGGATGTAAAATACGCCTACGAAGGGGGAGGGGGGGGTAGGTCACCTGAATTAAATGTTTCGCTACCGATATGTTTGCGTCAAAACAACATGGCATGTCTGCTTGTTACGCTGTTGACGGCATTGTTGCAAATTGGTCCATCCTTCACGCCGAAACTTGGCTAACAATGCCGGAATGGCACGTTACAAAATGGGGAAAAACAATTGGATAATCCGCTGTAAAGAACCGTTTGTTTCAGTTGACACTGTAACTCGTCGCAACGGTAACGAAATGTGGACATGAAGTGTACATTAATCGGTGTCGGGTTACAGTTATACGTTTGTTTGCTGGCTCGTACCGTCCATTTACGTCGCGATAACTCCACCGCTAAATCTAATCCGCACTTTTCTGCAAAGAAGTTCGGCTGCGATCGGGAATTTATGGGGCGTGGCCTGCTTCGGATCTCTGCACGGTGATTGGGAGTCTGTCTTCGGTCACGTGTGTCAATAATACGAACGTATCGTGCTCGAGATTCACGACTGGTTGGGTAGTAATGTTGAGTGAGCGAACAAGCACGAGATCTTACGGAAATCCCCGAACAGCTCCGTTTAAAAACTCATACGAAGTTTAGTTGAACTGAACGGGTAACGGGGGAAAGATTGGAGGTTTTACAGGGGCATTGCAACGGGGGAAAGATTGGAGGGTTTACAGGGGCATACTCATAGAAGTTAGAACAAGTACGCTAACAGCTACACCACAGTTTGTATTTTTCTTATTTTAAAGCCACTTTTGTCCTATTTAATTCAATCACGACGATATGGATGGATAATGGTTAGATGAAAGAACACTCGAGCTCAACTAACCAGGACTCGAATCTGGAACCCTTGGTGGAAAGTTCGTTCGGATTAGCACGGACACAGATTCTAGACCACAAACACGGGGTATAACTAGAGCAGGATCCTTAGAATCTTTGACTGCCACACAATATCTATAAACATACGACTAATAAGTATAGGCCTGTGCCTTAAGTATGATTCGTACAGGTTTATCAACGCTTTATAACTTGCGAATAACATATCCTACGACTAGGAAATCTCTAGATATATCGAACCGTGGAAAAATCCCCGTGGACAAAGCCGGGAAACACATTGAAGTCACACTTTTTGGCATAGTTACTAGTATACTTTAAATAAATACGTTTATTTTCTATCCGTATCTTGGTTAGTTTGGATCGCTTTTCTGCGTATAAGGTAATCGTGACGTTGGAGATGAAACACCACAATCCAGGAACTCGAACTATGCAGGCCGGAACAACTGCTACGTCATGGATACAGAGTGGAAAATTTAGCCAAAAGACGAACCATCCCATGATATCTGACCCTGAAAAACGGAACAATGATCACTTAAATTACAGTGCAATAGGACATGGTACTTTTCGACAAAATGAGCAAGAACAATCAAAAGATTGTATGTGTACATGGTACAGCCCGTGCCAGGAAATTTATAGAAAAAAATAGGTTGCCTGACGATGCCTGCCGAACTAAACTGTTATGAAAACCCATGCATAAACATTCTTCAGCTTTCATAAGATGATCTGATAAGTTTCTTCCAGAAACCTGTTTTTTTCTAAGAGTCTACACAAAGTATGTATCACGTCATTTTCTTATAATTGCATGTTAATCGTGAGGATGAGGCTGAACAATGCTAATTAAATAGGTGAGAAATTCTATTCTAGGACCAGTCTTCGCGCTACATAGGTCGGCGGATGAAGTTTATATCTTCAGCAGCACGGATAAAGATTCAAACCAGGAAGGCCAAATCCGGAGTTTATCCGGAGTTCAGAAATACCAATATTTCCACTTCATGCTCAGATAAGCTAACGCGACTGGACCTACAATTCAAAATGGGATCTGAACCACTGTGCAATGTGCCTCCGCCAGGGTTCTAGCCTACTGATCCTTAAAGACTATAGGATAAAGACTATTTGGAGAACGTATAAAACAGATATCAGATAATTTGAAAACTGGATATCCCCTCATCCGTGTAAGGTCATTGTGGTCATTCTCGGATTAAACATGTTAAAACATGTTGATGAATTGTTCTTAGGGCCGGACTGGACTTCAATATTCAACATCAATCGCTATAAATGACCGAAGTGTGAAGATTGATATGCTGAGCGAGGTTTAAAAGCCTATTTCATAAATAAACAGGCTGCACGAGCCTGGCGTTTAGATTAAAATTGTGATTCAAAGCATCGAGAGTCGAACTTGTGACTGCATGATTACTAGACGATAGCTATAGTAAGTACTGTCGGAAATATCCAAAAGGAGTTGGGTTTATTAATTTGGTAACATTCCTGGTTGCGAATAAGGAAGGTAGAAGGGGGGTTAGTTGATGGTTTACGGCAATGGACTCGTATAGGTCACCAGCAATTGAAAGTTTCATCCGTGGCTGTCAACAGGCCCAGGGAAATGCTTAGAAATGCGCCGAAATTTCCGGTCGCGATTAGATCAACGGCAGAAACAAGACAAAAGTTTTCAAAATAATAACAGAAAGAGAACACGAGATACGTCAAGTACAAAACCGAAGATGCTCACTAGACGAACCTAGAACATGTTTGATCTTGCGTTTGGATTTGACTTATTTTGTGTAACTTTTATCCCAATTTTAGAGCTCTTGCCGTCCGGGGTTCTATCGCCGGCAGGAGCCCCAAAATTTCGGTATTGACCCAACATCGTCCGGACAATTCGGGAACCATTTGTAACAATAGTAACGGACTGAGGGCATCGCCGTCCCAGTAAGTAGTCGCTTTGCAGGCCCTTGTTCTCAAAAGAGCTGTTGCGCCACGAAATTTAATTTATATGCCAAACGCAGCGATGAGGAGAATTACAAGAAATTGATGGACATTCACATACCCAGTGAAATAAATTTCTTATTATAGTGGGTTTTAATTTCTCACCGTCCAACCGGGATGGAAATTACAGCTAAAATCAAACGCGAAGCGCTATTGATTTTTGTTACTTAGCGTTGCATTTAAGCAATTTTGGCTAACCGCGACGATGTGCATGAACCATGATATGATGAAATTGATGAGGGGGCATTCACAAAGAAGAATCATGACGTGGACCTCTCTCTTTTACAAGACGGTAACAGTGCTATTGTAGACATCGAGGCCTGGAGAATTGACTGGTCTGGATACCAGGTACCAAGTACTAGGCACTTAAAACTGTAGGTCCCGTCGCGAATTGCCTATCTGTGTACATAAGCGGACACAAATCCCAGGAGAATTGCAAATGCAATCCTACGTATCGGAGTGATTAGCGTAGCGGGTCCTGTGTTCGAATCCTGGGCAATGTAAAGATTTGTTTCATTTTATTTTTATTTAGCGTCGCTTTCCTACCATTTTTACTAATCGCGGCGATGAGGTTGATTGATGATATTCATGAAGGGACACTCACGAAAGCACACTCATGCCCAGGCCGGGATTCGAACCAGGGACCCCTGGCGGTCGTGGCGCGCTGTGAAAACCACTCCTCCACGGAAATCAGCGGTACGGCTAGGGTGATCGGTTGTCGGCGTTAATCTAACTTCGCGAACCAGTAACAAGAGGAGCAGAGGGAAATAGAAATAGCGGACTTACCATTACGGAAAACTCCCAACACAGGCACAACCGCGCACACAAGCACAACACAAGGATTCACTAAGGAAAACACCGCGCACAACACGCTCACGGCCCGCCATCCTCAATCCCGCTCCCGACCGGCTCAAGGATCGCTCACTTCTGATCCCAGCAGGCATCGTAACTGTCGGCAAGGCATGCCTGGCACAGCGCCCGTTCGGCGGAACCCCGCGACCTTTGACCCTCGTGTCGTCGCACCTGGGCACACAACAAGATCTCCCGGCGTAAACAAAACCCGCAGTTGAGAGCTCTGGGCAAAACAGTGGCGACGATGCGAGGCAGCTGATAAGGATTGTATGTATCAACTGATTCCGTTTTATCTTACTTCGCTTTTCTGTCTCTAACTTAAAGTAATTGTTTTCCTAAATATGCATTTTTAATCCTTATTGACAACAGAGAAAAAAGAAGTAAATATATAATATACACAACAACATTTGACGATTTTTTTTTTATATATAATGAGAAAAAGTGAGAATCATTATACGTATAGGGAGAACTATTTCTAATTATAGTTTAATTTAGTGTAATACATTTAATATAATAAACTCTAACTCTCCTTTTAATTAAAGTTTTATTCTGGCTTGAACTTCTTTAATTAAACTTTACGTGTATTTAATAAAGAGAGCCCTGTAAAAATTAAAGTTACTCAATCAAATAAATTGTTACAATAGTATTTGATCCATATAAACTAATAATATTTTATTCAATACAAATATGCAATTTTTAATTAAGAACTCTAGCCTTAGTAATCATTAAATTAATCTACTAATTAATAATAAAACTGAACTTACAACAGTAATAGAAAAGTTAAAAAGTTAAGTAAAAACATTGGTCAAAGGATATCTACATGTACGTTAATCTTCATTAAGCCCACAACTTAATGTTATATTTAAACTACCCAGACAATTTTAAATTCAAGAAAATAAAGGGTAACAAAAGATAACTAAAATATTTAATGGAAGTAAATGACAAAATAATAATAAATATTCACGTACATTTCCAACCAAACACGAAAATACACACCATACTGGCTAATCGCGAAGATAAGGATGAGCGTTGGCAGGACGAATCCAATGAAGGGGTACTCATAAAGAACATCCATGCACATGGCAGGATTCGAATCCGGGACACTGCCCTTGGCAGCCTACGGTCTTGTTCTTGGTTTTGTCTCGATTTATACGTAAACATGACTTCTTCTTGAAATATATGGGGGGGGGGGCAAATTTCGTCCTTTTAACACATTTTCGTGCCTGGTGACCATATTAAATGGCGTACGAGCTCCAAAATTTGACTTTACCCTTCGTTAACTATCCATTTACCCGACAACCAAGTCAAATCGCCTGTATAATCAATTATACGTAGCAAAAGAAACTAAATTCGGTAAAACAAAAAAAGTAAGGTAAAGGTACCACTATGCCATGAAGGCATATGGGGCGATGTGAAGGTAGAGGTCCACATATTCTTAATTTTGGCCATACTTGGGGTGATGTGATCAGCATCACGCCCGGCCGCCTTTACCCCCCCCCCCCCCCCGTTACCCATTTTCACATCGTTGCCGACAAATAAAAGATAAAGACACGAAAAGCGAAGAAAATGAGAGAGAATACATGGCACAAAGAACGAGATTTTTAATGAAAAAGTGAAAGAATAAAGTCTGGATTTCGGATCAAAACTACTTGGTTTTACTTCGTTTTTCTGCCACTTTAGGCTACTCGCGAAGATGAGGGTGAGCGATGAATTAATGAAGGGACACTCGCAAAGAACACCCAACCTCAGGCCCGGATTCGAACTCGGGGCCTCTGGCGTCGTAGCGCGCCGTGCTAACCACTCCGCCAAGGAGGTTGGCGGGAGTGAATGCTTTTACATAATCAAACACTCGTAAACGCGTTACGTTGCTACGTCGCCAGCCCATCACGCGTGCTAACCAAGGAAACAAGAGCATCTTCGAAACGGCGAGATTACCACATTCTAAAAGCGTTCACGCCAAACCGGTCGCCACCCACACCACATAAAACTTGGCCTATCATTTTGAAGGACGAGTGACATCATTCCTGGCATAGCCAATACTCTACTTATAAAAGTTCTGCACAAAGCTCTCGACAATAGGCGAGGACGGAAGGGAAAGAGGCAGCAGACACTAACATTTATGTTAGGCGTCTGGACCGTCATACCCCACCCACGAGGGACATCAACTGGGAAAAGTGTGTACTGAAATGATCGACCCGTACCGTTGTTTTCAACGGGGTCGAATTGTTACCAGGAACCAATAAATTCTAATGGGTTCCGCTTCAGCACCGGAACTTTCTTTCTCGTACAATTTTAATTCGGTCAAAGTTGTGTATTGTTTCATTGAAAAAAGGTTCCTGGACCGTATTTAAATTGAGCCGGAAAAAAGGTACCTGGACCGTATTGAAATTGATTGGATTGGATTGATTTGGCGTTTTAAGTCCACTTTGTGCACAATAAGGCTAATCGGGACTGGACCTACAGTTTAAAGTGGGACGTGACTCCACCGGGTATCGGAACCCGGGATCCCTTGATTGCAAGGCGACGACGATACCACTGCGCCATCGGGGAGGCCCGTATTTAAATTGAGCCTGAAAAAAAGGTTCCTGGATATTATTTAAATGTATCCCACAAAAAGATTCCTGGACCGTAAATTAATTGATCCGGAAAAAAGGTTCCTGGACCTTATTTAAATGTATCCCCAAAAAAAGGTTCCTGGACCGTAAATTAATTGATCCGGAAAAAAGGTTCCTGGACCTTATTTAAATGTATCTCCAAAAAAAGGTTCCTGGACCGTAAATTAATTGATCCGGAAAAAAGTTCCTGGACCTTATATAAATGTATCCCCAAAAAAGGTTCCTGGACCGTAAATTAATTGATCCGGAAAAAAAGGTTCCTGGACCTTATTTAAATGTATCCCCAAAAAAGGTTCCTGGACCGTAAATTAATTGATCCGGAAAAAAGGTTCCTGGACCTTATTTAAATGTATCCCCAAAAAAAGGTTCCTGGACCGTAAATTAATTGATCCGAAGAAAAAAAAGGTTCCTGGACCTTATTTAAATGTATCCCCAAAAAACGTTCCTGGACCGTAAATTAATTGGTCCTGAAAAAAGGTTCCTGGACCTTATTTAAATGTATCCCCAAAAAAAAGGTTCCTGGACCGTAAATTAATTGATCCGAAAAAAAAAAGGTTCCTGGACCGTAAATTAATTGATCCGGAAAAAGGTTCCTGGACCTTATTTAAATGTATCCCCAAAAAAGGTTCCTGGACCGTAAATTAACTGATCCGGAAAAAAGGTTCCTGGACCTTATTTAAATGTATCCCCAAAAAAGGTTCCTGGACCGTAAATTAATTGATCCGGAAAAAAGGTTCCTGGACGTTATTTAAATGTATCCCCAAAAAAGGTTCCTGGACCGTAAATTAATTGATCCGGAAAAAAAGGTTCCTGGACCGTAAATTAATTGATACGGAAAAAAGGGTTCCTGGACCTTATTTAAATGTATCCCCAAAAAAGGTTCCTGGACCGTAAATTAATTGATCCGGAAAAAAGGTTCCTGGACCTTATTTAAATATATCCCCAAAAAGGTTCCTGGACCGTAAATTAATTGATCCGGAAAAAAGGTTCCTGGACCTTATTTAAATGTATCCCGAAAAAAGGTTCCTGGACCGTAAATTAATTGATCCGGAAAAAAAGGTTCCTGGACCTTATTTAAATATATCCCCAAAAAGGTTCCTGGACCGTAAATTAATTGATACGGAAAAAAGGGTTCCTGGACCTTATTTAAATGTATCACCAAAAAAGGTTCCTGGACCGTAAATTAATTGATCCGGAAAAAAGGTTCCTGGACCTTATTTAAATATATCCCCAAAAAGGTTCCTGGACCGTAAATTAATTGATACGGAAAAAAGGGTTCCTGGACCTTATTTAAATGTATCCCGAAAAAAGGTTCCTGGACCGTAAATTAATTGATCCGGAAAAAAAGGTTCCTGGACCTTATTTAAATATATCCCCAAAAAGGTTCCTGGACCGTAAATTAATTGATACGGAAAAAAGGGTTCCTGGACGTTATTTAAATGTATCCCCAAAAAAGGTTCCTGGACCGTAAATTAATTGATCCGGAAAAAAAGGTTCCTGGACCGTAAATTAATTGATACGGAAAAAAGGGTTCCTGGACCTTATTTAAATGTATCCCCAAAAAAGGTTCCTGGACCGTAAATTAATTGATCCGGAAAAAAAGGTTCCTGGACCTTATTTAAATATATCCCCAAAAAGGTTCCTGGACCGTAAATTAATTGATCCGGAAAAAAGGTTCCTGGACCGTAAATTAATTGATCCGGAAAAAAGGTTCCTGGACCTTATTTAAATGTATCCCGAAAAAAGGTTCCTGGACCGTAAATTAATTGATCCGGAAAAAAGGTTCCTGGACCTTATTTAAATATATCCCCAAAAAGGTTCCTGGACCGTAAATTAATTGATACGGAAAAAAGGGTTCCTGGACGTTATTTAAATGTATCCCCAAAAAAGGTTCCTGGACCGTAAATTAATTGATCCGGAAAAAAAGGTTCCTGGACCGTAAATTAATTGATACGGAAAAAAGGGTTCCTGGACCTTATTTAAATGTATCCCCAAAAAAGGTTCCTGGACCGTAAATTAATTGATCCGGAAAAAAAGGTTCCTGGACCTTATTTAAATATATCCCCAAAAAGGTTCCTGGACCGTAAATTAATTGATCCGGAAAAAAGGTTCCTGGACCTTATTTAAATGTATCCCGAAAAAAGGTTCCTGGACCGTAAATTAATTGATCCGGAAAAAAGGTTCCTTTATCGTATTTAAATTGATCCGGGGAAAAAGGTTCCTGGACCGAATAAAAAGATAAAAAAGGTTCTTTACGGTCCAGAACCCATTTACGCTTGCTGATTTTCCCTCCTGGACCGAAATTGAATTTATTTCAAATTCCTGGACCTTTAACAACCCTGGCTTTTATCCCTGTAGAGCTATGCTTATATACAGCGTGTAACAAAAGTCCGGGAACACTTTAAAGAAATTATTGTAGCCAACGAGTAGCATTACAAAGTAACAAAGTACATCATTTCAAAGAGTAAAGTTGTAAGTTTTTTCAACAACACTCGCTTTACAAACACTCTATGTGGGAACCATGTGTGAACCGACAAATGTCGACGCGATTATAAACTCTTGCCACACACGGCCCAACATGTCTTCCGAGACTGTGGCTGTTCAATTCTCCTTTTGAGTTCCACAACATCACGTGGAAGAGGAGGGACATGCTCCTTTACATAACCTCATAAAAAAATCATCCGTTGCACTCTTTTTTGTCAAATTCTAGCACGCAGAAAGCCTTCTCAGGCTGTGTCCAAAAGGTACAAAGTACATACTTGAAGTACAGTCTTGACGGAAGTGACGTCACCTAGTGCAGTTCGAAAGCGCCAAGCAAACGAGTGTACAAGACCAGAGGACGCAGCACACGAGCGGTGCACACTTGCGATCTGTGCTTGCTTTTCATTTGTTAAAAAAATGGACGTCTGAAGTCAATCAGCTGGTAGTTGTAGTTCTTCCATTGTGTGGAAATGTAAGTAAACAAGTTTTTAAAATAGTATGTAATTTTATTTATTGGTTTTATTCATATATGCGTGGTTTCTTTCATCTATAGTGAGAAGGTGTTTAAAAGTGAGAAAACAATTTCTTTTCCCGCGATCGTAAACCATGTTGCGGAATGTGTGAAAATTAATTTGAAAGAGCAAATTTCTTTCATATTTCTATAATTAATAACGTGCTGTGTTATATAAACTGCACGCCGAGTCATGTGTGTGTTGTTCACGGAAAACAAGAGTGGCACATACAGTCGATGTTTGATAATTTTAGTTTCGAAGCAACTTTTGTTGCATTCCTCACTTGTGTTGGCGCTGCAGTCGAAGTGCAGTTCGAAAGCTTTCCGCTTGCAGGCTTCAAGACCGCACTGCGAGTATGCTCTCGAAGTATGCTCGCTTCAAGTATGGTCTTGCAGCTTTCGGACACAGCCTTAGCTCCAGAAAGCGCCACCTTGATTATGACACCACCTAGCGACGATATATGGAACTACACGTAACACCTGCAATGAGGAAAAAACTTACAACTTTACTCTTTGAAATGATGTACTTTGTCACTTTGTAATGCTACTCGTTTGGCTACAATAATTTCTTTAAAGTGTTCCCGGACTTTTGTTACACGCTGTATTTGAGTTTTTACACTGAAAGACTAATTGGGACTGAAACTATACTTAAGTGAGATCTGAACCACTATGCACCTCCAGTTGATATCGAACCAGGCGCCCTTTGATTACAAGATGACAAAGTTTCATGTAGAGATCTGCGAACTCATGTTTAGAATAGGAATGGTTACAAAATCCGGATAACGAATATCTGGATTTCAAATTATCTGATATCCGATTCGGACGCAACCGATAATCCGGATATCCGAATGTCAGGATAATCCAAATAATTTGGATATCAGAATACCTGGAAAATTCGGATATCCGGGTAGTACAAATTTGATGAAGGATTTGTAGAAAATCCGTACAGCGAAATACGAACACGGCTAATAAAAGAATATGTGGAAAGTAGTGGCCGCTTCGTTATTAGGAAAGCAAGCAAGGATAAGGGTTTATAACCAGGATGACTATTGATAAACACTAAAAACTGTGGCAAAAAAGACCGGAAGATTCAAAATAGGCTCTAAAATGATGAACATCGACAGATTTTTCATCATTTTATCTACAGTAAATTAGGCAGTCAAAACGTAATTATCTTAAAAATAGGCAATTACGACTAAAATAGGCCACTATAAAATTCATGTATTCCTCTTAGAAATGGCCTGAAAGGGTTTCTAAATGTAAAAGTTTAGATTTTCTGGGCAAGGAACTAAAAAATGGCATCTTAGGGCAAATCCTCAGCCTACACAGAACATATATTATTGCATAAAATTATAAAAACAAATCTCAGTTCAGCTCACCCAATTTTTCTCAAAAATTGGTGCTACTGCTTGCAGAGACACACTGTTTATATTGCTAAAGCGACATATTTGGAGACGCGAGCCTAGGACTTGACCTCTACTAGACCGAGATGGAGACTGACCTCCTGACAAACGAGGCGAGACCATTCCTAATCCAAACATGAAATGACCTTGAATATGAAACTATCCAGCTACTGCCACTTGTCTTCCCGGGAACTAAGTATTTGAACGCACCTCGTACAAACATTTGCATCGTCGTGGAACAATTGAAAAAAGCCATCACAGATGCAAATGCCCCACGTGTCTTAAGGCCAGCAATTTGACTACCCAACTTATCATCATGCGAGGCACTGGAGAGTTGCCACAACAGAGAGAAGCTCGCCAATGCTCTGCATGAAATTACATTGACATTTCTTCGTGAGGCCCCCTGTTCGCAGACTTCGGTTGACATCAAGAACGCAGGCAACAGCAAAAGCAGATTGCACGTACTGCTCAGTACATTGAGTTTTCAGTAAGCTGATGAAATTGCAGAATTCCCTTCAACGTTTTGGAAAACTTAACAATATATATTTTCTGTCATAAATCCCTTCAAATATACCTACAGGTGCAGGGGGTCTAGACAAAACCGAGACATACTGTCATGGTGTCGTCTATGATGGATTCATTTGGATTGCTTGGCATTTCTGCCACTTTTGGCTAATCGCGAAGATGGGTGATGATGCGCTGATATCGATGAAGGAACACAAAGATACCCATGACCACACCGGGATTCGAACCCGGGACCCCTGGAATCGTAGCGCGATCCACTGAGGCCGCCATAGTGTCGTCTATATTTCGAGTTTCTTCAGAAATTACAAAGGTCATGAAAATTTCGCCCGAGTCAACATTGGTTTGGTGTGCAACTTTTTTTTCTCCTAGACGCAGCAAGTGTGTGCATGTCAGACTGTTTGCAGATTAATTTTGTTGTTTTTAATGTGTGTGCAAAAACTTTTTTTCTGTAATTTAAAAACGGGAAGAGATAGAGACTTACTTACTTAGACCGAGTTCTAGTTTTGAAGTCCACTATGTATTGATAGGCTAATCAGGAGTGGACCTACAGTTTTCAAGTGGGATCCGTACCATCTCCACCGGGCCTCGAAACAAAGTACCCTTAATTACACGACGATGATGTTACCACTACGCTATCGGGGAGAATCATGAGGTTTAAGGGGCTTTTATACTGAAGCGACACGCGCTAACAAGCGTCAGGTGTCGCTTGGAAGCGAACCCTCCGTAATCAATGAAACCTCTCGCAAAGAAGCAACACGACAAGCTGCACGTTCGTTTGTCGCTCGCGTGTCGCTCAGACTGGGCCGTTGTCTCCACACCCTGCAGCGCGTCGCCTCGGTCTGTTGCTCGGATACGCGCGGTAAATGCTTGTTTATAAACTGAAGGGGGCCGGTGTTGCTTGTCACTTAGATCGGAAATCTCCCTTAGATGTAGAAGCCACAAGAGAAGGGGCGTAACATTTGCAATTCGAGATACGACCCGAGAGGTGAAATTCAAGACGAGACCGGGAACTAGCCAAACATTTGGAACTCGAGGCAGACAACGAGGCATGTGTCACATTTCAGGAGAACAGAGTACAAAAAGTATGATCCGACCTAAGGAACTTTTCACCCACCATCTCTATTTCCTTTAACATCCTCTGTTGGTAACGAATTAAACTGTGCTGACAATCGATGGCACCCTTGTATCGCAACTAATGAGGACCCTAAACTGCTCCTCCCCACCCATCTTTCCCCGCGGCGAGATGAGAAAAGAGAGGTCTGTCCGCTGGATGGTTGTAGGAGGGGAAGAAACCTTAGCATTACGGTTATGGGAGTATTACTTTACTTGTTCTCTTTGGAATATCAAACTTCAGCTGGCGTAGAGAAACATATGAACGGAAAGAGGACACGTTGAAGATTTCATTTGCGGTTGGAAAAGGCAAAATGTCCATTTCATTAGAAGTAACTTCAAGTTACCTCTCCATAAGGAATATCCTGTAAATGCTTATTCATCATATTTTCCCCAGATTGTGCCTGTCTTAAAAATCAACTTCCAACATGGGGAGAAATTCATGCTCTCTTTTCCCGCTGTCGTTTTCAGTAGCAGCTCACATTTTGACGTTATAGAAATAAAATGCCCACCTGTTGTGAAACTCTCCCTCGTGGCTTTAAAACAAAACTAATAACACATTATGATGGACAACACCTTGTAAGTCTCTTGCCTACAGGCAGTCATCAGGAAATAATAATACATTACGTCTCATATTTGAGTCAAAATGGATATTTTGCCACTCACCTTTATGGGAAAGCCACGCATTGTGCAATCGCCAAATCTTGGTCGCTTTCGCAGACACTGTGTCCAATCCTGATATGTATGACAAGCATGAATATGTGTATGCAACCACAACATCTACAATGACAGGAAACGAGCGACGTCCCTGTTCTGTGTGGACAGAAGCACGTGAAAGCATTCCCTGTGGAAATTCCCATGCCATAGCTGGTTTTTACAATGGATTGAGGGGACTAGCAACAGACAAACTGTGCATTCAACCCAAAAGATATCCTGAATGTATAAACGAAACTAAATACTTTCCCGTGGGTATACGATTCAATCAAACTTTTTTGTTCCAGTCTTTGAACTAATACTAGTAATTTAATATAAATAAAACCAGAAAAAAACGTTTTAAGGTGCGACATGGTTCCCACTCTCACTTTGGCAAACAAAATTCTCTGAATTTTACAGGTTTTAAAATGAATTCCCCGACCATTTTGTAGTGATTAAGACATACCAAGAGAATGATGTTTATTCTACATTCTTAAAAGAAAAAAACATTTTATTCAGAATATCTCCTTTCAAGAAGAAGGTTGAAGAAAATAGAAAGTGGAACAGTCTCAAATCCGGACATGTTGAAAAATATTTGGTTTTGTCGGACATTTACCAACGTTTTTGGATGCATTTTGAAAATGTTCTACCTTTCCCACGGTTTTTTTCCTCATTTTCTTGACATATTTCGAGGTTTTTAGATGCATTTTCAAAATTACATTGCTTTTCTCAAACTTTTTTCAGGGTTTCCAGAATATCCATGTAAATAATACAGAGCATTCCCTGACATTCGCTACGAGAGACTGCGGCAAGATGGCCGGCATCAGCGCTTGTCTTTCCCGGTGAACAGGTCAGCGACAGTCGCCTATTAAAATTACAGTTTTCATATTGTGTACTACACTTGACTACAGAAGGTGTTGAAAATGATGTCCCTCTGCTGCAACACATTCCTGGCATCTCCGAAGGAAATTGGCATTTACACGTGCAAGTTCGTCTACTGTAATTCTCCCGATTTTTCGTACAATACTCTCTTTTATCTCACGGATGGTGTGCGGATTGTCTTTGTATACTTTATTTCCCCATTTTTCTTTCCACTTTTATTCAGAACTGACCCTGTTACTCTTAAACTTTTTTACAAGGTTTAATATAAGCGACTGTCGCGGACACGTTCACCGGGAAAACACGCACTGATGCCGGGCCGCTTGCCGCACAGTCTCGTAGCGAATGTCAGGGAATGCTCTGTACATGGCTCCACGTTGGGAGAGATTAGGATTTGATTGATTAATTCGTAACATTGTTAAGCCTTGTTTACATGTTAATAAAACATTAAAATGCTGACAAAGTTAAAATTTATTGTATAAAAAATATACACTAAAAACGTAACTTTTCCACCCTCTAACAGGGTCTTCTTCAGACGAAGATTCACAATAAATTTATTACGTTTTAGTGTATATTTCTAATACAATAAATTTTGCCTTGGTCAGCATTATAATGTTTTATGATTAATTCGGTTTATTTTACTTCATATTTCTGCCACTTTTGGCTAATCCCGAAGATGAGGATGAGTGATGATATGATGAAATTGGTGAAGAGGCACTTTCTCTTGCCTGTCTCTAAACAAATCAAAAAGTGAGTCCCCTGCCAGTCTGTCCGCTCCTCTAAACCCGTCTCAGGAGACTTCCTATGCGCTGATACGTGAGTTTTTACCTTCCTATTATTGTCAGCTGCTTACTCCTTGTTTACCTGTTGTAAACCTTGCAGCCTCAATATATCAGGATGTGGAAGTCTGCTTAACAAGTGACTGCATAATTCAAATACCTGAGAGGAGTGGACAGTTGGTGTAAACAAGTGAATGAACCTTGGTGAATTGAAGCTTCTAGAGAGAGAAAGTTAAAATAAAATAAAGAATAATCCTATGGATTGGTACGGGATTCAAATTTGTACCGATTTTATACAATTTTTATTCAGCGGAGTAAAGCTGTACGTGGAACGTGGCAACACCGTAAGCATTGAATCGCAACACCCGCCGGCAGTTTCCGCTGTTCAACGGACATCGCTGTGTGCGGCGTTGCCACGTTCCGCGTACATCTTTACTCCGCTGAATAAAAAATCTGTATAAAATCGGTTTGGATATGTGAATTGACAATGATAATGCATTTTAAAAACAGATGCAAAGTAGGGATGGCCAGATCCGGATCCGGTTGGTTCCGGATCCTAAAATTTTTCGGGGCCGGAATTTTCAGATTCGGATCCGGATCCGGTACTTTAGGATCCGGATCCAAAACTTTCGGATCCGGAATTTTCAGATGCGGTTCCGGATCCGGTTGGTTCCGGATCCTAAAATTTTTCGGATCCGGAATTTTCAGATTCGGATCCGGATCCGGATCCAAAACTTTCGGATCCGGAATTTTCAGATGCGGTTCCGGATCCGGAATTTTCAGATTCGGATCCGGATCCGGTACTTTAGGATCCGGATCCAAAACTTTCGGATCCGGAATTTTCAGATGCGGTTCCGGATCCAAAACTTTCGGATCCGGATCCGGAATTTTTGGATCCGGATTCGTTTTGCCATTCCACATGCGCTTCTTTGGAAAGTAAGAATGTGTTTATAACACATTGTTACCTGCTAATACACACACACATATATGTATATAATATACATACATACACACATATATATAGTGTGTGCGCGCGTGCGCGATTTGTAATTAATTAATATACTTACAAGGGAGGTCTAAGTCTCCCCCTCCGATTTCCATGAAACTTTGCAGGTGTATGGAGGGGCCCAAAGGAAGAAATACGTGTTTTTGTGTTTCAGCTAAAAAAAAAAAAAAACTTTTATGGGGCAAAACCCCCCTCAAAAGTCAAAATGAAGACAAATTGACGCGGGGATTTGACCTCTGTGCGCCACTCCGATTCCCATGAAATTTGGCAGGTGTATGGAGGGGCCCAAAGGAAGAAGTACGTGTTTTTGTGTTTCAGCTAAAAAACCGTTTTAGGGGGAACCCCCCCCCTCAAATGTCAAGATGAGGAGAAATTGAAGTGGGGATCCGACCCCGAAACCAAGTAAATATGGCATAGGAATAAACAGGGGGCATAGGGCCTCTCTATACACCTGCCAAATTTCATGGAAATCGGAGGGGGACACAGGGGTCAGATGATCCCCACTTCAATTTGTCCTCATATTGACATTTGAGGCGGGTTTTGCCCCCTAAAACATTTTTTTAGCCGAAACAAAAAAAAAAACACGTATTTCTTCCTTTGGGGCCCTCTATATACCTGCGAAGTTTCATGAAAATCGGAGGGGGATCCTTACTTCAATTTGTCCTCATCTTGACATTTGAGGGGAGGTTGCCCACTAGAACAGATTTTTAGCCGAAACAAAAAACACGTATTTCTTCCTTTAGGCCCCTCTATAAATCTGCGAAGTTTCATGGAAATCGGAGGGGAACACAGGGGTGAAATGCCCACTTAAATTTGTCCTCATCTTGACATTTGAGAGGGGTTTTCCCCCTAAAACAGTTTTCTAGCAGAAGCAAAAAAAACGTATTTCTTCCTTTGGGCCCGTTTATACACACACCTGCCACGTTTTATGGGAATCGGAGGGGAACACAGGGGTCAGATCCCCAGTTCAATATGTCCTCATCTTGACATTTGAGTGGGTTTTGCCGCGTAAAACCGTTTTTTTAGCTGAAACAAAAAAACACATATTTCTTCCTTTGGGCCCCACTATACACCTGCCAAGTTTCATGAAAATCGGAGGGGGACACAGAGGCCAAGTGCCCACTTACACTTGTCCTCATATTGACATTTGAGGGGGGTTGCCCCCTAAAACAGTTTTTTTGCCGAAACAAAAAAACACGTATTTCTTCCTTTGTGCCCGTTTATACACACACCTGTCAAGTATCATGGAAATCGGAGGGGAAACAGGGGTCAGGTCCTCACTTCAATTTGTCATCTTGACATTTGAGGGGGTTTTGCCCCCTAAAACAGTTTTTTAGTTGAAACAAAAAAACAGTTATTTCTTCCATTGGGCCCCACTATACACCTGCCAAGTTTCATTGAAATCGGAGGGGGACACTTAGAAAACCTACCTTGTTAGTCTTACACTTTGTAATTATATAACACTGCATATATTATAATGTTTTATTTTAATTTGTAAAACTGTAACTGTAGAAAAATTGTATAATTTTTGTATAACATTTCTATCTTGTTCTATGTGTTAAAGGTTTCATATTGGAATGGAATGTCTCACATTTATGTGTTTGGTTTGATTTGCTGTTTTAAGTCCACTTTATGCACAGTAAGGCTAATCGGGACTGGACCTACAGTTTAAAGTGGGATCCGAACCACTTGTGCCTCCACCGGGTATCGAACCCGGGACTCCTTGATTACAAAGCAATGACGCTACCACTGCGCCATGGGGAGGCCCTCACATTTATGTGTGTTTCCATTTCCAATACATTCGAATGAATACATATTCGTTTCAATGGCATTTACAAAATCACCTCTGACATTTTATGTTAAACAAGTAAGACTATTTTTGTGCACGAGTGTGTTAGCCGATGCGTAGCAAGTATTTTAGGAACAACACTTGAAAAAAATTATTGTAGGACTAACTAATGAGAAATTTCTTTGTAATCGCAGATCATACCTTTTAAGGTGTGGTAATATTATAATGGGATTGAGATACGAAACTCTCGGATCCGGATCCGGATTTTCGGATCCGGAACTTACGGATCCGGATCCAGATCCGAAAGCGAAACTCTCGGATCCGGATCCAGATCCGGAATTTTCGTATCCGGATCCGTTTGGCCATCCCTAATGCAAAGAGCTTCAAAACAAGACCAATATTGTGTTTGTAGGACTACCCAATACTAAGAAAAAGTTTTCGCAAAATTTAAAAGAACGGTTTTTTGAGAAATTTTGAAAACCTGAAAATTAATGATTGTCTTTAAAACCTTTCTGCCTGAAACCTACTAAAATTTCATAACGATCGGAAATTTTCAGAATTTCAAAGAGAGCGATCGTTTGCAAAACTAAAAAAAAAGGCCCTTTTTTTTTGTTCTCACGGCGATAAAAAAAATAAGGCCTACAAAAAAAATGTTGGTTAGCATAGATTAACGCAGAATTGAATAAGCTAAATTTTGATGGAACTCGTTTTTATGTAGGTATATTGGTCAATTTTTAATGGGAGTCCAAACTCGAGTATCTATAATTTTTAATAATGGAAACCAGGCAAAAATAAGGGAAACCAGGGCTGGGTCGGTAGCTCAGTTGGAAGAGAATGGCACGGCATGCCAGAGACCGGGTTCGAGTCCTGTGCTGGAGCCTGCATTTTTAGCGGAAGTATCTACAATTTATATGTATTGGTCCTTCGACACTGTTTTCTGTTGCATCCCGTTTCTCTAAATGAACAGGTGGGCTGTTACAATTTAAGGCTCCTTCATACATTTGACGAAAGTCGAATCCGAGGAAGAAGAAGAAAACAGGAGGGTCATGTGGGTTGGCTTTTGCGTGGCTTACTCTGTAACGTATCTCGGACGTAACCGAGTACGTCACGAGATTGGCAGTCTTCACAGTTTGCTTGGGTCTCAGCTTCTACTTCCCCGTAGAGCTCCGACACAGTAAATAGTCCCTAACGAACCTACACAAGTTATGTTAAAGAAACAGCGAAATGATTTTAAAAAAGTATAAAAGATCACCTACACATGGAAACAGATCTTCATATGAGATCGTTGAAGATAGGCATTTGCTGTTTACTGTTCACGGCTGACGGGAGGGCAGTTGGGGTGGGGGAGTACCTGAGGAGAAACAAACACAATCGCTTGCAAGGGAGGAAGGACGAAAATTTGTTTGTTGTGAAGCAGTTGACCGACCATCTGGCGCGCAGGCGAGCGAAGAAAGCAAACATGAATTATCGTTCTTTTAACACGTAACGAATTTTTCATGGATAGTAAATCCGTAATTTGATGACAAAAGATTCTCAAACATTCATGAAATTGAAGATAGTAAACACAGCCGCGCTTTCATGTCTTGAATCTTGGATATATCATTATGTGGGAGAGGCAGGAAGGGGAAAAGGCACTTTCTCTCTCTCTCTCTCTCTCTCTCTCTCTCTCTCTCTCTCTCTCTCTCTCCCTCTCTCTCTCTCTTTAATCTTCCATAAAGAGCAATGAAAGAAAAATCGAAAACTGTTCCTGTTTTGTACCTACAGTTCCTAAATAGAAATTACAATTTTTGTAACTATAATTGGCGTACGCAGAATTTTGTCGCGAGGTGTTTCAAGTTTGTTAAGATTTTAGTATTTATAGTAATAATAACAATACATTGTTTTTTGATTGATTGATTGATTTGCTTTATTTTACTTCGCCTTTTGTGCCACTTTTGGCTAATGTGGTGATGATATGATGAATGAACATTCACATACAGTGGCGCAGGAACGGGGGGGGGGGGGTACAGGGGTACATTGTACCCCCAAATTTTTAAAGGGGGTACTGTACCCTTGTAAATCGAGTTGTAGCCCCTTTTGGTAATTTTACAACAGACGGAAGGTACTATTTCAATTCACCCAATAAAAAAGTGTATATTGTTTATAATTTATGAGCATTATCTTTCTTACCACAGAAATTCAATCCATTGCAAACTTATTCTACTACATTGTGCTTGCTACTAGTTAGTTCATTGACCTGTGTTCTTGGTAACCTCCTTAAGGAGATGGAAATTGTTTAAAATGTGTGTGGAACGATGGAACCATATTTGCTCTCAGAAAATCATGCTGCAGACGAATGCTAAAGAAGTGGTCTCGTCGATTCGAAGATAAGATACAAATATTCATCAGAAGAGTATATGACTGACTCCATTTTCTTTTGAATGTTTAAAATGTAATTTTTCGAAACGAAATATTTACACAAACGAGACGAGACACGACAGACCAACTTGGGGGGTACAATGTACTCCTGTCTCATCCATATTTTTCATAACTTTGTAAGATGGTGTACGGAAAACTATACTTAAACCTATATTTTAAGATATTTTTTTGGAAATAGAGTCCCGATTAGGCTATTTGAGCATGAAGTGAATCTAGAATAAGTTTTAATAACTTCAGAGTGGAAACCGAAACAAAAATAAGCACAAACAAGAACGAGAAGGACCTCACCACACAGGAGATGAGATGAGGCTGTGACAATTCTCGACTCATCGCATAACGATATCACTCCTAGGTGAAATTAAATTTTTCCTAGACATTTAAACAGGATGCAACTTTATCAGGGGGACTTATTTTTACCTATGTATTAGGGTATACTTATAATTGGATATTAATTGCTTATAATCTAATTGTGATATCGAATGCAACACAAACACAAAGCCATTTTAAGTTAAACCCTAAAGTCAAACTGTACATTACATTAGTCAGATGAATGAACGACATAAATGAGATTCACTGCAGGTTCTATTGGTATATTTTGGATTGGATGGATTCACAAGGTGTTTGATTCATTTATTTTATTTATTTTACTTCGCATTTCTGTCACTTTTGGCTAATCGCGAAGATGAGGATGAGTGATGATATGATGAAATTGATATACACTCACAAATAACATCCATGCCCAGGCCGGGATTCAAACCTGGGTCCTCTGACGTCATAGCGCGCTATTCTAACCCCCATCGTCACGGAGGCCGGCGAGGTGGGAATGCGTTTTGGATTTTTTCTGTAGATGCGAAAATTTTTAACTGTGACGCGCACATGCTTTTGCTTACATTAAATTTTACCTTTTCACATAAACGAGAAACTGACATGTCACCCAAAAAAACACGCATGCACCTGCATTTAATACCATTACATACGAAAATAAACCTTGGCCGGCTCTTCATATTGTCCACCAAGGATTGAAAAGAAGAAAAAAAGTCTTGAGCAAATAACTTTCCTAGTTTCCTCTGAGATCTGAAGGATTTCAGTTTTGTATATGTAATGATAAAGTGCTTGTAGAGTGTCATTAGGTACAGCTAATTGTAATTATATAAGAAATAAATGCTTTGTCAAATGTTTCACAAATATTTCAAACTTAGACTTCTTACGAGTTGATCGGGAACCATCTCAACTCGAGTTTTATTTTCTTTTTTAATACAACGCCCTGTAGGTGTCTGAGAAAATACCAAATACATGGCTTCTCAAAGGCATTGGATGTGGTACACATCTGCCATAAATTGTTTAAGATATTTTTATGCGTAGCTATGGCACTTTAAAATTAGAATGAAAAGAACTGAAGTGGAACTCCATAAGTATTATATATTTAATAATGTAATTTCTATATCCATTGGGTGGGAGATGATTATTTCTGGTTGGGGTGGCCCAAGATCCTCCTCATCCCCTTTAATCTCAACCTGCATTAAAATGAATAGATGTATCTTTGTTCGCAATTTTCACAGTTAAAACTCCTGATTTTCCGTTCCGTTAAATTAAAACAAACCCCGAACGAGGTCCAGAGCTTTATATGTTTCAGAATTTTTATCTGGTTTTAAAATCTGTTTTTTTTTTAAATTCTAAGAAAACAAAGAAAAAAATATTTATGCAAAATATGCATTAAATAACACGAATGTGTGTGTTGTTCTAAAATATAATATTTCACATTATACTTAGATATCAAGGACGTATTTAACGGGGGGTTCCTGATCCACCTCCCCGAAAGACTTAACAAGTAGTAAAAGTAAATAATCAAAATATTGTTTAGCTTTTGTTCGATGATTATTTCCGCTGAATTTATTGGAAGCAAGGAATTTGACGCATACAGCTTTGAAGGGTTCCAAACATTTATGGACACTACTAATATCATCCATAAAATATTAATCAGGAACTTTACTTTTCATTAATTGGATCCAACTCCTTTTTGGTTATTTAATAAATATTCAATTATTTTTCTATTTGACATTAAATTCCTTGCCAGGGCAGTTGTTTTTATGCAAATCTTGTCGATCTTAACTATACGTAGGCTAGATAATGAATACGTGCTGTTATATCTATATTATTTTACTATATTTTACCTATTCATGTAATAATAATAATTCATTATTAATTAATGTACATATTTAATTAATATTTTAATTTAATTAAATATAATAATTATTATTATTATTGTGACACTTGGTTTGAAGTAGTAAGTGTGTGTGTGTGTGTGTGTGTGTGTGTGGGGGTGTGTGTGTGTGTGTGTGTGTGTGTGTATGTATGTATATATATATATATATATATATATATATATATATATATATATATATATATATATATATATATATATATATGGTGGGGAGGGTGAATTTTGTACCCCCAAAATGCAAAACGTTCCTGCGCCACTGCTCACATACAACGATGCCCAGGCTAGGATTCGAACCCGGAACCCCTGCCGTCGTAGAGCGATGTGCTAACCACTCCGCCACGGGAGCCGGCAATACATTCTTTTTATTATAACATTTATTAACAATAGTAATCTAATAATATGAACTGTTTATATTTTCGTGTGACACTAGTTAGTTTAAAACAGAGCACGAATTAAACATTTCTTCAGTTTGCCCAGTCAGTGATCACAACAGGTTCATTGAATGGACAGTGTTCCATAAGATATACACGTATCATTCTGATCATGTACAATTAACTACACGTATGCTAACATTGTAGTTTTACAACTTTGCTTTTACAACGAACAACGCTCACACTGGAAGAGCAAAGTTGTGCGTTACTGAATTAGTAGTCTTTCTGTATTATTTTCTGCAGATAAAGTTTATTTCGTGGTGAAGAGTAATGAATGGGATGATGAGAACAGACATTGCCATCTACATCGCAGGGAACGGAGTAGACTGGTTTTTCTCGAGGTACATTTATTTTTCTTGCTTAAGTAACAGTTTCTTATGTAGATATACCGGGTGGGCCAGACTCAATTAGGCAGCTTTTGATTAGATGTTATTTTTATTTTTTCTTCATTTTATTTTTATTGACAAATGTTAACAATTCCAACGGCTACAAAATTGTTACAAAAATGGAATCACACACACATAAGTCATTGATTTTTAAGATAGTGGTCGACCTGGGCACCATCTAAGTCAACACAGGCTTGTAGACGCAAAGCAACATTTTCACACGCCTTCCTACACATGTTAACCTGAACATTTTTGAACTCTTGAACAATTACCTCACGCATATGTTGCTCACTGTCAATGGGATTAGCGTACACCTTGTGTTTGAGGTAACCCCAATGGAAAAAGTCTGGTGGGTTGATGTCGGGTGATCGGGCTGGCCAGTCCACAGGCCCTCGACGGCCAATCCAGCGATCAACCTCGTTCACAGCATACCGTATGATGCAGCCATCTATTGACAAAAAATGTACTTTCCAATTTTTTCCGTATGCTGTTGGATTTATTGGTTACTAATGTTCGAAAACTGCCTAATTAAATCTGGCCCACCCTGTATACTATTCCAATCTTTGCTTATTTGAAGTACAAATAACAAGAAAAGAAAAAAAATCTGACAAACAGATAAAAAATTACTGGGCTACAAAAAATAAAGAAATCATACACGGACAGAAACAATGAGCTTCTTAAATATTCATGAACAGCAGTGCACGTAGATACACTATGTAATACAATAAGAACAAATACATGACAACGAAATTCTCACAATAATTGGAAAGCGCCCTGTGTTTCTGTACATTACGTTACATAAGCTAATAATACTTTGCGAACAGTTTATATGACAAAATCAGTCTCAAAGGTAAACATATTCTCTGTTGCTATACAAAACGCCTCCTGTGCACTGCAATACATAAATAAGATCAAATTCATGAAGAAATTAGCCTCAAAATAATTACTATAGTAAAATCTGTTGCTGTACGTTATGTGTAGGCCTCCCAGAAATAACTACTTCCAATTATGCCACAAACAGTGCATACGTTACCTACAAAGATTTACCTCGTTTAGAAAGATTCTCCTTCTTGATCAGTTTGCCGGTGTTTTTTTTATTCCCTTCTATTTTGGGCTTGGATTATTCTCGTGTGATTTCGGATATGCATTGAACATGTGTGCCGTGGATAGACAAGTTTTGGTAGTAGACACTCAACATAGAATTGTTGTAGCTGCGTTTCCATATTCTTCTTCCAGAACTGATCATCTCTCTGGATGTATTCTATTTTAACACCTTTCTGTGTCCACAGACCAAAGATACAGTACCTTCTTCCGTGTAATAATTACTATTACCCTACACGTGGTAATAGTAATTATCTGTGGTGTTCATGATATTGGCGTTAAGCTCTTCGTCAAATTTCCAGAAAGTTACTTTCTTCGTCTTGATGGCATGTGCAGGTGTTACATGTTTGACAGAAAAGGGACACTTAATTTCGATAATTGCATAACGAAATAAATGTTAGATACAGTGAAGTTTCAGATAGATATTGTATACATATTGTTATGAGTTGTAGTATGCATAAACCTTCTTTGTAATATCATTCAAAGCCGTGCTATCCCAATATAATCCTTGCTTTCCAATAAGTTCAGTCTCTTCAGATAAAGCTAACAACCATCATATACAACAAATGCTAAACGAGTATTGTTATTATTTTATTACTTGGTTATCTTTTCGTTTGGGGGAGGGGGTCCAGACGCCCTAAATAAATCCTTTATGTCTTTCAAAGCCTTATGATCTCAATCCTAATCATTGCCTTCCAAAATATTCAGAGTAAAAATAGTAGTACTTGATAAGTATTTCGGGTGCTATACTTCAAAGCCGTATTATATTTATAGCTATAATCCTTCCCTCCAATACGCGTTCAGAGGAAATTATCCATCGAATATGCAAAAATTGCTAAAGGAGTACGTTTACATTATTTAATTTTAGTACTTCATAATCCTTTCGGGGGGTCCGGACCCCCAGCAAACTTGTTCTACGTATTATAGCGTAATATTTGCCAAGGACACCGGTTTAATTGAATTACTCAAAATAACGTTACTGGTTTACGTACGTACAATGTAAACGTCTAATGGAAACCGATAAATACTTCCCCATTTGATGATGTAGTAAACGGATAGGTATTATTTATATTTCATTCTGAACCCTTCCACAATACGTGAACGTCTGTGTAGTTATTTTGCCGGCGATTTTGTAGCGCTTGAGACTTCATTGTTCTCGGAGCCCACATCTTACGTCAAACACACTTGCTGCCGTCACCCATATTTTGCAATTGAACACGTCCAGTTGACGCACGCACACTTCCCCCTGTCTCTCGCGATCGTGTTTTGTCTTCGAGCTATTTTGTTGTATCCCTCCGCGTTCTACTGTGGGTGGAGTTTAGAACGCTTCTAACTATCTGCACGAGATGTCGCCACAGTGCAGGGACACTTTTACGTATTGCAAGGGTTTCGTTTTCCTCAAACAGTCTCAAAATAGGAAAACTGACTTCTGGAGTGATGATGTTAATGTCAAGTACAATGAACATTGCGTGGCCCCAACAAAACAGTTTTCCATAAGCTTGTGTGGTTAACGAGATAATTGCATGTGAAAATTACGGTTTTCCCCATTTTTATGCCCAATTTACTTATTAAGCAGGGTCTTTTTTAAAATTTCTGCTTTGTAGGAATTACGCAGCCATATTTTCTGAAGGATAGAAAACAAACCCCGAGATCCTATCTTTGCTCGTAACTGAAAAATCTGTTTAAAACGGAACGTCTGCACTGCGCGTTTTCGTCAATGTATGAAGGAGCCTTAACTGATGAGTACTGGAACTTATAACAGTGGCAGCCCCACATTGATTCCAATTCAGGGTCTTGCAAACATTGCGAAGATGAAACTCATAAGATGGCTGATCGAACTATTTAAAGCAAACGTTCCTACTTTCTAAGCACATCATTACCGCAACCTTGTAACTAGACGAAGCCATTACGGCCGCACACGCAAGTATATTTGCGTCTGTCAGCCGACAAGGAGGAATGCAGCTATTGTACAATTGAAGGACAACCCGTGTAACACTTCCATCCGCAATGGCGGCCAAGTCAAACACAGCTGACGCTTGTGTAAGTGCTGCCAGGTACAATACGACGTGCAAACATCCGACGCCGCAATAATCGCTCTGGTTAACCTTTGTTAGGAGGTGGCCGAGAAGAGGCTTGTTGCAAGAAGTAGAAACATCTTGTTACTTTCGGCATCACCCGATCCAAGCCCGTCGGGAAATGCCAAAAAAAACTCGTGAGTGGTCTTCGGTGTAGACACGATTGTAGATCCTGGACTCAACAAATGGTCTTTCTACGCTTCAAGAATGTGTAGCAAAAATAAACGGTATCGAGGACGACGTCAATACGCTATAATACTGATACATTCGCCTCGGCAGTGCGGGAATTTGCTTCTTTATACAGAGGTTTTTTTTTTCACAATATCGGTCGAACTGCGTAAATGGACAAAAATGCTGTTGAAAGACGCCGACGCCAATTGCGGTGGTACTACTACGTGAGACGAGTGTACATGAGCATCGATCCACCAGAATGAATGGTAAAGTACCACCGAACTGGCAAAATGAATGATAGAGAAGAATCTATCTGTCAAGACCAACTGTACGATATCGTCAAACCACAAAATCAACCGTAGAAAACAAGTGACCCCACAAAATCAACTGTGCAGTAGCGGCGAACATGCTCAATCAACGGAAGAAGCAATCCGTCAAAATCAACGTTTGAAAAGAACCGATCCGCCAAAATCAAGCACCACAGCGCCGAACCGCCAAATCCAAGATACTGGAACACCGTTCCGCCAGAATAAGCGGTACAGGAGCGGTAAACCATACAAAAAATATTGAACATTACATATGAGCCGATTCGCCAGGAGAAACGTTACAGGAACGTCAGTTCACCAGAACATACGTTAAAGGAGGGTCAATTTACCATTCACCAGAACAAACATTACAGGAGGGCCAATTCATCAGAACAAACGTTACAGGAGCGCCTATTCACCAAAGCAAACGTTACAGGAGGGCACATTCACCAGAGCAAACGTTACAGGAGGGCACATTCACCAGAGCAAACGTTACAGGAGCGCAAATTCACCAGAACAAACGATACAGGAGCGCCTATTCACCAGAACAAACTTTACAGGAGCGCCTATTCACCAGAACAAACTTTACAGGAGCGCCTATTCACCAGAACAAACGTTACAGGAGCGCCTATTCACCAGAACAAACTTTACAGGAGCGCCTATTCACCAGAACAAACGTTACAGGGCACCTATTCACCAGAACAAACATTACAGGAGCACCTATTCACCAGAACAAACGTTACAGGAGGGCCCATTCACCAGAACAAATGTTACGGGAGCACCTATTCACCAGAACAAACGTTACAGGAGGGCCCATTCACCAGAACAAATGTTACGGGAGCGTAGATCCGCGATAATAAATGGTACATAAGTATCGATCCGCAAGAATAAACGGTGGAGAAATGCCGATCCGCCAGAATAAACGTTACAACAGTGTCGATTCACAACAATGAACCCCACAGGGTTGCTCACATAGCACTACATGCAATTTTCAATTCAGCTCCCGAAAAAATCTGGCATATCAGGACAAAGCGGGTCGTGGAATCCAACAGCATATTTGTTATAGCAATGCTTACAATGTCCGTCGGAGAGACGTGCTAATCTAATTTAGCCGTTTAGTTTCTTGTGGCAAGGAATGTAGATTCGTTGTTTACATTTCATCATCGGAGCTAGCAGGATTAATACACTTGGAAGCGGCAGTCAGCATCCTGTATGCTGACAAACGCAAATATATCTGGTTATTTACTTTCGTTGAAAATAGATCTGGGAACGAAGGCCGGTAGACGGGAAGGAGTTGGCTTGTCACCCGTGATTGATGACTGCGAAAACTTGTCAACGGCGCCCCAGCGGGAAAGCGGGAGTGGGTGGGTTAACATACCTGCGACTAACCTTTTTGCCTTCTTTTTCGGTCCGCAATGTAATGAATGGGTCGGTTGAAGAACGGTGCACATTTCAAGGATGACAACATGCATCTGGGTAAGACTTGTCAGTTTCAAAACAGATTTTCACGTATGTCCAGCATCATTTTGGCTCTATCCATTGGCCCCTGAGAGGTTCATATCTATTCCAGCCCTGGACCCCTAAGTTTGTAAAAAAGGCAAAAAAAACGCTAATCTCTAGAACATGGGGCAAAAAGCTGTTTGCATAGTAAGATAAACTGTGTAAAAATACTGTAAGCTAAGTGTAACCCTACTTCAAATAATAATAATAATACTTGGTTCCTGCTAACAATATATTGTTTACAAAGAATAGTGCAACCGTAGGTTGTAATTGATTCTCGAGGATGTGAGGTGTACGCCTCCCAACTGTAACTTCTGGATCCGCCACTGGCCAAGACTACACAGCAAGGAAATGCACTCAGGCACGTATCTAGAAATATATTTCGGGGATGGGGGTCCGAGCCAAGTGTCTCAGAATAATAATATCAATGTTTAATTTAAAGTAATAACATCACAATTATATATTAAATTAAAATATTAATTAACATATGCAAATTAATTTTGTATTGTTATTATTGCTTGAATAGATAAAAAGATGTATAAGAATAGAGATATAACAGCACATATTCATTATCTAGCTTACGTGTACCTAACATCGCCAATATTTGTATACGAACAAGTACCCTGCCAAGGAAATTAATGTAAAATAGACAAAACATTTAAATATCCCACCAAATCCACATACATGTTACTGGAGAGCAGACAATCAATTGCGAATGACAAATATAACGACATGGTCTTGAAAATACGTGGGACATGCATACGCATACCGCATAAAACAACATCTAAAAACCCGGGTCTCATTATTGATAGTTCTCTTACTTGGACAGAACACATCAATGGACTGTGTAGAAAAGCATTCTACATTCTCAGGAATTTATATAAGGTCTCGAAATTATTTAACCGAAAAAGCTAAACTGAAGCTCGGCGAGCTCTTATTGTGGTCACTCTTTGATTAGTGTGATGTAGATACAAGGAAAAATCAACTGATGTAAAATTCTTGTATCAGATTTGCATTGAACATAAGAAAACGTGAATATACCCTGCCTCATTTGAACACACAGAAAATACTAACAATGGAGAGAAGAAGACATCTGCACTACATCACTTTAATACACAAAATTCTAAAAGTAAATCAGATTATCTATTCAGAAAACTTAAACAGGCACTCAAATACATTCATATGCCACACGAGGGCATAACAAACTTTTTACGTCATTGAAGTACAGCCTCCTTCAAATCATCATTCTCAGTAAATGCAATTTCAACTTGGAATAAATTGCCCACAACAATAACCAATCAACACCGCATGCTTTTAAAACCAAAGCAAAGGACTTTCTTTCTTTTACGTAAACAGATTGAATCTAGGAGCACACACGAATAAAATTACATCCCACAATGGACCAATGTTTGACTCGCTGAACTTGATATTATTTCATGCTAAATATTTCTCTGCTTGTACCATTAAACATACACACACATGCATATATGTGTGTATATATGCATGTCTCTGTGTGTATTTAGTTTTATGTTGTTTTATACAGGGGTTGGACAAAATAATATGAACACCCACCTAATATGGTGTGGGACCGCCTTTGGCTTCGAGAACAGCCTCAATCTCCCTGGGAATGGATGCATACAAATCCTGGATGGTAGTCAGTGGGATGCTATGCCATTCCTCAAGGAGAAACTGCTCCAATTCCTTGAGATTGACTGGCGGAGGGAAACGGGCCCGTACTCTGGTTTCCAATACTAACCACAATGGCTCGAAAAGACAAATTACGGGATTGTGCAGGCCAGGGAAAATGTGCAAGTGCGTCATCGTGCTCATCTTGGACAGTGCCAGCGGTATGAATGGGGGGGGGGGGGCTTTTTATCATCCTGGAAGATGGTATCCCCTGCTGGGAACAATGCCTGCGACATTGGATGGACATGGTCACCTAAAATGCCTTCACACACCTTGACAGTTACCCTTCCTTTCAGTGGACAATAGGGCCCAGTGAATGCCATGAAATGATCACCCACACCGTTACACTACCACCACCATGCTTCACTGTTGGCACCCGACAGTCTGGATTGTATGCTTCGGCCGGTGTTCGCCATACGTAAACACGTCCACAGGTGGGGAATAGTGTGAAGGTCGATTCGTCGGACCACATGACATGTTTCCATTGGTCGGTAGTCCACGTTTTGTGTTCCTGACTTCACTGACGTCTCCGTTTGGCATTGTCGTGCGTTACAAGAGGTTTGGCAATAGCGGCTCTGCCATGGATATTCTGTTAATGCAGTTCTCGGCGCACTGTTTTCGTTGACACTGCATTCTCGACACGCATATTCAGTTCAGCAGTAACTTTGGTTGCGGTGGTCTTCCTTTGGGAGCCAACAATCCTTTTTAATGCCCTCCTGTCCCTCTCTGTCAGTTTCGTCTTTCTGCCACTATTCTGTTTCGCAGACGTCGTTTTCCCCTGCACTTTGTATGGTGTCATGACGGTAGATACAGTAGCTCGCGATACCCCTACTAACATTACGACCGTTGTTACGGATGCACCAACTAATCGGGCACCAACAATTTGCCCCCGTTGGAAGTCTGACATAATGGTAGCGCAACACAACACGAAGCCGTTCACAGTCTTACCGGTGGCTCATACCTCTCGCAGAGGGATCATAATAGTACACGGAGAAAATAAAGGACGCGTTCTGTGCGTGTCAGTGCAGTCAGCACACAACTCCGAAAATGGGGATCATCTGATCTAACTAACTCTCTAGCCTTCTTAAACTTGAAGGTTCATAGCTGCAGCAACACAGGCCTTCCATCTGTCCCTATCTTGAGCAAGATCTATATACTCTTTTCCATCCCTAACAATATCCTTTAGGTCTATCTCACGGTTGTCCCTCCATCTTCGTCTTCCTACAGGTCTCTTACCATCAGGTTTCCCAACAACAATCCTGTAAACTCCTCTTTCCTTTTCCATTCGGGCCACATGCCCTGCCCACCAAAGTCTTCTTGATTTATTCATTCTAATAATATCTGGACATGAGTACACATTATGTAGTTCTAAATTATGTAACCTTCTCCACTCACCTGTCTCCTCATCCCTTTTAGGTCCAAATATTTTCCTAAGGATCTGATTTTCAAGCACTCTCAATTTATGTAAGGGATCAAGTTTCACACCCATATAATACTACAGGCAAAATTACTGTTTTGTATATTTTAACTTTTAGTTTCTTAGATATTAAACGAGAAGACAAAAGTTTATGAACAGAGAAGTAACATGCATTTCCTGAATTAAGCCTACTTTTTATTTCCTCTTTAATATCATTTTCACATGTTAATATTACTCCTAAGTATTTGAATTTGGAAACTGGTTCAAACGAGTTGTTATCAATAATTAGATTTTGATTATTACCTAACACTTGATTTCGGCCTGTAAGCATATATTTAGCTTTCTCTTTGTTAACTTCCAAACCTATAGTTTTCTCTTTGTTAACTTCCAAACCTATGTCTTTAGCAGTTTTGAAAAATATTTTAGCATTATTCTTGATTGTATTTATATCATCCCCTAATAAGTCTACATCATCTGCATATGCTAACAACTGAGTCACACCGTTTAATTCTAGTCCTTCGTTAGTTTTTTGTCCAACCACTGTATGTATTCATGAACTCCTTTATTGTATGTTTATAGCTTATAATTCTAATTTTATTTCCAATCGTCCATACGTTGTTCTTTCGTCTTTTTTTGTTATTATTATTAGAGCTTAGCCGATACCACTTTGAACCGATACTCACACCGATACAGATACCGATACTTGTATAATTTCAATTTAAAATAAAAAAAGGATAATTATAATGTATATGTGTGTGTGTACACGCGTGCACGTGTGTAATTTTTATTATTATTACATTTTATCCATATGCATTTCTGACGAGGGGTGATGAATAAATAAACCCTCCAAACAATGCTCTTCCAACGATGCATCTCAACTTTACAGCATTTTTTTTTTAGATAAGTGACAATCGATCAGTTGTTTCAAATATGTGAGAAATATTAAGTGCAGCTAAGAGCGAGGCAATCGTTGAAAAATGAGATCGTGCCTCTTCAACCTCCTCTAAAAGTAAGAGATCACTCTTCCCAAACTAACATTAAATCATCCGTGAATTCAAGAATAATTGGCGATTTACCAGCCCTGGAAACGACGTCTAAAACTAACAGTAAAGCTGTAATGTAAAACCAATCTTGTCACTTTTTGTCCTTTATCAAAAAGAATAAAAATTAGTAAACGAAATTTAAGGAGAGAATGAAAACTTACCAGTCTCTTGCTTCTTTATCAGGCGATCGACAGTGATATTCCGACGTGACTTTGCCATCGGAAAATGATTTCTAAAAAAAAAAAAATGCAATGTTCTATCGCATGGCGTGGAAGGAAATCCAAACACGTCACTACACTTTCCAGAAAGTAAGTGCCATCAACTGTCGTTCAAAGAAAATTATTTCCTTGTCGCGTTCCCTGTGCAGCCAAAACACGCCTGTTGAAATCCAGTTAGTTATCCAGGTCCGGACAAACAAAAGTCTAAAGTTGGAAAGGAAAATGGGGTTTAGCCCAGGTATTTGAATTTCCAGGAATATGCTATGCACTATGTCTGAGACACGTCCACCACGCACATGGACGATGACTGTTTCGACTGCGGGAGGTCTCTAAAGAAAGAGATGTCCACAATACATCAGGTGTCTCGTTAGCTACCGGAACCTCATTGGGATTATTGTTACACGAGACCACATCTGTAATAACAGTATTAGGTACATTAAACTATGGAATAGAACTGTGGGGGTTAAGGGGGGACAACACAATAATTGGCATACAAACAGAATTTTATAAGAGAGTAATGGGCGTAAGCAGAGGCACGGCCAACTGTGGGATTCTCAAGGAATTGGGCCTGAACAGAGACGCGGTACAAGCACGGATGAGGGTTGTTAAATATTGGATGCGATTATCACAAGAGGGCCAAACTACGCTGAGTGGACAATGTTTGGAAATACAGACAAGGGAGGAAAACGTTTACAGCTAGGGTCTGGAAGTGAAAAATCTCTTATATAATATCGGAATGGGTTGGGTATGGGAAGAGGAAGGAAGGGGGGACATCTCAACAGAAAATCAAATCAGACAGAGGTTACTCGACATAGACAGACAAGAAATAACAGCAGACTGCCAAACGAAGTCCTCAATCAGGGAACAGTTAATAGTACGAAAATGGGGGAAAGCGAAACATATCCAGGTTGTGGGAAAAAATGAAAGAGGCGCGCTGGCATGGTTCAGATTAGGGGGATGGAAACAACTAAGAACGGGAAACGAAGCAGGGGAAACGATATGTCCTTTGTGCGAGGGGGAGGAGACGGACAAGCATATTCTACTGAACTGCCCTTTTACACGTGACCTAAGAGACAAATGGATAAAAAACGTAACAGTAAGGGAGGTGATAGAAGTGGTAGACGACAGAATAAAGATAAAGGAAGCGGGGCAGCAAGTGGGGAAATACCTGGGAGAAGTAAGAGAACGGCGGGGGAAAGCTATTAGAGAAGGCAACGAAATGAGTGATCACGCCCCCAGACAAGCCATCTTTATAGTGTAAGTGTGTGTGTAAAATAAAATGTATGCGTTTTTTGGTGAGAGTGCAGGAAAAGAGAAGTTGGGAGAGGAGGAAGGAAGAAAGACTGGAAGAACTGCCGAGGGAGGGGAAGAATGTGTATATAGGGGACAAAGTAAGAGACAGCTTAAAAGAAAACTATATGTAACAAAATAATGTAGAAAAATCAAAAATATGTAGTGCGTACAGCCTATGGCTCGCACAAAAAGAAAATAAATCTAATCTAGTAACAAAGCTTGGTAGACTTCGAAGGAACTTCCTACGGGGATAATTTCATGTTACCCTTGATTTGCAAGATACTTGACCGCGAGTTTTATCTGCGTAAGGATCTTTGTGTCACGTACTTGCTGTTCATGGAAACTTGAGTGCAGGTTCACTCAACAAATGCACAACTATTCTTTTTTTTTTTTTTTCAAAACCAAAGGTAAGTTGGAAAAGCTGAACGAACCTTTGAAAGGGAATTTATTTTCGTTTTGGCCGCGCTTCTACAATGGTATCGTTCAGTATCTGTTCAAAAATATCAACCGATACATCGGTATCGGCTCAGCCCTAATTATTGTTTTTTTTTTCTTTTTCTTATTGGATATATGTACTGTTTGTAGGAAATGTGTGTCAATTAGAGACTGTATTCCGACAAGGGTTAGGTGGGAAAACAGCATATGCTGAACCTCGCCCGCTAAATAAAAATATATTATTATTATTATTATCATATTAACCTTCACCCCCACTCACGACCGGATCAAGAAGGTGTGGGGCGTTACCCCCAGACCCTCTATACGCCTTCATGTCGTGGTGCTAAGCACAGGGGAACGCTTTACCTTTATTATCATATTAACAAAAAAGAATATACATCCAGTTTAAGGAACGGAAAAGTTCCTGATTAATATGTTATGCATATTATACATCGATTATACAACAAATGGTAAACAAGAATATTTCCACTATTTTGAACTTGGTAAGTCTTTCAGGAGTCTGGACCTCCCCTAAACACGTCCTTGACTGTAACGTCACAGTAAGAAGAATATAATAGATAACAAACTTTGGAATCTAACACGTGCTTCGCCACTGTTCATGAACACCAACAAATTATCCATGTGCTACAATGTGTGGAAGTACAACTCAACCACTCCACACACAGCAGCAATCCTCCCTTTTTTCCCCTCAGAAACGAAAAATTGTGTCGGAAAAGAAAGAAGGTGAAAGAACTTGGCACATACTTCAAGAGGAATTCTAAACTTTACAACCGAGATTTTGTTTTCTTCGTTCCAGTAATTCTCGCTGGCGCGCCTGTTAAGAAATCCACGGGGTATCCCCCAGCCACCTTTGTTTTCGTAAAAAGCTGGAATATATGGTCCTTGCTATGCATCCTCCATGGGTGATGCTCATCGTTGTTTCCTTTGACAACGCTCGCCATCTGCCGTGACTTTGATGAAAGCAACACGGCGCCACTAACAAGCGCGAAGTGTTGCCAACTAGTCAAATATATCACTGGAGGTACAATTCTCCTCTGGTGGTCGACTTGTACTGTTTTTCCTTTCTTTCTTTTCTTTTAGATATAGAATTATCGCCTGTGGAATCCCGAAAAGTATTTTATTTCTCTAACAGAATACATCCCCCCATAGTTTGTTCCAATTGGTTTCACTTCCTTCAGCGGTGTAAATCAGGGTGCGAAATCCAGGGGGGACGGGGTGATTTCCCCCATCAACAACCTTGGCCTCAAAAATCCCCCCACCAAAATTTTCTGGGGGAGAGTTTTCGTTACAACAAACAAAAAATCAGGAATTACTTTTAATTTCAAATATACTTTACTAAGAATATTATCGAAAACACACAAATTAGTGTGGTTGTGAGTGTTCAATGCTTATCTCTTTCAAGAGATCTAATCAATATCTATATCAATATGCACAATAAAAGTAAAACAAGAATGCAAGACAATAATAATTATGAAATCTAATTGATTTACATTAGCATAAAGCAAGAACTAATTAAAACTTACATATAATAAAACCACTTCAACTATTTCATAATTTATTAACATTAGTAAAGGAATTAGTTTGCCAGTTTATAATATCTGATATATATATAAAAGTAACAAATTGATTTATTTATTTGGAATTAATAATAAAAATACATTTTTAAATTAGTTTTTTTTTTTTACTTTTAATAACAATATAAATATGTATATCGTATGTTTGTGTGAAGAGGAGGTTGTATATAAAGATCTTTCTCCCTCTCCCCCCCCCCCCAGCAGTCTTCAATGATTTCGCATCCTGGACTGTAAGTGACCCTTTCTCAAGACACAAATGTCAACCTCCCTTCCACGTAGTACATCCTGGACTGCATTTTGCAGACTAGCATGCCAGGTGGGAGATCGATAGGTTGCGGGTTCGAGTCACAAATGGCCGCTCCGTACACAGATGCATATCTAGCCCATGTCAACTCAGCGAACAAGTGTAGTGTAGTGCTTTGAAAATAATTGATTATCATCGCTTGACACGCTACCCACTGAGCCACCGCGGCCGTTACTTTTCCTGCAAGTCTCGAAGTTTAAGAATTCGTACAGGTGACGAGGCTCTGGCGCCTGCACTCCCAGCTAGTATAATCCTCTGTGGGATTTGTGTTGGTAAGTCCACTTTATGCACAGAAAGACTAACCGGAACCGAATCTACAGTTTAAAGTGGGATCCGAACCACTATTCTATGTGCCTCCACTGGGTATCGAACCTGGGACCCCTTTATTACAAGGCGACGTTACCACTACGCCATCGGGGAGGCCCAGAGGATTTGTGTTGTGTCGTCCTATATGTTTGTGATTGTCTATTATCACTATTCATCCTCATCTTGGCGATTAGCCAAAAGTGACGGAAAAGCGAAGTAAAATAAACTATTTCTGTTACTTACCGTTGCTTTTATGTCACCTTTGGACGATAAGGATAAATGATGATCTCATAAAATTGATAAACGGGCGCTCAGACACAACACCCTTGTCCAGGGCCGGATTCGAACCCGGGAACTCCGGTGACAAGAATAAAAATCGAGACTACTTAAACGCGTTGGTGACCAACAATTAGTCGATTTCAAAGAAAAATTGCCCAAATTCCAAAACTATTCTGTACACAACTTCTTCAGTTGTAAGCGATGCCACTTCTCTCTCTCTTTTTTCAGAAAAAGGCAATCTTCAGAGAGATTAGTTCTGTTTGCTAAGGGTGTTAGGAGAGGAGGGGAATGTGTTTCAAGGTTAAGTTGTGTCAAGTAAGACTATTCATTTTTTAAAAGGTTTCGACGTAGTTGTTTAAAAAGATTACGAGACTCACCTCTACATCGTCCAGCTGTTTACATTACGTCGTTTGTCTGCCACTTTTGGCCAATCTAAACGATCAGGACACGTAATGATTTGATGAAACTGATGAAGGTACACTCACAAAGGAATACTCAAACCCAGAATATTTTGTGCAGAAATCGTCAGTGGACTGTTCAACGCGCCCAGCCTGAGCCTGTCAACCAGACAGATTCCTTCACAGCATGATGCGATCTATCCTATTTTGCGACAGTCCTTCTCCAGTCCCTATCTTATCTGTTTACTATCCACACCCAAAACTCTAGAGGCCTCCAGTCTTCGCTTTATCTCCCGTACTTGGCAAAAAGCTTTCATATTCTCAATATGTTTGCACGCAATCTTAGCAGTCTCTGTAGTTATAGTAATTTCCGAAATAACGTTAACTGACATCAGCGATGTGCACGATTTCATTTCAGAGTGGCTAAACCGAAACTTAACGATTAGATTTCAGCTGTACTTCATCAGGGTTGCCAGATCACTAGCAAAAAAAGTAACATACCTGTCCCCAAATGACACAATAAATAATACATGTAACTGGCGGTGTAAACGGTGACCTTCCTGAGGCACAGGAATACCAATCTCTCTCTTCCGCAGCACTACAATTAGAGGCTAAGATAATACTATACAGAATGTCCATGTATATTTGTATTCTTTCTTTTTTATTCTACATCCTCTAATGGAATTATTATATTGATGCTCAAGCAGACGCTATGCTCTGCGGTATTGATATTTCAATCCTTGCAAGGGAGATTCTGGCGTTTGTGATTGTCCCTTCTTCCATCTCATCTTGATTGATTGATTGATGGTTTTATCTAACTTCGCTCTTTTGCCACTTTTGGCTAACCGCGAATATGGGATGGATAAATAGCAAACACATATAGACCGCACACATCACAGGTCCCACAAAGGATTATACTGGCTGAAAGCCGAGACGCCGCCGCCGGAGTCTCGTTAGTCTGCAACCTGCAGTCCAGGGTGTACTACGTGGAAGGGGGTTGACAATTGGGTGTTCCCAGAAACGGTCACCCCACCCTCACACCCGCCCATCTTATATGGTCACCATTCATCCTCATCGTGGCGATTACGTAGAAGTGAAAAAAGCGACGTAAAATAAATAAATATCAAAGGTATCGGGTCAAGACCCGGTGTGGATACAGTGGGTGCTGCGAAAAGTTAAGCATGAAAAGGAAATACATCTCTTCCAGTTGGGAGTTTCTTACACTAGAGGATTGGCAATACTGCGCTCAAAGGGAATTTTCAACCCGGCTGAGCAGCAGTGGATTTCAGCCAAACATCGTATCTCCTTCGACGACAAAAATCAGTGAAGACGCCACAAGAATGCGACCGCCAGTCCGTATTTGTTTTTATTCTGATTCTGGCCACAGGTCAGTCATGTGTAAGCCACAGCCCGCCCACAAAATGAAGACGGACAAGAAGCTCCATGGAGTGCCAAGAAGCATCAACCTTCACCACCGCTCTGCGTTCCTCCACGACTAACAGAGGCATTCCGAGTATTTTTCCACGCGTGCTTGGGAGTTCTGAAATGATAAGGCTCCGATATGCAGTCACGGCAAAAGGAATATGTTCGAAATGGCTTAATCGCTTTCCTTTGATACGAACCCAAAAGCTGTCCGGGATTATGATTCAAGCAGCATTGAACAATGGCATTCTATGCGTTCTCGTACGAAGAAAGCATTCTGAACCCGTCCGAATTGGATTCAAGACACGCAATAATTCGTCTGTTGAATAACATCCTCGAAAGAAAACAGCGCAGCCTGTTTAAGCTTCCAAAGACACTACACAAAATTGTTCAAGGCAAAATAATGAAGTAGTTGAACAAGGTTCTCCAAGAAAATTATGACGGCGCTCATGGTCCGTCCGTATTGAATTCAATATTGAGTCCCCGGGTGGGTGATCTAAGGTCGGCTCTAGGGTTCACCCAGCCTCAAATCAATGGGTACCTTGGGGCAACCCTGGGGGTAAAGGCGGTCGGAGCGTGGTGCTGATCACATCACCTTCTAAACTGCCTAGATCAAGAATATGTGGGGCCCTAACCCCACATCCTCTAAATGTGCCTTCATGGCAAGGTGCTACATGCACGGGGAACTTTACCTTACCTTACTGATTGGCTTATTATTTTAATTTTTTTAATTCGCTTTTCTGTCACTTTGGTCTCATCGTGAAGATGAGGATGAGTGATGATATTTATGAAGGGAAACTCAGAAAGAACAGCCAGTTAACATTACTGCCTTGTGATAAACAAATCTTGGCTTCGATTTCCTGTATCATCTTATTTAATCTATTCCCGATCAATGTACTTGTGCTAGACTTCATTTTATTCACTTACTATCCAGAAAAGGATTGTTCGAACATCTTTTGTTCGTTGTAATATACGTGGGTCGTTCAATATATAAGTTTCCGTATGAAGCAAAAATAATTATTTTTACGATACATTAGAAAACTATACATAGATTTGTAGGAGGATCCTTCCTCACTTCTCCACATAATCCCCATAGAGATTCAGGCATTTGCTACACCGTTGCACCAATTTGTCCATACCCTTTGCAAGAAAATCAGGGCTCTGGCTATTGAGCACTATTCTCACATTCCGCTTCACTTATTCATCTGTTTCGAAACAGTAACCTTGCAATTCAGACTTTAACACCGGAAAAACATGGAAATCACTCGGCGCTAAATCGGGGCTGTATGGAGGGTGGGGCAGCCGTTCCCACCCCAATTCATCAATTTTGTGTTGTTTGTACTGCTGAGTGGGGCCGAGCGTTAGCATCAAGAAGAATGACACCAGCTGACAGGAGACCTGGTCGCTTATGTCGAATTGCGTTTTTCAGTTTATCCAATGTTTGACAATAACTGTCAGCATTAAAGTAGTGTATATTGGCCGTTTCTACGCCATACTTTGTAGGTATGCATTTGTAGCCTCTTTTTTTTATCAATTGAATATCAGTTTTTGACATATTTTGACAATTTTTTGTCGATGTTTTAGCGTTTAGCGATGTTTTAGTAAAATTTCCCTTTTTTCCCACTCATACTTGGTAGGTATGCATTTGTATCCTTTTTTTTATCAATCGAATATCAGTTTTTGACATATTTTAACAATTTTTTGTCGATGTTTTAGCGTTTAGCGATGTTTTAATAAAATTTCCCTTTTTTCCCCACCTCACACTTGTAGGTATATCACGCAAGATAGTGTAAATTGATTGTTTCAAAGCAGCATTTTGTAGGTATCCTCTTTTTTTATCAATCGAATATCAGTTTTTGACATATTTTGACAATTTTTTGTCGATGTTTTAGCGTTTAGCGATGTTTTAGTAAAATTTCCCTTTTTTTCCCACCTCGCACTTGTAGGTATATCACGATCTTACGTGATATAACTTAACCTATTCATTTTTTTTTCTTTGCTAAACTACACGAGAGCCTCTACGTGCTTTGACCTACTTTAGAGTAGACCCAAATAGAGAGTTCTGAAACATCAAGTGGGGTTCACCAAAACCTCAAAAACTCACTTTCTCTCCACGTTCCGCGCCTCATTTATTGCGCTGACGATGTTTCGCAGCGAAGAAAACAGCACCAAACCATCAAAAACTTGCTTTACTCATTTGGGGTTCCGCCTCGAAGTGAGGCTCGGTGAGGCTTGCCTTAATGGTTTTACGTGATATAACTTAACCTATCTTACGATTTTTTTACGATCTTCAGTGATATAACTTAACCTATCATTTATTTATTTTTATTTACACACCGACCTAACTTACATTATATTTTATATAACCTAAACAAATGTATTGATTTTTTTTTTTAGTATGTGGCAATTTTTTTAGGAATATTTTTTTAAAACTGCTCCGTGACCCTCTCGTTCTTCACGTCGTGCGCGAAAGACTTCTCTGCGATCAGGATGACGGTGCACACGGTATCCTCGGGCAATGGACTGTGGAACTCGCAGACGACCTTGATGTTGGTGCGATCGTTGACCACGACCTGCTTCCTTTTTGTGGTGTTGATGACGAACATCGGCCTGTGGGTTTTGAATTCGCTGGGGGCGTAGTACAAGTCCACGTTTCCCTCTGTTACCCTCTTGTAAGCGGTGTAAGCTTCGTAAAGTTTGAGGTAATCATCTTTGGTCATGTCGAGGTTGTAATTCTCGCGCGGGAACACTTCGTTCCTGCCATTCTTGAGATAAACGTTCTTGATCTTGCAGTCGTCGAATTCGCAAACAGATTTTTCCTAAGTCTTACCGTTTCCAAGATAACCCCACTTCCGGTCGCCATTTTGGATTTCCGAGCATAGGTTCTATTCATACTTTTTCTCACATATAGGCGTACGTGATGAATCCGCAAACAGATTTTTCCTAAGTCTTACCGTTTCCAAGATAACCCCACTTCCGGTCGCCATTTTGGATTTCCGAGCATAGGTTCTATTCATACTTTTTCTCACATATAGGCGTACGTGATGAATCCGCAAACAGATTTTTCCTAAGTCTTACCGTTTCCAAGATAACCCCACTTCCGGTCGCCATTTTGGATTTCCGAGCATAGGTTCTATTCATACTTTTTCTCACATGTAGGCGTACGTGATGAATCCGCAAACAGATTTTTCCTAAGTCTTACCGTTTCCAAGATAACCCCACTTCCGGTCGCCATTTTGGATTTCCGATCATAGCTTCTATTCATATTTTACTTACATATAGGCGTACGTGATGAATCACCAAACAGATTTTTCCTAAGTCTTAGCGTTTCCAAGATAATCCCACTTCCGGTCGCCATTTTGGATTTCCGAACATAGGTTCTATTCACATTTTACTCACGTATAGGCGTACGTGATGAATCCGCAAACATATTTTTCCTAAGTCATGAATTGGAGGGTTCTATGGCAACCTATATTAATTCTCGTAAGAGAACAGAAAACGCACACACACACACACACACACACACACACACACACAAAAAAAACAATACTGTGGTCACTACAACAAATAGTCTTCTTCAACCCCTATCCAACAAACCAAAAAAAATCATCATCCTAACTAGAACCATGTAACTAACATTGTGATGACTCATATTAAGCACCCCTTAATTGTATTACTTATAAGGGTATACTATTGCACAACGTTTTTGCAACAAGTTATTACGTAACATTTAGATGACTCATATCTAATGCCCTTTGTTGTATTAACTATAAGGGAGTAAACTATTACACAACATGTTGCAACAAGTTATGACGTAATGTGATGAGTCATATCTAACGTGGCGTCTTCTGATTGGTTAATTATTACAGGTGTTTTCAATACGGTCCGCGCTTTTATTATATAAGACGGCATACACTGCAGATCAGTCAGTCTCGTGAGAGCAGCCGAAGAGTACGGACGTCCTGTTGCAGCGCTCCTCGTTTTTGTAAAAAAAAAAAATAGGTATTTAACTTTCTTTGAAGCTACATACCATCTATTATTTCAAGTTCAAAGGTGTTTCACGTGGTTTTTCATAGTAATTTCGACCAGATTGAATTTTGACGTGATCGTGCATTTTCTATTTCACCTCAAGAAATTCTATATAAATAACATACCTGAAAATTGTATCGCTATATACTAGACTTTTTGATTTCTGTGATTTTCGAAAAAGCAATGGCATCCACCACCAGTTTCAATCGTAAAAATGATAAAACTGAATGTGTTACTTGTGGGAAGCTAATCTCAAGGAACAATTTATCGGTACACAGGGCAAGATGTAGAAAAAAAACTTTAACTGTCTCAAATTATCACATACAAAATAAATAACTAGCAAGGACAATGAATCTCTTTGGTTTCCGAAAGCAAACAATGGAGACTGTACACCGCACGGCAGATCATGAATTTCTACCTTCCATGTTATCTAAACTCAACGGCCTGTTGATCAATCAATTTTCGGAACGCTGCTCTTCTTGCTGGAACAGTGACCATTTCGGATTCGCGACGATCGACATGACGAGGAAACCCAACGACGGAAAATACAGAAACAAAATCAACGACTTTCTAAACGTTGCAACGTTGTGAGAAACGTTTCTATTTTTTATTTTGTATGTGATAATTTGAGACAGTTAAAGTTTTTTTTATTTTAGTTATAGTTATTTAAGTTTATTTTTTTTTCATTTGCATTGCCTACAATTTTTACTAATTTCTAAACGATAGTGTCCCCAAGGCAACGTGTGGATTCCACAAGACAAAATACATCTTTTATCGTCATGCGGATCTAATGCTACTTTCCTAACTTCGTTTGTTGTAATCACATGGTCTACACTTTGGATTCTTTGTTCTATACTTAGTATCGTCGAATGTGAGTAAAGGCAATCGATGTAATCGTGGAAGGTGAGTTTGTTCTCCACCGTATTCTTGCCCACACCTTTTGCTTTCTTCGTGACGCTACTCTCTGTTCTCATTGCATACATTTTCGAACGCAAACCCGCGAACTCGACAATAATATCACCGTTACATTCATCTTTCAGTTTACCTAGGACTTTTTTGTTACGAGATGGAATTCCAAATCTGTTGGGTTGAGGATACGCAGAAGTATCGAAATACTCAAGCATGGAAGGATTTTTTATGTCTTTATAGAGGTTAGGTGTTTGTATGCTGTAAATGAAGCTGTCGGTGTCCGTGTACAAAAGTGATATTTTATCATTGTAGAAGGGTTTCATCACGTCATAATGAAATTCGAACATGTAAAGTTTCGACAAGTCGAGAACCGTTGCGCCAACGTAAATTGGTTTTCTGAATTTCATCAATTTTATATCTAGATTGAAAAGTGCCAAATTCTCGTTGTAAATTTTTCTCGACTTGAATCTAGGATCGGCTATCCACTTCCGACATTTATTCTTATCGGAAATTAATTTCACGTCTACGTGCTTTCTAACATTCTCCATGGTCTTTCCGTACACCGCATTGTTCATTAATTTAAAGAAGTCCTTGTCTAAATCGGAAGTGGCAGCTGTTCTATGTTGTGTGTTAGTTTCTATGTAAGGTCTTAACCACGTGGAATGTTTAAACTTTAGTATTCTTCTAACATTTACTATCTGAACATCCTTCCCAATCAAAAACCGGAGATTCTTGTAGTGGACGACGTATCTCTGTTTAGGGTCCAATGTTAACAAAAGCTTGTCTTGAACCGAGTCGGGTGGACATTTGATTTCGGGAGTCGGAGGCAAATCCGAAAACGTGTCGTGCAGGTGGTCGGAGAATTGGAGATCTACCTCTGCGAAGAAACCACACTCGCTATCGTCGAAATGAATAATGTCTATCGAAGTGGGATCTAACCATTCGAATCTCCCGTAAGGAAGTTTCTGAACCATGGCATGTCCGTAGAGATTATTAACGTCGGCGTGGAAGATGTAATTCGATGCTCGATTTGAATCGTAATCTTCTTTCATGTGTGCGTTATTAGCTTTTGCATGTCTCTGTAAGCATTGCACCATTCCACCTCGTATCCCTCTTTCGATAAATAGCAACATGTCAACGTCCGATATCAGTTCCAGCTTGACCTTTGTCTGGAATAACATTGCCGACCACGCTAATCCCGGTAGACTGTAGAAATATGCTGGATCTAATTTATAAATATTCGTTGCCGTTTTCCTGAAGTAGTGTATATTGATTGTTTCAAAGTAGTACTTAGTAGGTATGGTCTTTTTTTACCAATTGAATATCACTTTTTGACATACTTTGACAATTTTTTGTCGATGTTTTAGCGTTTAGCGATGTTTTAGTACAAATTTTCACTATACTCATTTTTCCCCCACTCGTACTTGGTAGGTATATTATGATGTTACGTGATACAACTTAACCTATCCTTTTTTTACGATTATTTAATTTTTTTACGATCCTAAGTGATATAACTTAACCTATCATTTTTTTTATTTAGGTACTGTTTGAACGTTATTATTTGAGGATCATATTTTGTAGGTATTTTTTTTATCAATCGAATATAAGTTTTTGACATATTTTTGACAATTTTTTGTCGATGTTATAGCGTTTAGCGATGTTTTAGTACAAATTTTCACTGCACTCATTTTTTCTATTTATACTTGGTAGGTATATCACGATGTTACGTGATATAACTTAACCTATCTTTTTTTTTTTACGATTTTTTTAATTATTTTTACGATCCTAAGTGATATAACTTAACCTATCATTTTTTTTATTTACGCACCGAACTAACCTACAAGGGGGACTCTGTTTGTTTTAATATTTCAGTATTATAAGGTTTTCACAAATTTTATATAACCTAAAATGTGTTGGATGTTGATTTTTAGTATGTGGCAATTTTTTATGAATTTTAAAACTGTTCTGTGACCCTCTCGTTCTTCACGTCGTAGGCGAAGGACTTCTCTGCAATTAGGATGACGCTGCATAGGGTATCCTCGGGCAAGGCGTCGTGGAACTCGCAAACACCCAACTCTACAAAAATTCTACTATATGATCTTTCACTGGCTAAGCTAACCTACAAATAGGAATTGGTAGCACTGACTTATAAACCCACTGGGTCTTCTTGGCATGTTTTTTCATGATGTGTTGCCAGGTTATTGGGCATCTTGGCGTATACAATGTATATATTTTGAGAGGGAGGGGTTATAGCTTTTTATGCTGTACGAATACTAAAAACTTGACAGTGACAACCAACAGAGTAAATAAACCTACATGCAGAAACTAACAACACTAGTTTCTGACAGTGAATTTGAAATAAAATATTAAACAAAATACATGAGTAAATACTGTGATTACAAATAGTACCAGTGTTATGCCCCCAACTCCAACTGGACAACTGGGGAAAATAATTGTACAACAATTTGTACCTAATTGTACAATACTTGTACCTAATTGTACAACATATACACAGACATAAAAAAAGAGCCTTCCCGTAACTTACCTCATGTACAATTTATATGTTTTTACAACTGTGAAAAGAAAGCATATGTGTTCTGTATGCACACATTCATTCTTATTTTTCGAAGTTGAATGGAAGCACGTGTTTTTACGCTTCTCGTAATACTGACCTTGCCCCAGTGATTTTAAATTGCGTCCATCCGGTTTTTTTTCCTGTGCTATTTCCGCGCGCACGCAACATTCGCTTTCAATAGTTTAATGAAATACAGAAGGAGTGTTAGTTTAGCAGGCTCCGAGTTTTACAATTTATTAAATTAAACAATAATTTATGTAAGAATATACTTGTACTTACCGAACACAAAATAATAAAAGCACATGTGAATCTTTGCGTGTGTTCATGTTATATGACGACTGAGTAAGAAATAATGTTGACTCCCCGAAAGATAAAAGTTCCTGGTTCGACATCAGATGCATGCAAATTTTATGTTTTGCTCTCCAAAATCTTGATTTGTGCTATTTGTCATACAGCAGAGGAGAAGAGGGGAGAGGGGAGGGGAGGAGGTACTATTAGCGCCATCTATTAGCAAACAATAGAAATAAAAAAGTAGGGTCAAACTTTTTCAACACCCAAAAATTTTAAACGTCCTCGTTTAGTAATACGATCAGCAGAAGACGTTTGAAAGAGTACTCTTAGTCGAGAAAGCTAATTGCTAGGGCCCATATATTGCTAAAATGTTCTTTGATTTACATATTTCTCATACCGCCATATGTTGTTCTAGTTGACTTCTTCCAAAAAAATGCTAATTAGCGAGAGTTAATTAAGCAAGGCAAGTAAAAGAAGCAAATAGGACAATATGTGGCGGCGTGGAAATATGTAAAAATTCGACTCGATTCGAATTAAAATTGGAGGATATTTTGCATTTTTTCCCTATAATGTACAAAATATTTACCGTACATAATCTTTTCTATTTACAACAGTATAAAATAAGAGGAGTGTGTGACAATATCCATATTAATTAGGAAGGTATGTTGTATGCTAGGTTAGCTAATTGCGTCTTCACTGTATAGAGGAAAGATGGAAAAAGAGAGCTCTACAAAAACTAACCTAACAAATTTAAAATGTGATCTATCGTGAATTAAACTAAGCTTTTTCACCCACCCACATATAGCCTTACAGGTGACTCAAAAGCAGAAATTGGTCATAGCGTGACAGGTCGATTTATTGTGAACTAAACTAACCTCCCCCTACTCATACATACACACTATGTCTTACAATAAGTAAAACTGCTATATCACATGTAAGGGCCGACGGTTGGCAAGACATACAAGATCTATTGCAAATTTTATTAACCTACGACATAAGCCATGGACACACACACACACCAAGCCTTCCAGATAGGCTATAAGCAACTCACCTCTTGCAATTGTATAACGGGGAAAATTAACCTACAGCTAGCAACACTGTTTGAGCTGCTTTTGACGAGTAGTGTTACCAAACTTATTTTTTGCAAATAGGCTCTACAGCTAGAGGCTTGAAACATATACCCTACCAGAGTATGTCAACTTACCTCATGTAAAAATATTACCTAGTACGGGTTAAGCTGTGACATACAACTAGCGAACGACACGACCACCTGACACACAGACAGAGAGAGTGTGATACAGCTTATACGCAGTTTTTCCTACACACGTACTGGGTTTAAAAGGTAACTTACAACAACTATTTCACTCACCTCCTATCATATAATAAAATTACCACAGGTTTTTGATACTTGCTGCCAGAACATGGTAGTTTTAGACTGGAAATTCAGCCCGATTATTCTATTTGTGCAAGAGAAAAATGATGATGCCTGCATTTGGAATATATAATTCTTCTTACGGTATTTTGCGTGCCCCAGTAACCTTGCTTTCGATTCACGGAAGCTATGACGTGTATTTCCTGTTTCGCGAACATGCGAGAATCTTTCACAATGTCGCATCAGAGTTGGTTGTGTATATAAATCTAGTTTGGGGAATGGACATGAATATAATGTCAAAATTATTGCATAACTTAAAAAGAATATTTATTGCACTGCGTTTTCTAGCAAAGGTAAATGTGGAATGCCCCGGCCCCCTCAGAGATTTGAATACTGTTAGTTAAACAGCAAGCATTGTCATATGGACTGACGATTATTATTTTTAAAAAAACAGACCTCGTAATAAATTATAACCTGAGCTGTCTTGCAAGTCTCTCGAGTTTGATATATGGTGAAGGAATATGATGCCACTATAAACTGTACACAAGATATATACCCAGTCCCTGGCATGAGATGGGCGAGGATCTATACAGTTGTACAATGGTTGTTTTTTTTATTAAAGCATAGCGCTTATTTACATGTCAGCGCAACATGCATGCAAAGAAGGGGGGGGGGGGGGAGACCATAACGGATAATTCTTATTTCGATTTTAATATTTTTGCTAGTCACGCTATCTAGACGAACACTGGAAGATGGGTAAAAGCGAGGGAAAGAGAGAAATGTTATTTTTTGCCCCTCTGCCTGTGTGTGATATACTAGTTTTACATGCATACGGCTGTATCGTGAAGCGAGGCTGAAAATAATTTTTGAAAGCAGTCTCGAGCATCTTCGCGTTCAGCCAACAAGAGAAATAAAATATTACACATGGGTGTGGGGCGCAACAGCCACAGTACGGTAATGTGCATGGATGTTAAAACTTTTGGGTTTTATGAATAGACATACATATCAGTTTTGCAGTCTCCAGATGGGACCGGAGCTTACTCTTTATTTGGACAAGGGGGTTCAGATCAACTATAATTTTTGTTCACATCAAAATGAAACAAAGAATTTTATTTTACTGCTTACTTATTCAATATTTTTTATTATTGTAAAGAATGGGGCGGTGTGTCTTATTGTATATAGTCTTCCAACAACCACCTCGGGGGCGTAAATTTATGTTTCTGCATCTATGCAAAATGCACTTAACTTTAGTTGTGAAGTTTGTTTTGCTGTTGTGATTAAATACTAAACCAAAATCTCACTACATAATTTTGAATTATATTTGTTAAAATTGATCTATATTATATTATTGCTATAGGTGGTCCATGTTATGCGCAGGAGAATTTTTAAAAAATGTCTTGTTTCTCGAACCTGTGGCCTGTAGATTTGCTTTGTTGGCAAACAGAAACAGAAAATGGCACCATGTTATTCTATACTGATATACTGATAGTCAACAACTATGTCGAAAAGCAATGATGGGGGGGACTTGTCTGTGTTGGGTCTTATTAACAACTTCACGGCTGTACCTGCACAACTCATCGACAACAAATCAACAATGTTAGGAAATGTGTGCATGGCCCCTGAGAATACAATTTAAAATCACTGATGTGATATGAACCCTCTTCACTTGTGTGTATTTGAATATGCGAACATGAGGTATTTTGAATAATCGAGGCGGACAATCACAAAAACAGCTTGCAACGGTATGGAGAGTTCAAACTTCAGACGATTGTTGTTAATCTACGAAAAGCCAAGGGGCGAACGGAGATCACTACGAAAATTGTAACGCGAGGCTATTTTGGCTAATGGCAACGATGAGGATGAATAATAGTTGTTTTGATGAAATTGAAAAAGTGGGGCACGTCTGCTTCGAAGTGCATTACACCAACAACTACAATTGTCCCTCTTCCCCACACGAGGTGATTAACAGAGGTGTATTTTTGCCGGTCTACGACTCTGAGGGCTCAAGTTACAATGTTTACCTATAGCTGTACATATTTAAAAATGACCTGAGCAATTAAATGTTACAATACCGATCCTGATTTTTGTCGGATGACGTAGGTTGCAATCCCACCCCCGATGGCGTATAGACTTAAATGTTTCCATAACATGAAATACTGTTAATGGAAATCTGTCGTTTCTAATGTAAAAATCATATAACAAGAAAAAGAAGAAAATAAATGTTGCAAGCAAATACGGAGCCTCAACCCAAACACATAAATAATCAGACAAGATGTCAACGGTGCGTTCATAACTAACAAGTGATTATTCAAAAATTGAAATGGTGCAGGGGGAAACAACCAACTAACTAACTAGGCTTCTTAAACCCGAGGACAGCAAATACAAGCCTATCCTGATCTGAGAAAGATTTCTATCTATTTTTTTTCCATCCCAACTGATTTTTTTTTAGGTCTATTCAACCCCTCATGGTACACGAGCTCCCACTGCCCTGATGGTGGAGGAAGCGAATCTATTTGGACATGAAAGAGCATTATGTGTGGGAGACTATAATTTATACATGTGGTTGCTTGGATGCTTACAGAGGATGCCATAGCTCGTGCGATTGAGGTATTTTATTAAGCACATATTTTGATGAGTGTAAAGAATTAAATAAGTCACAAGGGGCTGAGGCATGGTTCGAATTTCTCGATCTAGGTATGGATGCAGACAGACACGAAGTTTTGTGTGTGGACACAAATGATAATGGAAAAAATGCCGTTCACCCCGATAGCATAGTGGTAATGTTGTTCTTGCCTCGTTTCCATCGACAACATAGTGGTTACACTGTCCAATATTAAGAACTTCTCAAAATTATTCAATTATTTTTTTCTCTTCTTCTTCTATCATCTCGGTAACAAAAAAAAAGGTTTTCTCAAACGTTTAGACGGCTACGAAAATGTTGAAATGTAAAATATTGTTGCATTGTAATCAAAAAAGAATTTGTTGAATATGCCTAACCTAAAATAAAATTCAAGAATTAATAGAGTTAAATATTTGCTACTCTGAAATGGGGACGGCTATCATAACATTATTTTCAGCAGGATAATAATGACAATATTATATATATTAAGGATTAGGCCCGAGGGATTCTTATTCACTACACTCGTTTCTAACCTGTCCACACTGGAAACCGAAAACACAAGTACGAGACACTAACTTGGGAGAGGACATGCAAAAACTCTGCGGGGGGCTCATCTTAAAAACTTCAGTAGATGTTTGTCATGGAACTCCCTCCTTAAATTCGATTCGAAAGGCACAAATATTCCGGTTCTTGAATAAGAAGCGCGTATGCCTTCGGAAAGAGAGAAGAAGAAATAAATAAATCAACTCATGCATATTCTTCATGTACGTATGCTTGGTGACAAGAAACAGTATTTTTTTTTTCTCTTCAAGAAATTGTTTTCAACTTTTTGCTAGGTGACCCAACAGGAGTGGACGAAATAGCTTATTCATTCAAACTGGAAGCTTGCTTTTTTTTCAACAATAGAAAACATATTATTTCCAGTGAAATATCGACTCAACTACCTAGAATGGCTACCACGGGCTTGGTGACTGAATACTAAAAAACTATCGAGCGACTTACTTCACAGCAGTGTCACTTAGTTTCAACAAGAACAGTTCAAGGCTTCCCGGGTGTCCTGCAAGGTTCGGTATTTATTTTTTTAATAGCAAGCAGATGAACTGGCCTTACAATATGAAGACCCCTCTCACTGTGTCGGTTGCAGTTATTTTCTGGTAATTATGTCTTGCCGATGGCGCTGTCGCTTTGTAATCATACTTAGGAGTTATTTTTTTTATTTTGCCTTTCGCGACATGTTCGACTAATCGTGACAATACGTTTCAACTTTTCTGCATAAACGTTGATCATCGTTTATCTTGTTCGCATCGATTAATCTTCTTATGTTTTTTTTTTTTTTTTCGTCGCGTCCATCTCTTCTGTTATCACAATCGAGACTTCTAGATTATTATTTTTTCTCCCTGCAATTTTAGAAATGTAATTTTTCATGATCATCCAGCGAACGCCTGAGACGTTTCAGCAAAATGTCGATTATTCAATGGATGTTGTAAGGTTCCATGTTTTTTTTCACTATCTCTTGTTTGGTCGATTTTGAATTTGGGAGTTATTTTTTTTATTTTGCCTTTCGCGACATGTTCGACTAATCGTGACAATACGTTTCAACCTTTCTACATAAACGTTGAAACATTTCAACGATCAAACGTTTGATCGTTGAAACGTTTCAACGTTTATGTAGAAAGGTTGAAACGTATTGTCACGATTAGTCGAACATGTCGCGAAAGGCAAAATAAAAAAAATAACTCCCAAATTCAAAATCGACCAAACAAGAGATAGTGAAAAAAAACATGGAACCTTACAACATCCATTGAATAATCGACATTTTGCTGAAACGTCTCAGGCGTTCGCTGGATGATCATGAAAAATTACATTTCTAAAATTGCAGGGAGAAAAAATAATAATCTAGAAGTCTCGATTGTGATAACAGAAGAGATGGACGCGACGAAAAAAAAAAAAAAACATAAGAAGATTAATCGATGCGAACAAGATAAACGATGATCAACGTTTATGCAGAAAAGTTGAAACGTATTGTCACGATTAGTCGAACATGTCGCGAAAGGCAAATAAAAAAAATAACTCCTAAGTATGATTACAAAGCGACAGCGCCATCGGCAAGACATAATTACCAGAAAATAACTGCAACCGACACAGTGAGAGGGGTCTTCATATTGTAAGGCCAGTTCATCTGCTTGCTATTAAAAAAATAAATACCGAACCTTGCAGGACACCGGGAAGCCTTGAACTGTTCTTGTTGAAACTAAGTGACACTGCTGTGAAGTAAGTCGCTCGATAGTTTTTTAGTATTCAGTCACCAAGCCCGTGGTAGCCATTCTAGGTAGTTGAGTCGATATTTCACTGGAAATAATATGTTTTCTATTGTTGAAAAAAAAGCAAGCTTCCAGTTTGAATGAATAAGCTATTTCGTCCACTCCTGTTGGGTCACCTAGCAAAAAGTTGAAAACAATTTCTTGAAGAGAAAAAAAAAATACTGTTTCTTGTCACCAAGCATACGTACATGAAGAATATGCATGAGTTGATTTATTTATTTCTTCTTCTCTCTTTCCGAAGGCATACGCGCTTCTTATTCAAGAACCGGAATATTTGTGCCTTTCGAATCGAATTTAAGGAGGGAGTTCCATGACAAACATCTACTGAAGTT